>NC_084905.1:10287259-10607259 GCF_949316345.1 Pungitius pungitius
CTCCCAGAAGTCTATACTCAAACAAAATTACCAGTTTCAAAACAACACATACCAATACAAGAATCAATAGACAAATGGAAATACTTACATGAGGTGAAGGTTCCACAATTGGATGCTGACATTGAGTTGTTAATAGGCACAAATGCTGCAAAGCTTATGGAGCCTTGGAAAGTAATAAACAGTAGAGGTAATGGGCCATATGCTGTTAAAACTCCTTTAGGATGGGTCGTCAATGGGCTCATGCAAGAAACAACATGTCAAACGCAAGGAAGTCACTCATGTACTGTAGTTAATCGCATATCGGTAGCAGATTTGAATGACTTGTTGAGTATCATCAAGATTTTCCAGAACTGGCAGCTGAGGAGAAATCAGAGATGTCAGTCGAAGACAAACAGTTCATGTCTATGATGGAAAGTTCAAAAGAACTAAGAAATGGTCATTATTACTTACCGTTACCCTTTAAAGAAAATGATGTAATGATGGCAAACAACTACCAACAGGCACAGCAACGTATCATGTCTCTGAAAAGAAAATTTGAAAAGAATGAACAATTTCACAGAGAATACACTGCATTTCTAAAAGGAATGCTTGAGAAGGGCTACACAGAAGCCGTGCCATCTGATGAACTGGAAACACAAAGTGGAAAGGTGTGGTATATTCCACATCATGGAGTGCACCATCCGAAGAAGGGCTCCCTGAGAGTTGTATTCGATTGCTCCGCATCCTTCCAGGGGGTATCCTTGAATAGCAAATTGATGCAAGGTCCAAATCTCACCAGTAACTTGGTAGCCGTCTTGTTGCGCTTTCGCCAGGAGCCAATCGCTCTTATGGCAGACGTGGAAAGCATGTTCCACCAGGTAAGAATTATGGAGAAGCACGTGGACTTTTTGTGCTTTTTATGGTGGCCAAATGGTGATACAGGTCAACCACTCGAACACAGAATGACAGTGCACTTATTCGGGGCAACGTCTTCACCAAGTTGTGCAAGTTTCGCCCTCAGACAAACTGCCGAAGATTTCAAAGATCTCTTTTTGCCCGAAACAGTAGAAACAATTAAGCAACATTTCTACGTAGATGATTGCTTGAAAGCTGTGGCTACTGAAGCCGATGCTGCAAAGTTGTGCAAAGAGCTTGAAAGAGCTTGCTCAATGGGAGGCTTTCATTTGCACAAATGGATAAGTAACAGCAGAACAGTCCTAACGTCCATCCCACAAGCAGCCAGATCAAAAGAAGTCAAAGACCTCAACTTGGAATCCAGTGATCTTCCTACAGAAAGGACTCTTGGTATACAATGGCACATAGAAAGTGACAAACTCACCTTCGCAGTGAGCCCGAAACAACAGCCATGTACTCGAAGGGGAATACTGTCCATCGTATCCTCAGTATACAACCCTCTCGGCTTCATCTCTCCATTCGTCCTTACTGCTAAGAACATTCTGCAAGATCTCTGCAAACTGAATTACGCCTGGGACAAAACTGTACCAAGCCACTACATACAGCTGTGGCATGAATGGATGGCAGGCCTAAGTTGCATTGGAGAGCTCCGTGTCAACAGATGTTTCAAGCCAAAAGGCTTTGATCCGATAACATCTGCACAACTACATCACTTTAGTGATGCGTCTGAAAGTGGTTACGGCTGTGTCACGTATCTCCGTCTCACAAATTCAGAGCATGAAGTGCACACCTCATTTTAATGGGGAAATCACGCGTTGCGCCACTAAAACAAACTACAATGCCAAGAATGGAACTTACTGCAGCAGCACTAGCAGTTCAAATGGATAAACTGATCAAAGCAGAGTTACAACTTGCTCTTGAGAACTCCATGTTTTGGACAGATAGTACATCAACACTGAAGTACATTCAGAATGAGAACAAAAGATTTAAAACGTGGCTAATAGAGTGAACACAATCAGGGCAATGAGCAAAATAAAACAATGGAGATACATAAACACTAAACAAAATCCTGCAGAGTGTGCATCCCGTGGTCTCAAAGCCAGTGCTCTTCTGAATTCAAAGGTGTGGCTGAATGGTCCAGAATTTCTCAAACGTCAGGAATCTGAATGGACAAATTCTGACATTGCCATACAAACACATGAAGATGATGATGACGCGGAAGTGAAGAAAGATGTTCTCACCATCAACTTGAATGTAAAAGAAGAACAAAATCCTACTCACACATTCATACATTATCACTCAAAGTGGAACCATCTAACCAGAGCAGTAGCATGGCTACTTCAGTTAAAAGACGTTCTCTTGCAATTAAGTCTGAAAAGAAAGGAAATACTTACCAACATGAGTATTAAGACCTTAGATGCAGAGAAACAACGTCTGATGGAAAGAAAAATGCAAACAGTCAAAAAACGCATGAATGTGCAGCAGATTACTTTAGAAGACGTCAAAAGGGCAGAAAAGGCAATCGTACACTTTACACAAATGGAGGCATTTCCAGGAGAAATCAAAACCTTGCAAAGGGAAAACGCTCATGTCAGTCATCAGAGCCACATTCGTAAACTGGATCCTATTCTGCAAGACGGATTACTTCGTACAGGAGGAAGATTAAGCCGAATGGCTATGCCCGAGGATCGAAAACATCCTACAATTCTTCCAAAACACCATCATGTGTCCAAGCTGGTGTTAAAACACATTCCCGAACAACTAGGCCACTGTGGAAGGAACCATATGTTGGCCAAACTGCGACAGCAGTACTGGATTCCAGCAGCAACTTCCCTTGCTAGAAGGATACGATCTGAGTGTGTGTTCTGTAGACGCCTACATTCAAATTTGGGAGAACAAAAAATGGCAGATTTGCCAAAAGAAAGAACAACACCAGATTTACCACCATTTACCTTTGTTGGAGCAGACTTCTTTGGTCCGATCATAGTGAAAAGAGGACGCAGTGAAGTGAAAAGATATGGTGTCATTTTTACGTGTTTCACAACTCGAGCAATACATTTGGAAATAGCCAATTCACTTGACACAGATTCATGTATCAACGCAATCCGCAGATTTATAAGCAGACGAGGGCAAGTACGCCAAATAAAATCAGACAATGGAACTGACCTGACTTCAGCTGATCGAGAACTAAAAAATGCCCTAAAGGAATGGAACCAAAGCAACAAACTTCAAGTTGCTCTGCAACAAAATGGCATAGAATGGACTTATAATCCACCTGCCGCTTCACACTTTGGAGGAGTATGGGAGAGGTTAATAAAACAGGTCAAACTAATACTTCTATCACTAACAAAGGATCAAATTGTAGACGACGAATCCCTTCACACTTTCATCTGTGAGGTAGAAGCCATAATGAATAGTCGCCCACTTACCTCAAACTCAGATAGTCCAAATGACCTCGAACCTTTAACACCCAACCACCTCTTACTTCTCAAAGGACAACCCACATTACCCCCTGGCTTATTTCAGAAAGCAGATGTGTATAGTAGACGCAGATGGAAGCAAGTACAGTACTTAGCTGATATGTTTTGGAAAAGATGGGTTAGAGAGTATATTCCAAACCTACAAGAAGGACAAAAATGGTTTAAAGAGAAAAGAAACTATGCAAATGGTGACATCGTGTTAATTGCAGATCCTACTGCCCCTAGGGGATCTTGGATGTTGGGGAGAGTTATTGACACAAAGAGATTCAAAGGGGATCGTTCGTAGCTTGACTTAAAAAACAAAGACTAGCGTTATAGACAGACCGATAACAAAGGTTTGCTTATTGTTGGAAAATCACATGTGGGTATGAATGTCCAATGTATGTGTAATGTTTACTCCACCTTGTAGGAATTGACATGTATACTGATCTTTACACACGCACAATGGACTATGGACAATTCAAGCAAGGAATCTCTTGCAACCTGCACACATGCGTACATAAATATACCAATGCACACTAACATGGACCTTTGAACGCACAACGCCTTTGTGGCATGATGGACTATTTGCGTTATACACTGAAGAAGGACTCTGAAAAAGGAGCATTGATTGCATTACTATTTCATTGATGGACTTTAATTTGAATTGAAAAGAATATGGTCACAAATGAACTGGAAAAAAAACTTGACGTGTTTCAAATGAAACCAACGTATTCATGTTTGTATGAGTGACCAATCGTGATCATTGATGATTCGACAGATTTATATCTTTACTGTGTATATTGTGAAATGGCTCCATATTTTGTTTTGTTTCTTTGTTATTGTACCTATTTAGCCGGTAGCAATAAGAGGGCCGGTGTGTAGGAGCCATTTTGAAGCAAAGTTTGAAGCAAAAATTTGGTGACGCCTGCTGGTCGAAGTTGCACACCTGTGGCAATTAGTGGGCAGAGGAAGACAAACGATCCTGGAAGTTGTCTCTTTTGTTTCGGTGTTGAGTGTTGGGAAGACGTGGACGCCAGCAGGCATATGGTTTTTCAATTGTTGTTAGTTTTTTGCTTGTTTATTTGTTGGTTTATTTTTAAGTTTAGTGACAGTTTATTTTTGTTATTATATGTGAAAGAACGAAACACTGGAATAAATGAACAAGCCTATTGAAACCCCTGAGGCGTACGAAGTGACCTTATTGGAAGGCACTACAATACATAACATATTTTTTATCAATTATAGAATTTTGTGCATTCAATTGTCCCATTTTCCAATTGGACAATTCCATATATGCTACTTGAGTGGTAAAAACTGTACTGATGTATTTATATTATAAACTTTATATTACTTACCAACCAGAGTACGAAGTATGAAGTGGACATGCCCATTCTTGCTGCTGTTTAGAATAAGAGAAGTTCCCGTTCCCGGTCCTCTTCAGACTCCCTTTCATCCATCTTCATTCTAAGTGGTTTCCCAGTTGCATGTTTCCATAGCAGATTCTCTTTGAAAACTTTGGCAGCTTGAGTGGGTTCTTTAATAAGCTTCCATTCTAAATAAACAACAACAGAGTTATCTATACCAGAGACATATTGTGAGTTGGCATGTTACCTGCATATACAGATACCCACCCTCTCACTCTACAGAACAGGGGGAAAATTATGTTATTTCACTGATAAAACGCAAGACCCAACAGCTTAAAAATCTGTCACAATGCTGAGTTGACATAAAAACGGCATTCAAGAAAGGCTAAATATTAGAAATATAGAAAAACCCAGGTGCATGTTATTAATTGCCTGTAACTGTATTATTTTATCCAATTATATCTTACAAGTGTTATCTTTCTATTGACTTCAGTTACACACAATCTTATAGCAACACTATTGTGATGACACATACCACTGTCTGTTTCTTTGTGATCCAACTCCTCGTTAACAATCACTGCTGGTACTACTGCACTCTCAGCTGATGTTTCAGACCTCACTGGAACACTGTCACTGACTAGGGCTGTCTCACTATCATTTTCTTCTCTTTGGCCTCCCTCTTGTTCTCTTTCTGATTCCTGCATGGGTGTCCTTGAAGTGAACTCAATTGAAATGATGGTCATACTCGCTTATTTGTGTGCACAACACAAAATGAATATGCTACCCTTGCATTGCTTTAGGAAGTACATACCCATCGCAGCTCAATCTGTGCGGCTTCATCTCTGAAAAGGGAACTTCCTTCTGACAAGTGATGCAGGGGATGACTGGACCAGAGGCCGGACGTGAGCTCTCCTAACAACAACAAATGGCTTTTAATTAATGATTAAAAGTCATCAGTAATCTTTGTTTTGATTATGTATTAAAATAGGTCTCTGTAAATTTATGTACACAATCTAAGGGTAGATCCTGTTGAAGTGGACGTATGTAGATGGTAGCCTGTCCAATCATCGTTGATGGATCTTTCAGATAGGCAAGGGTGTATCCAGTGTTGGGACACTGAAGCAATGAAAGATTTCGACTGCGAGTCGATCCTACAAGCTTTAGATATTCAAAGCCTCCCCCTTGTTGGAGCTTCGGAAACACTTCCATCAGTTTATTTGTTATAACCATGGGATCGTGGTCATTCCCTGGAGAAAACAAAACAAAATCATAACTCACCTCACCTTAAATTAAGCAAATAAGCCTGTGATAACTATTATTCAAACTATTAAAATCAATTACGTTTACGAGTCACTATAGAAATAAATGCAAATAATTTCAACCAACAGTACACACATTTTTTAGTTTTGTTAAATGCCTAGTTTCGCACTGACCTGAAAATGTTACTTTTTGCTCTCCAAGTCCTGAAGTAAGAAGTTCAGCTTTAAACAGTACGCTTGCAATTTTATCCGCATTGTGGTCAGCCAAACAACAGACGGTGTGTGTGTAGCTTCTTCGGCTAAATTGGACTTGTGCTGGTCGTCTCGTCATATTCATTCTGGCTCCAATGTTATATGGCGCAAAGAGCCTTGCTACCTCCGCTGCAACACAGAAAAACGTCACCACTCAATGGTCACCAGTGGGCTAAAACAGCCTCTACTTCTATCTTCGGATGCTCAAACCAGCTAACACTATTAGCGAACTAGCTAGTTTTAAGCTCCCCCAATTAACAATGAACGTGTCACGTACGAAACATCATAATACCACATACAAATACATTTTCGAGTCGATCTAATTTAACTATTTAACTTTTTGACATTTTGTCCTGCACCTCGCACGGCGTCTCAACAGTGGGGCTAACCAACGTAGAGGTGAATAGTGTATTGGAATGTGTTCAGTAGCTCTGCATCAATCCAGTATCTGGAATTGATTTGTCTTGACTTGATGGACAGGGTAACCAATCAGGCGTTAGGTTCCGCCTACCAACTTTTGATGGATCAGTTTGACAGTTTTAAGTAATTCATGAAGCCCTGCAACGCAGGCTCATGAAATGTAAATGTAAATAGTGAAATAGTTATATATGCATTTTACATAAAATGAATCGGTATTTTAGTTAATTAATGACACATTTAATTACTTTTATTTACTTAATTCTAATTTTAATTAATGACACATTTAAGTAATTATTTAATAGTGTGTTTATTTATTTCATTGTGGCACTTTTAGTCCTCCATACTATACTAGTCCTCCATAGTGCGGAGCGCAGGAGGGTGAAATAGTTCCTAGTTTTCCGCCCTCTTTCGTATGGGGCAATCGTTCCCCCTGCCCTGTCGAACGGACCACCATTTTTATTTTCCCATGCAGAGGCCCACGACCCATTAAAAACGGGTCCGCGACCCACCAGTTGAGAATCACTGGTTTAAATTACGCAAAAACATTAGTATGGACTTCATTGAACTAAATTAATTAGAGGAGTATTGTCTGACAATCATAGAAATGTTTTTGAAATTAATTATGTTTTCAACAAAAGTACAGGATGTTTAACAAATGCAAAAAGCCTCAAACGAAGGAAGTTGACAGAGTTGAGATACCAGAGGGAAGGTTTTTACCAGTAGACTGTGTCAACAAACCCAGTTAGCATTTTTTAGTTGAATTTTTTGAAGCTTGAATAGACGTCTATGCCCAACGTTGAAAAGATGTTGCAAAATGGTTTAAAAGTGAAGACGTTGAAAAGACGTCAAAAACAAACAAATGGGAGAAAATAAAATCAGAGAATAAGAAAAGACAAAAGATTATGTTTTCTGCGCAATGTTATTCCCACACAGAAGCTGCCTTACTGGGTTATGAAGGCCACAGAGAGCCTGACATGAACGATCAACAAGCGAGAGAGACCTTTCTGGATCCACCTCATGCAGGATCAGGAGACACTTATTGACGCATATGCTACACACAGAGAGTAATTTGTCTTAATGGTTTGTGTGATGTAAGTAATAAAAATATATGTATAGATCAAGTAAAATTAGATTAAAAATATACAAGATAAGATGTAAGATGTCTGAAAATATTTGGGCATGTTCTAGGACTCGGGCGAAAGCCCTATTGTTATTGCAAGAATGATTAGGGCCTGAGCCGACTGAAAGTCGGACGAAAGCCCTATTGTGTTTCGAATAATTCTTCTTATTAGGGCCTGAGCCGACAAAGTCGGGCGAAAGCCCTATTGATATTGCAAGAATTATTATTATTATTTCGCCACTTTTGCACTTTTGGGGACTTCATCATGTTCAAAAACGTTTACATTTTTGCACGCGCTTCAGAAGTGCGAAAAATTTAGATATTCTTCGGGTCGTGCCATTGGGGCATGAAAAAAAGTGCTCTCTAGCGCCCCCATAAGCAATTCCTATGGGGACATTTTTTCTTACTTTTACCGATTTACTTGATCCTTTGCACACAGGTGCTCTTGGTTGTGCTCTACAAAAAAGTCAATTATGGTATGCAAATGCGCCTACCGTTTTTTTCCGCCATTTTGAATTTTCACCAATCAAATATTATTGAAAGAATGTTGATATCTCATTTTTCATTAAAGTTATGGACTTTTTCTAACCTCAATTCTCACCAATCATTAGGACATCTTCACATTGAGTCTTAGAACATCCCCAAATTTTCTCAGAATATTTGAACATTAGGGGGCGCTATAGTGATTGTTTTTTTGCACTTTTCTTCATTTTTTTCATTTACAAACGAACGAACTCCTGCGAGAGTTTAAATCTGATCCATTTCAAAATCGGGCAAGTTGATCCTGACAACCGTGGGGTCAAAAGGTATTAAAATCAAGAGTTTTCATAAAACTACCTGGGCGTGATCTTGCGTCCAGTTTGGACAATATTGGACTAAATGTAAAATGTTATAACTCCAAGGAACATTGATATTTCTGGCTAGAAATGTTTATTCATGATGCCTATAAGTAATGCCATGCAGTGGTTTTCGAAAAAGTATAGCGCCACCTATTGGCTTAGGTCAATGAAAATTTCTACAGTTAGATGTCCCTCTCCTCGCCCTTTAATCTGATCCACTTCAAATCTGGGAATATAAGACGTAAGACTGTGATGATAGGTTAAAGTGAATATCGGGAGTTTTGGACCAACTTTGTTCCCGTGACGACACCGTCTTCGCATGAAAGTTCAAGCACATCTTCTGAGCCTCGGCACACTCCAAAACTCTTGAAAACCTCTGAGTGTCCTGCGTGATGACCTTTACAGACCTGATGTGGAGTTTTGGATCAAAAGTGAAAAATTGCCCTCATAGCGCCCCCTGGAAGTTTTCGACGAAGCAGCGCCGGCACCCTGTTTGACCTATGTATGCTAATTTTTTAACAAATGTATTACAGGGAGACTCGCTAGAGGACTATGCTCTAAAACAAACAGGAAGTCAGTTATACTTTTTTTTGTGTGAATATTCCCTGTATCTTTTTGCAGAGAGGCATGAACCCTATATAAGGGATGTTTTGATCCCAAATTTTCAAGTGAGCCCCTAGCCCTAAGCATTGCTCCAAGTTTTTCCCCTGGGGATCCTGTGATCGATTCCCGACAGAAACATTGCATCTTTTTTCTTCTCTTTTTTACGCGTGTCCGGCTGATCTAAAGAACAAAGGGATTCAGTTTACTCTCTTTGGTGAGGTTATTGACTTAAATTTGTACACTTTAGAGCAGGGTTGTCAAACTCATTTCAGGTTAGGGCCAGATATGGCTGCTGGACACATACGAACACCAACAGCTGACTGGGGGAGGGAGACGCGGGGGCGCTGGCGGTAGGCACTCCGCTGGCGGACGGGGCAGCCGTACGGCAGCGGGTCATGAGTTCGACATATCTAACCTAGACAAATAACACAGACAGTTCAATATAATTACATATGGATTTATATACACGTATTCTGCCACATACGGGCCACAGTTGCGCTCGTAGTCTTGCGTGAGTTTATGTTGTTATCGCGAGAGTTCGCCAGCTCTAACGTAACGTAACGTTCTGTTGAAAGTAACCTCTATTCAGGTTTTGCACTTTGTACATTGCCCAAACTTATTTAATTTGACTCCTGATGTGACTGAAATTGTGTTTATTGAATAATGCTGCAAAATATAGTCCCCACAGATCGCATTCTCAATTCAATGTGGGTGAATCCCCTTTTTAGGTCACGTTTTGATTGAGCAATCACAGTATAGCCCGTGGCTGCGTTGGATAGCCACAGGTTTTTCAATATTTTGACTCAAGTTTTTTCTTCTTTTTAACTGCGTATTCAGCTGATCTAACGAACAAAGGGATTCAGTTTACTTTCCTTGGTGAGGTGAATGTAATTTGTGTCGTTTGTATTATATCTTGATGAACTTGTTTATTTGTTGTGTGGTTTGTGCAAATATTTGTTTTGTTTGTGGGGTAGGAACTATGTTTACGTGGTTAGTTTCGGGGGGACATGTTTTAGTGTCACAGAGCCAACAAGTATGTGAAGTCTTAAGTTATGGTAAAACTCAGCAAGGGGATCACCATTTTAAGGTAGCTTTTACAGTAGTAATAGTTCCTGAACTAAAGTGTTCTCATTCCCTCCCTTGGATGTGTGCAGCCAGTGAGGTACGTTTTGTTTAAGGTCTTGTTATATCTGTTCCATACGTTCTCATGATGTTCTCTAAAAGCTGGTCGACATGTGTTTTTAGTTTGACGGTGGATGCCAACGTGGACATCAGTACGATTCGTGGTCTTGTGTATTTCCTGGAGGGAGTGATAATTCATTTAAATCTGTTTAAAAACTTTTCTCCTCATGTTACCCTGGTAACCGCTGTCATTGCAGACGGTTGCGCCCATTCTTACTGTGAAAATCTACGAACTTCCGGTTTAGCGGCTACGCTTCGTATTTGAGTTTGACACATGTGCTTTAGAGGTTCACTAATATTTTACTAAGGCTCTTACGGTTTTATATATATTTTATACAGATTACAGAAATGGATCAACAAGCAGGAAGTCTCCCCCGTAGGGCCGACCTTCCCATTGCAGAGACGGTTGCGGTAATTGACTATGAAAAGTCTTAGTCTTAATATTATATCAACCTTTAATCTTTAAGAATCAAACAATAACATTTAAGAATGAACAGCTAAATAACTGCAAATAAAAAGTCCCCACAGGTCGCATTCTCTGCCCTGACGGAAAGGAGACGATCCAACCTCTTCTAGTGTAATTTTGATTGCGCAATCACAAGTGAGCCCATGGCGTAGTGCAGTGGTTCTCAACTGGTGGGTCGCGGACCCGTTTTTAGTGGGTCGGGGGCCGTTGCATTGGAAAATAAAAATTAAAAAGTTGCCGTCGCAAAGACAACCGCTCGCACCCAAAGCAAAGCATTTGTGAAGCCACAACACGCAAAACCTTGAGGCGGATGGGCTACAACAGCAGAAGACCCCACCGGGTACCACTCATCTCCACTACAAATAGGGAAAAGAGACTACAATTTGCAAGAGCTCACCAAAATTGGACAGTTGAAGACTGGAAAAATGTTGCCTGGTCTGAGTCTCGATTTCTGTTGAGACATTCAGATGGTAGTCAGAATTTGGCGTAAACAGAATGAGAACATGGATCCATCATGCCTTGTTACCACTGTGCAGGCTGGTGCTGGTGTTGTAATGGTGTGAGGGATGTTTTCTTGGCACACTTTAGGCCCCTTAGTGCCAATTGGGCATTGTTTAAATGCCACGGCCTACCTGAGCATTGTTTCTGACCATGTCCATCTCTTTATGGCCACCATGTACCCATCCTCTGATGGCTACTTTCAGCAGGATAATACACCATGTCACAAAGCTCGAATCATTTCAAAATGGTTTCTTGAACATGACAATGAGTTAACTGTACTAAAATGGCCCCCACAGTCACCAGATCTCAATCCAATAGAGCATCTTTGGGATGTGGTGGAGTGGGAGCTTCGTGCCCTGGATGGAATCAATGCCACGTAGAATTAAGGCAGTTCTAAAGGCAAAAGGGGGTCAAACACAGTATTAGAATGGTGTATGTATATATATATATCACCTCGTCCTTCTCCGTGTATGGACCAAGTGAAGAGGAGTAAATCAGTAAACAATAAGGACGTTGCAGAGGAAACTTGTTGGCTGAATAAATCCTAGCACACCTTACAGGAAGGTAATCTGACGGCCTGCATGCATAAATAAATCACTCTTCATGGTGATAGTTATTTAGTCTCCACAAGGGAAGACTGAAGACATCCCCCCACCCACTGGGTGCCAAGTGTGACGTAATTTGGCCGCAAAGGTGAAACTGGTTGGTTTGCGGTTCTCGGTGCTACAAAGAAACAAAGCAGTGAACGCTACGTGGCTATCTTAACAGTTAACAGTTAACAATTAAGAATCTTCAGCCATTTCAAACAAACTCAACAGCTTTCATGCACAAAGTCGAAAAAAGACTCAAATACCCTAACTTTAACAGATCTATGACAAACACTATGTCTTGAGGAGCAGCTTTTGCACAAATTCAAAATAAATAAGTGCAATTTAAAAGGATTCAGATATACAAAATGAACGTTTCTTGTGATTACCTCATTAGGAGGTAACTCCTGAAAATCCTTAAAATATGTTCGATGAATTGAATTGAAGTGTATCAAAATCTACTCTAACAGTGGCAACTTCCTGACTTTCAATCAATGTGTAATCAGTTTCACATTTCACTTTGTTCAATTCTTGAAAATCCCATCGTCTCATGGTAAAAAATTGAGCAAACTCCTGCATAATTAGTTTAGTCTCTCATTCAGACTTTGACCCAACAAAGTCAGTGATGCATTAATTACGCTATCAGATAGAAAGAACAAGGCCACAGAGAGAATCACAATCACCCAGGTGTTTTTATAGACCTTCTTGTAGCCTGTCTTTTCTTTACTGGATCCTGTTGTAAACCGCTTAACAACTTGTGAGATATTAACATGCATTATTAAGATCCTACCAAGAAAAATATCTTCAATGCATCACAGGGTTTTGAAAGTTTCACATGATGGTGTGAGTTGTGGGAGGGAAACCTTTTCACATTTGTCCTTGTGCATTCTTTGCTCCATGACGCTCTAGCGTGAATTCATTCAGTCCCACTATTCTTTTCCATGCCAACGCATTATTCATTATACTTTTGCCTTTCACTTCTCATGAATGCTCACTCATTTATTTTCTTGCTATGATTGTTCAGCCACTGTCAATCAAGATATCAGCTGTTTAGATCAGCAGCTCTCTTCCATAGCACAACAAATGAAGGGCGTTGTTAGCCTATCATCTTGCTTCTGTGTTTTTAAATAAGATTGTCTCTCTTCCTTCAGTATTTTTCTGGATGCTGATCAGGGCAAATACCCATCTTTTACAAATCTAACTGCAGATTCCACCAAATACTTTGAAGAATTTTATGGTCATATATCTTCTGTTAATAATCAACAATTCCTATTTCTTCATTGGACTTCACTCTCCTCCTGAAATGGAACATGGAAAATGTCCACATCGTTCTCACTTCTAAGGAAGTGCTGCACATTGAAATGTTTTATTGTTCCTCAAGGCCTGATAAGAACATTGAAGGGCAGCTGACCCTGCAGTGTTTCTCCCTGTCACAGCACTAAACCCCATGTACTATCTACTTTAGGGTTTTATAATGCTGTCAAGGTGAAGGTGTCATTGATCTGAAGCTTTTTCCAAAGCGACTTACATTGCATTATAACCCATGCATTACATTTTTGCCTGGGGAGCAATTAAGGGTTGGGTGTCTAGCTCAAGGACTCTTGGACATGGGGCAGCCGGGATTTGAACCACCAACTTTGCTGCTCCCAGCGTATCATACTACTCCATGCGCCACCATCGCCACTATCAGTGTTATGGGGTTCTGTCTGCTTGATCACATATATATATATATATAAAGGACAGTTCAATCAAAATTAACATATTTTCTACTACATATTTGTAGTGCTATTTATCAATCGAGGTGTTGGAGATATTGCTTATTTAGAAGTCTCCCTACTCTCCAATATCATTGGACAAGATGGTACTTGGCCTGTGAGGCTAAAAAACTGAGTCACATTCATAAAAATGGAAAACTGCCTCTTCGTTAAAGTCTAACTAAAGAAGGGAACTTGAGATAACCGACTTGGAGAGGGTGAAGTGCACAACAACATAATTATGACTAAGAAAAATGAAGAGCAAGACAATCTTTGAACAAAAATTATGCAGCTGATGATAACTTTAACAAACCTCCTGTTGCTTCCTTTTTTTGCCAAATTATAACCTATTTATTTAGTTAAAATAATGTTTAAATAATAATAATTGAAAGCCAACACTTGGGTTCTACTTAGCCATTGCTAACTCCCCTCAGTCAACCATTGAAAAACATCATCTCAGGGACGTTTTCACCTATTTCCAGTCTTGTTGCCAAGCTGCCAGCTACATACAGTACTCAATTTTACAGACAGGCATAAGTGGTAATAATATCCCCATTTAACTCTTGGCAAACCGTATTTCCAAAATGTCAAACGACATGCAAATTAAATGATACATTTTAACGACAAATGTTGCTTATGCACTTGCACTTCTGGGCTTTTCTTTTCCAAACGTAAAGTGTTCAGTATGACAATATTTTAGCTACTTGTATTGTGATCAGGTGATAATGAAATTTACAATCCCGCTGTTAATGTATCACCGGTTTGAGTGAATGGAAGGGGAGAGGCTACCAATGACTACATATAGAAGCTACATTTTCCACCCGTACATAAATTGTGAGAGTGTGGGGCTCCACTACAAACAGACAACATGGCGAAAGGCTTCTTTATCAGGAAAACTGTTGGGATAGTGGCTATCATTCTATGTTCAGCTGCCCTGGCTACTATCATTGCTTTATCTGTTGTCTACTCACAGGAAAAGGCAAAAAATAATAATCCTCCTCCCCCAGATGGGGGAACCACATCCAGCCCCCCAGTCACACCGCTGCCGTCGAATGAACCTTGGGACAAGTATCGACTTCCCAAGAGCCTGGTGCCGGTACACTACAATGTCACCCTGTGGCCGCGTCTGACTGAAGACCCAGCATCTAAACTCTACATCTTTCTTGGTAAGCGTAAATTACTTGCATTCACCTGTTTCACAAGCAGTGATATACTCAATACACAGCTATTACATTCCTTTGAGAGGAAAAAGGAAGGCGATAAAGACTGAGTTTTAACTATTGCCTGTGCATTATGTGGTTGAAGACATGGTGACCATGTTAACTGACTGGTGTGTGCATTTTGTAGTCCCATTATCGAGCAGCCCATAACTACTTAATTTCTTTGCAAGAAATGTTTCTTTCTTTTCGAACTGACCCCGCCTCTGTACAAGGTTAAGACTGTAGTAAGTATCTCTTCAAATCAATCTTTTCCAAATCGGCTAGCCTTGATGTAAGAATAAGAAGACAGAGCCAAGACTCGAGGAAACCCAGAAAACCCAATCAAGGCACAGTAAGGTGTCTGGGCAGAGGTTAGATTAGCATGCATCATTATTTTTATTTTTTTTATTTTTTTATTTTAACTGCATTTATGACCTACCTGACATGATGAAGTTAACGGCTATCGTGTCTCCCTGTGGCAAATAAGATCTGCTTTGCTTTGAGTCTTTTCTTCTTCCTTTTGATTTATCATTTGCTAACCAATACACCGGTCCCTCAACAAATATAGAGTTACCTACAGACAGAGCTTAAACTATGCGAGGAACACAACACAATATTTTGGTGTACAAAATATTAGGATATTGTTGAATAGCTTTTGCTATTTGATTTAAAATTGTATCAATCTGATTAGTCTTGCACAATTATGTTTGGTTGCGTATATGTACTTGAGTCTATCTGATTAGTCAATCTGATTAGTCTTGCCCAACTAGAGGTCAGATTTTGTTTACAGCAACATTATTGCTGAATAATGCACCCCCCGTGACTCACTCTCAACCAATCAGAACGCTGGATTTCATTTACCCGTGTTATAAAAAAGCAATAAGGTACTTGAGGCTGTACTTTATCTTCAATAATGTAACTGTTCGAGGGTTTCCGGCCCTCCGCTGCGCATATGTGTACCCAAACCCAAACACAAAGCAGTTACCACAAAACAGCTACTCAAGTAAATATACCCAACCTTAACATACCTACTAAGTAAGGCTTAGTTTTGTTTCCCTTGTTTAATTATTGTTTTGATTTCATAAATTCATATTGTCCTTGTATTTGTGTGTACTGTACGTTGAGAGCGCAGTGAAACCGGAGTCAGATTCCATGTAAAGTATGCATACAGATACAATAAATCTGATTCTGTTTGTAATGAGGGACAAGGCTAACAAGATTTTGAGATGGGTTTCTTACAATGCTGATCACAGTAAAGTTATTTCATGTTGTTTCAGGTGAGTCCAGTGTGGAGTTTGAGTGCACTGAAGAGACAGACCTGATTCTTATCCACTCCAATAAGCTGAACTACACAAAATTGGATAATGTCAACTTGGCCCGGCTCACATCAGTCAATAGTGAAGTCAAAGCCCCCTCAATCAAGAACTCCTGGCTCCAAAATGTGACACAATATCTGGTCCTACAGCTGGATGGTAAACTGATTAAGGACCACAAGTACCACCTGGAAACAAAGTTTCAGGGAGAGCTGGCGGATGACCTTGGAGGATTCTATAGAAGCGAATACATGGAGGATGGCGTAAAAAAGTATGTATTTGGTGTCAGATGATGCACTTTGAAATATCCTACGGGTAAAAATTTGCTAGCCAGCAATGAACAATAATCATTATAGTAATTTGTCTTTATTACAAAAGTCATAAAGTAAGACTCCATCGCTCTTGTAAAGGAATTACCTGTCAAGTATCTGGAGTCAAATTAGGCCTTACTTCATCAATGTATCAGTAATCAGGAAACATTTATTACCAAAATATGTTTGGTGGTTGGTACCTAACATCAGACAGTAAGACAATGGACAACAACAAAATGGCATGTTAAATTTACAATTTGACTCTACGGTATAAAATAAGCTAAAAATAAAAAGTTACATATAAAGTGCACCACCGAAGAGATAACCATACTCTATACAACTTGTGGCAGCCCGGGGGGAGGGAGGCCAGATTCCGGTATAAAACAAGAGGCTCAGGGGCAGTAATTGCAAAGCAAAAAGTGTGCTTTTAATAACAAGGTCAAAACAACGGCTCTCTAGGCCGACTTCCAACAGAAATAGTTAGTGTCCCCTAGTCTTCTCCACCGTGTCACCGGTTCCTTCGTCCTGTTAGGGGCAGAGCAGAGGAGAGAGGTGAGTCGTGGTTGTTACCTCTTCTCAGCTGCTGGGGCTCCTCGGTCTCCTGTTGCATCAGTCTCCGTCCCTTCCACAGTGTCTGCTCTGCTCCCTCGCTATATCCTCTACCTCCCTACCTGATGGCCCCGCAGGTGTGATCAATGCCACGGTCTTAGTGGCTGGAGGACCTGCACAGGATAATATATACCCCTTATTACCTTTCCCCACTCGGCGCTTGGAGCTCCGCCTCCGGTGCTTGGTTCCTCCCCCTGATTTGCCACAGACTGTGTTGTGAGTGTGTGACAAGTGATGGGTGTATGTACATGTGGAGTGTGAAAGGAGTGACCCGAGGAGAGGGGTGTCCGTCAGTGGGGGACCCGGGCTCTGTTGATGAGCAGGACTGCCGACGGGAAGAAACTGATTGTGTTAGGGGAGGTCTTGGTCCTGATGGACCGCAGTCTCCTGCCAGATGGAAGGGGCACAAGCAGGTTTTGTTCGGGGTGAGAAGGGTCAGCTACACTCTTTCTAGCTTGTATGTCCTTACTTCGTGTTTTTCTCCATCCTTGCTTCAAACATGCCTTATAGATTTCCTTGCAGTAGAAGTAGGCTAACTGACGCCGCAGATATTAAAGAGTTTAGGGTAATAGTTTTCCTTTTGAATAGGAAAAAGCCAAGAAATTGAAGTAAAATTAGAGTTTGGACCGCAAAAATGACTGATGAAGCAGTCTGACTTTATTTATTTAGTTGAGAAGATGGTCTGGGTGCAAATCACTAATGAATGCCTAGATTAATGAGCAGCTTGTAATGAATGCCAAGCGCGTGAGAAACCTTCCACGAGGAACCAGCCGCAAGAAAAGCTGGTGAGGAAGAACCGGAAAGAATTTTAGATCCATTGCATGCATTGATAGTTTGCTGGATCAAGTTGTTGTAAGTGACCAAGGGGAACTTTGGGAGTGTCCAAAACTGGGACACGGCTTAGTCCTCAGGCAATATGTACAAATATGTACCAACCTGCGTACATTCGTAACGAAGAAGATTGATGTGAAAGATATAAACTACAAGACCAAGCATACAATACTATTGTTTTCTTGACTGAATTTATGCTAGCTTCTTTTACATGTTTTTAACTGCCTGCTAGGGTTGTTGCTACTACACAGATGCAACCAACAGATGCCAGGAAGGCCTTCCCCTGTTTTGACGAGCCAGCTATGAAATCAGTTTTCTACATAACATTGATCCACGATCTCGGAACTGTAGCCCTTTCCAATGGCGAGGTAAAACGTAAGTTGCACTGGAATAGTAATTTGGCAGGATTTTTTGGAAAATTTAAGGAAGAATTTAATTGAAAAGTTGAAGATTCAAGTGAAAAAATGTTGTTCTGTTCAATTTAAACAGAATCAAGCAACGTCACCATAGATGGTCACAAAGTGCAACTGACAACGTTTGAGCCAACAAAAAAAATGTCCACCTACCTGTTGGCGTTCATTGTCAGTGACTTTGACTTCATCAATAATACCATTGATGGAGTTCTGGTAAGTGACTTTTGCTTTTTATTTGCCCTAGATGATCATATGCTGTCTTTGATCTGCACAATACCACAACAATCATGCCAAATTTTCCCAGGACAAGTTATAGATTTAAAAAGAGATTTTTGTTGCATAATTCTTCGTTAATCCTAGTTTATGCTTCTGCATTAAGGCCTCTTGCGTGCCCCTTGCGTGCCCCGTCGACCAATTTTTCTAGACTAGCGTAAAAAGCTACGCATGCCTCACGTAGCCCGCAAGGCTGTTATTGGTCTGCTATCTACATAGTTTCCGGAGTAAAGGACAAATATGTCCGTGATGTGATGAAAAGCAGCAGTGGCGATGCACGGAGCAAAAAAGTCTCTGATAAATAAATAAATAAACAAACAACTTCCACACACGTAGATGCCATCCTCTAGGTCGTCTTCGACAAAAAAGCATTACTCCACCTAGTAATCTGGCGGTGAATTGCTTTGCAACACGCGTAAGCTTTTTAGATACCACAGCATGCACTAATGACTTTATGACAACTCCAAACAGCTGCTTTACCTACGCTTATTCCATAATTCCAGCTTCTCCTAGAATGCACCAGAACATTTCTTGTAGGCAGGAGTTGAAGACCTTGTAGACAGAGGCTTTAGTGTGATAGTTTAATTTATCTTATGCAATCAATGAGTTCATAATGACACTGTCTTTTATTGTGCATTATGTTGTTTTAGATTCGCATCTTCGCAAGGAAGCCTGCTATTGATGCTGGTCAAGGAGGGTATGCCCTTAACAAAACGGGACTTATCCTTAAGTTCTTTGAGAAGTATTACAATTCCAGTTACCCTCTGCCAAAATCTGGTAAGTCCAACACTCATGACAGTCTGAGGCAATTCTTTAATTTCAGATCCTTCTTTTCTTATGGCTTTGTTAAATGTATTATCAAATATGCTTCTAGGATACTCTTAATTTGTAAGTTAATGTAACTTAATTTACACACAATAGACCTACCAAGTTATTCATTATACTGACTTCTAATCCTAATACAATTGTTTTGAGGTAATGTTCAGTGGTCAGTAGTTTCATATTAATTTATCGTTTTTTTGTGGTCAACCCCAAAAACCTATTTTTCTGTACCAGCAATGTCACTCATTGTGAACACTATGTTATTAATGCAAGACATACAGTATGTGTGTATTACAAGGGTGACCGTACCTTTCAATTTTAATTAATTTTTACCAGGGAATTGGCAAAGTGATCTGAGGTGATTTCATATTACATACGGTATCACTTATAAACACCTCAAACTTGATCATTTAAATGTGCAGTTGTTCATGACAGCTATAAACTGTTGTTGTCCATCTTTGTAGGTAAACTTATTCAGTACTTTGTTATTTTGTTACATTTTTACACATTGGTACAACATTAATGCTGTTCTCAACTAATAAGCAGTTAATCCAATTGTAATCAACCACTAATAATATATTGCACCATGCAGATCAAATAGCTCTACCAGACTTTAATGCTGGAGCCATGGAAAACTGGGGTCTGATCACATACAGAGAGACAGCGCTCCTCTACGATGAAGCGTTCTCCTCTAACTCCAACAAGCAAAGGATTGCGACCATCATTGCTCATGAACTGGCTCACATGGTTTGGATTTAACAGTGGAAACTGTAACACATCACAATGTCTATTTAATCTTGCAAAACATATATTTAACAGGGTTTGATTACGCAAGCTATAACTCTCACACTACAGGTCTAGGAGCTTATGATTATTTAGTATTGTTTAAAACGTGGTACAAGATTCACTGTTTTATCTTTCGCTGTTCCTTTAGTGGTTTGGTAATCTAGTGACCCTGAGGTGGTGGAATGACCTGTGGCTGAATGAAGGCTTTGCCTCCTATGTTGAGTATCTGGGAGCTCACGAGGCTGAACCCAACTGGAATTTGGTAAGACTTTCCTTGCCACCTCATGGCCTAAATAATGGTGATAGTGATCAGGGCAGTTTTGGCCTTAATGTCTGATATGTCTTATATTAGACAGAACTCATCGTGCTCAGTGACGTCCACAGGGTGTTTGCCATCGATGCTCTGGCCTCTTCTCACCCCCTTTCCTCCAAAGAAGAGGACATTCAGAAACCTGCACAGATCAGCGAACTGTTTGATGCTATCTCATACAGCAAGGTAACTTTATACACTCAATACTGAATAGCGGCACCATACTTTGGCCATCTCTGATCTGTATACAATCCATTCAGGTTGTGCATGTATTTCTATCATAGAAAACCATAGATGAATCGTATTAATCTAATCATCTCTAATAACGATTTAAATTGTGTTTGGTCATTCTCAGGGAGCATCTGTTCTGAGGATGTTGTCGGACTTCCTAACAGAAGATGTCTTCAGAGCGGGACTAATGGTATTGACTTCATTGAGACATAAATCCGATATTTACCTGAAAAATACAAAAAATAGTGTCTTCTCCTTTTGTCACAGTAAATCTATGAATCTATAAATTGGTTTCCGGAGGATTTGGAGATTATAGATACAGGCCGTGAATTGATTATAAATGGTCTTGACCAATCAATGCTCTATTAGAAACTTAGAATTGATAGCTGACCATGATGGTTGAAACGTTTCAGTTATGTAAGTGGAGTGATTTAAAGTGTCAGTCATTGTAATTCCAACTCACAAGGATTATTGTCTGAATGAAGAATTTAAAGTTCTGTGTGAGCAACTAAGCTTTCAGGGAAAGCACTCTCCACATGCCCGATTAACACGTTTTTCTCTCTAACCCGCAGACCTACCTGGGTAAATTTGCTTATGGAAATGCAGTATACACAGACCTATGGAATCAGCTGCAGATGGCATGTTCATCTCTAAAGACTTGATTATACAGAACATTGGGCTAATGTGTTAATCCAAAAGATCTCCGGTTCCTACCCACCTGCTGTTGATTTACTTCATAATTTCTTCTTCCACAGGCTGTTGATGAAAGTGGAACTCAACTTCCTGACACTGTAAAAAATATCATGAACACATGGGTGCTGCAGATGGGCTTTCCTGTGGTTACAATTGACACCACAAGTGGGGTCGTGTCCCAAGAACACTTTCTCTTAGATCCAGACTCAAACGTTACGGCTGTATCTCCCTTCAAGTATGTGCAATGCTTCTTACAGAGTTAAAATCCTACTTGACAAATTAAATCTCTATTTTGTACGTCTTACCTCGACAATATTGAAAAACTCAATTCACCATACTTCGATGCTACTCATGCTTATACTAACAAACTAGTATAATGTCTTAATTTATACTATCCTCAATGTTGTTATATATTAGAAGTATCGTTGCAAATATTGAAGCAACAAAGACTTTATCAGTAATCCCTAATTATTTTTCTTTTTATCATTGTGATGAAAGGCATGTAGTCCAGTTTTTGAAAATAATATATATGTATATAAAATAAAACAATTGTTTGTCCTACAGCTATGAATGGATTGTTCCAATCAAGTGGATGAAAACTAGAGACGTTCAGGAACCGCAATGGCTGAGGAAAAAATCAGGTAGGATGTTCAGACACTAACCTTTACCTTGTGTGTCTAATGAAACACTCTCACCCTATATTTTAATGATTTTAATATCACTCAAAATAAAGATATGCACGTTGTGACAAAGGTTCAATGGTCACGTAAACCTCCAGGTCTTTGTAACTGGCTGTGCGCACAAACTAAACTCTTCCTACAGGCACAATTAATATTTGAAACTATAGAGAAATGGAATTAGTAGTGATGCTGAGGTAAGATAATGCATAATCCCCATAATAAATGAAAAGGATTGTCTTATCTTCCTGACCGAACTTACGCTCAATGCTTTATGTCTGAAGATTTTACAACTGTAAATGCAAAAACCGGAGATCTAAAATATCTTTAGCCAGACAAACTTCATTCAGATGATTTTCAGTTCAATCCCAGCTCTGCTGTCCGGCACGTCCATGTTTCCTTGGGCAAAACACTTAACCACCAACATTTCTCCTGTAGTTGTGGTAACACTGTTGAAATATAAGCTACTGATGGGCAGATGGCTTTGTGATTGGTAGTTTTGTGAATGGTATTTTATAAGGAGGTGGTGTTAAATTATACAGTCCTTCCCGGGCCATTTAGTGTCTATTAGTGGCCATCAATTAGAATGCTCTCAGGACAAGATGTTCCTTCGAAGGTTTCATTGATACCAGTCAAACGGCATGTGTCGTTCTGAAACCGATATACATGAAATCATAAACCTCTAAATAATGTAACTTTGCATATCAGAATGTGTTTATTCCTAATATGAACAAATACAACCAGAAGGAAGATAACAACAAGCAAGCAAGGATGACTTAGCAAAACAGCAGTTACTGTACTTTACTGTAAATCCATATGTATAACTTTTCCTACATTGTGCAGCGTTCAACAAAACAATTGTGGAACTTTAGGCTCGGCGTCAATATATTTATTATTATTCAACTGGTTTCGCATTAAAATAGAGAAAGAACAAAAAACAGGCAGTGATAATTGTTGCCACTAAGTAAACCGCAATCACCTCGCGCCAAAATATCGGACTAAATTGTCGGGCAAATGATACAATGCAAACCGTATAATGAAATCAACTAACACCAAACTTTTCTTACTGGTTGTTTGCATGCGCTGTCGTCAAGAAATTCTGATTAGCCACACTTAAAAAGATTTACAGACACTGTAGTTCTTTTGCGCCCTCAAAATCACCTGGAATATCTCTTGAAAAGCCTTTTCCCCAACTTGGTGCTGTTCCTGCTCTGCTGCCCTTCAGAACCCTATGAGTATGGCTGTCCTTTGTCACAATAAGGCTTATAACACATAAATACTGTGTAATATATTTTTAAGATGTTCAGTATGTTAAGATGAACATCTAAAGATGATACACATTAAACCTTAAATAATAAATAAAGACTTTTTTATCAAGTCACCATCTAAGAATGGCTTCCCGCAGTAGGTAATAAGTTTGTGTTTTGTTATAAGACAATATTGTTGTCGCTCGGAGCCAGTGTACGGCGTGATTGTCTGGTTTGGTTACAGAGAGTCGTAAATTATGCATTTTCATAATTACAAGTTTCTCTGCCAATAAAACACACACTTACCCTTGACTTCTATGAAGAAACGTTCATTTTCTCACCGTTTTCTAAACTTAGCTTGCTTTAATTTCTGAAATTCTGCCATTTTTGGCCATTCGTGGCTTTTATCTTTTGGAAAAGATGCCTTTTTCAAGACAGTAACTACACTTTTTTGTAAAACTAAGAATTACAATGCAGTCAAGCGCAAGTTTCATGCTTGTGACATGTTCCATGACATTCTTCGATTAATACATTTTATTTTGAATAGCACAAAATCGCAAAAGACAAATTTGTCTCAGAGGGCTTTACAGTCTGTAAACATGCAACATCCTCTGTATAGAAACCCTCGGCACAGGAAAAACTGATGAAACTGAAATGGAAACCCTTACAAGGGGAAAAACGGGGAGAAACCTTAGAGAGAACGTCAGTGGAGGGATCCCACTGCTAGGATGGACAGACTACAATGGATGTCATGTGTACAGAATAAACAATGCAAAAGATGTAGTTTCAATAGAAGCCACAGATCTTTTTGAACTAGCCTATTAAATACTGAGCTGATTACTCCGCCATCAATTCAAGTGCCTGACTGCCAAAAACAACCACGACTAATTCCAAACTCTTTTTCTTCTTTAGCAAAAATAAATGAGATGAAGGCATCAGGGTCTGACTGGGTCCTGGCCAACCTCAATGTGGTCGGTTACTACAGAGTCAACTATGACCTAGATAACTGGAACAGACTGGTTGAAGTTCTAAGTACCGACCATGAGGTATATTTAAAGGTTAACTGATGTGGGATGTGCTTTACTTTAAACAGGATTCTCGAGTTAAGTTCTAGTAATAGTGAATGGGATAACACTCTTTTTTTCAAGCTTATTCCAGTCATCAACAGAGCTCAGTTGGTGGATGATGCCTTTAACCTGGCCAGGTAAGTCATGTTCATATATGGGAATACATAGACGGTCTCATCTATAAAGAGAATCATCTGAATTACTGAGATGTTGCAACCTCTAGTAAAGTAGAAATACTTTACTAAAGATGGTCCAGGCTGCAACACCATTTAATACCATCCAAATTTGGATATCTGATAACTCATTAATTTTTGTAATTTTTGATTTTGTAACCCCAAAAGAGCAAAGATCATCTCTACGGTACTGGCCCTGGATACCACCAAATATCTGATCAATGAGAGAGAATATATGCCCTGGGAGTCAGCCCTGAGTAACCTGGACTTCTTCTACCTTATGTTTGACCGCAACGAGGTTTATGGTCCCATGCAGGTGGGCTTCCTTACCGCCAAACATATCAGCAACATAGAAAAAAAGCAAAAATAGAAACTAATTAGTTCTATCATTCTAATCTGCATTTAATTTTGAAAATTGTATTACCTCTGTTTTGTTTTTTGTAGAATTATTTGAGGAAACAGGTCACCCCTCTGTTTGAGTACTACAAGGAAATGACTGTAAACTGGACTAATATACCTGTTGGACATCTGGATCAGTGAGTATGGGAAAAAACACAATACAGTACAGTTCCAGAAGTCATACCTTTTAAGACTTTTAAAACCTGTCTTTCGATGGTGACTGTCCACTAAGCACTCGGTTCATTTCTGCACTTGAACTCGGAGCAGGAGAGGGAGAGCAACTTGTCCCATCGTCACCACCGTGGGAGCGTGAAAATGCGACATCCTTTTCTCCGCTCTCTACTGGCTGGTGGAAGTGCGCACGTCTCTATACGCATTGGGGCGGAGCTCCGCCGTGAGCGATACCAAGCAAAGGAGAGTTGTAAACGCGACCATGTAGAGACAGAAATGTTTGTCTGTCCGCTGGTCCGTGTGCACGCACATACAGACACGTGGCAGTGATTCTTAACAATTGGGCCGTGAGCGCCACCTAAAGGGCCTAAAAAAAAAGGGCCGCGGTTGAAATATTTCAACTCGGGGCGAAAAATTTGCGCGATGCTGTCTTGTGAAAGCCAATCAGCGCTGAGATGCTCCGCTCATCATCATCATCACCGCCGCCCTTCTGCCACAGCGTGAACTGAACGCTAGTTAGTTAGTGGTGTCTAACTGAGAGACGCGGGCACCGAGCCGACGCAACGTGTCATCAAACCGGCTGCTGATCTATGGAGATCCAAATCCAGATCCAAGTTTTGTTCATTTGAAAAAAAAAGTGAACTTAAAAAGTTAAAGTTTTGTCGTTGAACATTGAAAAATACAACATTGTATTCAAAATAAAAATAAGTGGACAAAAAATATTTTCGGGTTGAATAGTTTTTACTCAGTTTTATTATTTTTTTGAATATATATTTTTTTATTCTTCACTAGTATTTATTTTTTGATATTCATTGTGTTATATTTTTCGATTGCAGATTTTATATTTTCAGATTCAAAACTTATATTTTCACCTTCATGTCTTTTTTGGCTTTCTTCAGAAAAGCTAGTTTCTAAAATTTTTGATTTTCTTTTTTTAACTTTATGTTAGAAACGACCCGCATTATTATGTCCTTAAAGCATATTGTTAATGACACACAGCCTGTAGTTCTATATTTGACGTTTTAAGAAAAATATTAAATGCGTTGAAATCACGTCTTTGCGTAGACCAGTTCATTCATTATTATGAAAATCTTAATAATAATATCGTCTCTCTTTCAACCTTATGTTACAACATGACACATTATCATGAAATTTACGTTTTTCTAGCACAATGTTTCACGCACTTTTTGGCCAGTTGAAAAGACGTTGAAATTAGAGATGAGCGAGTACAGCATTATCTGTATCTGTATCTGTTGAACCATATGAATTATCTGTATCCGTATCCGTACTCGGACTGGGCGGGGCCTAACCCGAAAATGGGCGGGGCCTAACCCGGAAGTAGGAAGGATTTACCCCCGTCGGGTTAAGCCTTTCTGCGGTTAAAACAGCATTCCTTCTTAATTCTTATCACTGATGATCATGAGAGAGAGGGGAAGTGTGTGTGTGGCTTAATTTTTAATATTAATATTTAGTTATTCAACACAACTAGTCAACGTCAGACACTGAGTGCGTGAAGAGAGCCAGCAGACGGTAAAAAAAACTGATGAGAGAGAGAGAGACAGAGACAGAGACAGAGAGAGAGAGGTCAGTGCGTGAAGTAAAAAAAAAAAACTGGTTAGAGCCGACTGAAAAAAAAAACTCCGACAGGCAGAGACGCAATGCGAGTCGCATTCTTAAGCACCACGTCTTAACAAGCCCCACGTTTACCTGAGCTCTACTAGTTAAGAACAACAAACCGAAGTAAAAAAAATAAAGGCGAAGAAATCGTTTAAATTAATCGGGAAAGACCCGCGAACCTGGTGAGTGAGCCGAGCGGGACACAGCAACACAAACGGTATGTGTGTAGTGGAGGGGCGCTGTGACTACCAGCCAATCACAGAACGCAGACACAGACAGCTACCCAATGAGGACTTTTATTCAATCCGATCACAGATATTGACTCGTATTGCTCGTATAATACTCGTACTCGGCAAAAGTGCTTTATCCGTACCGGATACTCGTTTCAGCCGAGTATCCGGCTCATCTCTAGTTGAAATGAGGTCTTAGACGTTGAGACCTCATTTCAACCCGATTCCAACAATATCTCAACATTAAAATTATGTTTTGTGCTCACTGGTAAAGTTTACACATTCCCTAATGCAGAGGCTGATAATGCCTTGAACATGTTGGCAGCTACTAGGCCACTTCAATCTACACATTGAAAGTCTTAGACGTTCAGACATCATTTCAACCCAATTTCAACGTTGACGGTTTGGGTATCAGGAAGTATTTCAATTATTTTCTTTTTTCTTGGTCCCTGTTTTTAAATCAGCCTTACTCCTTCTCTGTGCATCATCCTTCATGTTTGTTCTTCCTGCAGGTATAACCAAGTGAATGCTATCAGCCTGGCTTGCAGGACAGGCCTTGAGGAATGCCAAAATCTGTCCAAGGAATGGTTTAATCAGTGGATGATCACAAAAGAAAACAAGTGAGTGTATTGTGTTCTAATATTCACATAGTTTTTTAGAGCATCTTTCTCTAACATCTTGTACTGCATTACCTCAGGATCTCCCCGAACCTTCGCTCCACAGTGTACTGTAATGCTATCGCAGCAGGTGGCGCTAAAGAGTGGGAGTTTGCTTGGTCACAGTTTGTTCAAGCCACCATTGCCATTGAAGCTGACAAACTCCGCTCTGCCCTGGCCTGCACGAAGCAACCCTGGCTGCTTAACAGGTCTGCTCAGAGACAGCTTGTTAATGCTGTCATTCAGTGTACAATGTGATAATTACTGACCAGTACACACATGTATACTTTCTTTTCTGGTTTTACCCCTTTCAGGTTTCTGGAGTACACTCTTGAACCAGACTTGATAAGAAAACAGGATGCCACCTCCACCATTGTTTACATTGCTAACAATGTGGTTGGACAGTCTCTGGCGTGGGACTTTGTCAGGGCTCGATGGTCATACATTTTTGCAGAGTGAGTACAATCCACAAGTTTTTGACCGCCGCTTTGAAACCTTCAGCATTTTAGTCATATACATACATATAAGTCATATATATGTACATTTAGCAAAGATTACATTTATCATGAGATCTTCATGGAGAAATGCTTCTAGCCAAATGTAAAAGCTGTTATTTTTCTATCATGTCTTGACGCACAGGTATGGTGGTGGATCCTTCTCATTCTCCAACCTCATCAACGGAGTCACAAAGCGCTTTTCCACTGAATTTGAGCTTCAACAGGTTAGATATCCTCTACCTTTTTATCCCCACATTGTTTCTTTGAAATGCATTTGGCCCAAATTCCAACAAGAATCAAACATATTTTACATGTTACCAAGTCCATGGCGCAAAATGTAATCTTTTATTTTGCTTGAGATGAAATAGGATGGGAGAGGTTTAGATTATTAGGTCAAAAGAAGCAATCTTTTCTGTGCTGCATTTCATTCTATATGATCTCTCTCAGTTAGCAGATGGGCATTAAATTCTTTGTTGTTTCTTGTTACTGTTAAAATCAGATGATTTTGTAGTAGCTGCTGTATTTTAACTTGTTTTCTAAGGGTTAGCAGTGCATACTGACTATGATCATTTCCTGTCCTGCACATGTGAGAGAAAAACATTCAAACTTAATCTGCAACTCCAAAACACACCTGGTTAGCATGCTATTGCTTTCATTACGACAACTCTATCAGCTAAATTGAATATAAAGATTTTGGAAATCAGGGTTGGGAAATATCTTATGTTGATATAGCAACACGGAAGACACAGCTAATGTGTTGTGCAGATTAACAGTCTAACAAGTCTCACATGTTTAGAAACTGATTGACTATGATAAAAAATATGATTAATTGTAAAAATTAATCCCAAGTACCTAAAATGATGTCCTGTGTATGTGTCTGTATTACAAACCAGCGTGACTCTGTATTGTTATTTGCTGCTGCTTGACCTCAGATAACTTTATCCTCTTCAAAAACAACTCACCTGTGTTATTTTTTGTGACAGCTGAAGCAGTTTAAGGCAGAAAACAATGGGATTGGTTTTGGCTCTGGGACACTGGCAGTGGAGCAGTCCATTGAGAGAACCGTCAGCAACATAAAATGGATCACAGAAAACAAGGAGAATGTTCTAAATTGGTTCAACAAGTACTGTTAGCTATACTCGATACTTGTATGGCATGCAATTTATAGACGTTCTGTTTTCATCAACTAAGTATGCATGGGGGGGACAAGATTTCACAAAACTAATAGAGTAAATTTGATTAAAGTGGGTTTGATCTGTTGCCTCTGTTGGGTTAAAAAAAAAGAGAAGGAATCCTTGAAAGCAGAACAAATTTGTCTGGCTGTGTCTAACATAAAGTGATAATATTTAACTAATATTCAGTATTTAATGTTAGACATAGCCAGACAAATTTGGTAAGGACTTTTTAAATGTATCTACTTGTGCTCCTGAAATGACTAAATGAAAACATTTTGATTAAAGTTAGTCCTGATAGTTTGAGATATTTCTTTGTGCATATTTTCAAAGCTTTATTTTTGTGATTCAGGCCTGCTTTGTAACTTGATACTTGTTGAAAGGATCAAATTTTTTGTGATTTGCATGAATAAAATACTTATGTTGACATCATAACGAAACATAAAATGATTTAGCATAATAAAACTACTACCAAAAATGTCTACTCTTGTAAAATGATTAAACACGACATTTTATTCAAAATACTTTTACGTAGGAGACAAAATTTACACCATACAAGTTATGCGTCAAGACTACACAAAGGTCTTCTTCTCCGGCGGTTGGACTATATAGCTGGAAGACCAACATACTAAAACTGGGCAAAACCCAAATGCTGGGTATCAACCTTGCTGCACTTGGCAGTAAACACATTAAAACACAGATAGAGAAGATAATCTCATTTCATTTAGGAAGAACTGCTTCACCTGCGGAGTATGATACAGTCCAGGCTTAGTCAAGAACATTTTAGGCAAGGCAAGTTTATTTGTATAGCGCTTTTCATACACAAGGCAGACTCAAAGTGCTTCACGTAACATGTCATACAATAAAGTGAAATAAAATGGAAGAATTAAAAGACAATTAAAAAACAGCAAATAAAATTGTAATTATAAAAATAATTAAAAGTTATAGTGCAGAGTGAGATTAAAATCTTATTAAAATTGTTTAATTGAAGGTTAAAAGGGCAATGTAGCTAAAATTTAGTAGAAGGCGAAGGTGAAAAAAAAGGTTTCAGTCTTGTTTTAAACGTGGTCAGAGCTGGGGCAAGTCTTAGATCTTCAGGAAGTTTATTGTTTGTTGCATAGTAACTAAATGATGCTTTCCCATGATTTGTATTTACTCTGGGAATCACTAACAGATTGGTGTCAGAGGATCTTAGTGATCTTGAAGGCTTATGTAGTGGAAGCATATCAGTGATATACTTTGGCCCTAAACCATGTAGTGATTTACAGTATATGTGAGCAGTAGGATTTTGAAATTAATTCTCTGACATACTGGGAGCCATTATAAGGATTTAAGAATTGGTGTAATGTGCTCACATTTTTTGGTCTTTGTTAGCACTCTAGCAGCAGCGTTCTGAACAAGTTGGAGCTGCCTGACAGTTTTTTTCGGAAGATCTGCAAGGAGACCAACAATAGTGTAGCCTACTAGTTATAAAGGCATGTACAAGTGTTTCTAAGGCTTGAGCCGACATGAGCCCTCTAAGTCGTGCTACATTTTTGAGGTGATAGTAGCTTGTTACTGATTTGATGTGACTCTCTAAGTGTAAATCTTAATCCATAATTACCCCCAGATTTCTGGCTTTATCTGATGTTTTCAGGAACATAGAGTGAAGGTGTTGGGTTACTTTGAACCTTACTTTTTTAGCACCAAATACAAATATCTCAGTTTTGTCTTCATTTAGTTGTAGGAAATTTTGACACATCTAGTCTTTGATTTGATCAATGCACTGGCACAGAAAATCTATGGGGCGATAGTCGTTTGGTGATAGCGCTACATAGATTTGGGTGTCATCAGCGTAGCAATGGTGGTCAATTTTATTATTTTGCATGATTTGTCCTAGTGGGAGCATGTAGATGTTGAATAAAGTCGGCCTTAAGATCGGACCTTGGGGGACTCCACATGTTACGTCGGTTGGTTCTCATACGAAGTCTCCAATGGAAACAAAATTGTTCCTGTCTTCTAGATGTGACCTGAACCAGCTTAACCCTCACGTTGTCCTCGGGTCTCTCTGACCCTCGGCAACATTCACACAAGAGAGGCCTGCGCTGTTCGGGTCAAAACGACCCGACGAGGTCTCGCGAGATGACGGCTAGCTACGCGTCACCATCAGAAGGGCCGGGACCGTCTCCAGCGGGGGTCATTCGGGTCAGAACGACCCGGCGAGAACTCGCGAGAACTCATCGCTTGGGTCTAATTGGCTCGCTCCGGCGAGCGCCTCGGCCCCCCCAGACGACAGCGTCGGGTCACACTGACCCTTGCCTCGGCAACGTCATTCGGGTCAGAACGACCCGGCTCGTAGCGAGCCGTCATCTCGCGAGAACTCATCGCTCGGGTCCAATCGGCTCGCTCCGGCGAGCGCCTCGGCCCCCCAGACGACGGCGCCGGGTCACACTGACCCTCGCCTCGGCAACGTCATTCGGGTCGTTCTGACCCGGCTCGTAGCGAGCCGTCATCTCGCGAGAACTCATCGCGAGAACTCATCGCTCGGGTCTAATCGGCTCGCTCCGGCGAGCGCCTCGGCCCAGACGACGGCGTCGGGTCACACTGACCCTCGCCTCGGCAACGTCATTCGGGTCAGAACGACCCGGCTCGTAGCGAGCCGTCATCTCGCGAGAACTCGCGAGAACTCATCGCTCGGGTCTAATCGGCTCGCTTCGCCACCGGGGGTGGGGGCTTCGGCGAGAGATGACGTTTTCCTACATGTCACGATTGCAATGGGTGAATGTGTTCCGAACCTCACACGCACACACACACAGAGAGAGAGAGAGAGAGAGAGAGAGAGAGAGAGAGAGAGAGAGAGAGAGAGAGAGAGAGAGACGATAACATGCATCGCCGCCGAGTGCGAGAGAGGCTTCAGGTACGCGATCAACGTCCGCAAAAGATCCACACAAAGTATAATATCCAACCGCGGCAAGGCCTCTCGAGTTGACCTTTCGCTGTATGTCGCAATCAAAAGGGCCGAAGGGGTGCCGAACCACACACACACACACACACACACACACACACACACACAGACAGAGCGAGAGAGAGGGATTCTTTTGGTTTTTCAAAAACACTTTATTTTTCAACATCCCAAGAAAACAATTCACAACATCAAATCAGCTCAACACAAAGCACATAATAAACACAACCCCAAATAAACAAAAGTACTAGTAGAGAGAGAGAGAGAGAGAGAGAGAGAGACCTCTGCGCTCCTTTGGCTCCTTTAGTGATGCGGTGCAGAAATCCCTCTACGTAGTCCACGGCGTGAAGGCCTCCGGGAGCCGCAGCTGCAGTCGGAGGACTCAGCGGAGGCCTCCTCCTCCTCCTCCGTGCGTGCATGCGTGCCTGCCTGCCTGCCGGAATCGCGATCCGCCGCTCCACTTGTCACTTTTTATTTTTGTGAGAGCCATTTATTTAGCCTGTGAGCTTTCTCCTCTCCCTTCTCTTCGTTCGCGAGGAGGGGCCTCGAGGAGCTGTTTTTCTTCCGCCCCGATCCTCCCCTTTCTACATTACATTACATGTCATTTAGCTGAGGCTTTTGTCCAAAGCGCCGACGTACGACGTAAGTGCATTTCCACATAGAGTGAGCGTACATTTTTCATCAAATAAGCAGTTTGAAAACACGTTACAGAAAAGTGCCATTACGAGTCCAATTCAAGTGCTACCATTTGTCAGTGCTACGGTCCGTTAGTGTTTTAGTCGAGGTCTAAAAAAGGTGCGTCTCGACTTTTCCCGCGGAAGACGTAGAGGCCCTCCGCAGTCCCGACGCCTCATGTCGCAGAGCTCGTTCCGCCATCTGGGAGCCAGGACGACTGCAAAGAGTCGCGATCTCGCCGAGTGCTTTTCTCTCAGAGCGAGGGAGGAACAAGCGGCTTGGCAGATGCAGATCGGAGTGTCGAACCCCGCCGCCGCCTACCTGTCCACCGAGGTCCCTCGCCTCCTGTACAGCACCCCCCCCCACACACACACACACACACACACACCCTCTGCAGAGGTCGGTTGGAGGAAAAGGAAGAAGGGGGGGGGGGGGGAAAGGCCGCCGCGGGAATATAAGTAGCGGCTCCGACCCACAGACGCCAGCCGGTGACGATGGCTTTCTATCTGAAGCTAGCGACCGCCTTGTGTCTCGCCGTCGCAGTCCCGCAGAGTGACCCGCGCGTGCCCTTTTCGGCGGTTTCCTACGCGGGGCGCGGCAGAGCGGTGCGCAGAGACCTCGGAGGAACTGTGTCCATCCGGTGCCGAGCTGTTGTCGGAGCGAGCCCGAGGTCCCTGAGGCTGGTCAAGAGCGTCGGCGACGAGACCTTCACGCTCGCGGCCCGGGGCGCCTCGCCGAGAAACGTCATGGTCGACGCCGTCGTCGGCGGAAGACTTCGGTTCAGCGGGACGTTCCCGGACTCGGAGGCCGTCATCGAGAACCTGATCGCCGAAGACACGGGCCAGTACTGGTGCTTTTACTCGGGGCGCGAGCCTGGGTTCGACCTGTCCTTGGACCAGCGGGGAACCGGGTCGGTGCTCCTGGTGGTGGCGGCTGGCCCTCCTCCTTCTCAACATTCACGCAAGTTTCCCAAAAGGGCTGCGGGGGGTGTAACGCAGGCTAGCTAAACGCGCCGCGGGCTAAACGCATTTTATTTGTATTTCATTTGCTGTTCCCGACGACGACGACGACAGGTACGGCGAGCTGGGGCGACGGCTTGGCGGCCCTGGTGGCGAACGTGACCTGCGTCGGCGCGCTGCTTCTGGGAACCGCCGTCGTCATAGGGCTCCTCGCGTGGATCATCCACGAGGTAGCCGCGTAGTCCGAGTGGTGTGTGTGTGTGTGCGCGTGCAAGCTTTTCTCAATCCCTCACAACAACAACCGTTCCTGTGTGTGTGTGTGTGTGCGCGTGCGTGCGTCCGCAGACCCGGATGTGCCGAATGGCCGAGCGCGCCCGGCGGCCCGACGACGCCGTTTACGAGGACATGCGGCCGACCGTCGTGCCCTGAAGACGAAGCGAGGGAGCGAGCGGGCGGCCACTTCTCACCGTCGCTTTCGCGTGACCACCCGGACCCTCGTGCGACACGTGTTTTCCACGTAAACGAGCACCCGTCCCCGTCGCTGCGACTTTGGAGTCCGTGTGCGTGCGTATGTGTGTGAAATAAAATAAAAGGTTAAAACCAATCTCCACGTGTCGTTGCCTTGTCGTGTAGCGTATGGCACAAGATTTGAGGGGCCGCTTGTGACAATTTAATTCGCGGTGGCCACCTCGGTTCGCGTACCCTCGGTCGGGGTTCGTGTGGCCGATGACATCGATGTCGGTGACATACTAACGAATGCGCACGCGGAAACGGTCGCGTGCTACTCACGGATCGCCTCGACGCCGGGAAGCGCTCTGCCGACATGTCGACTTTCTACCTGAGCCTCGCGGCGGCGACCCTGTGCCTCTCCTGCGCGGCGGCCCCGCGCGGTCCCGGTGAGCGTCGCGTGCTTGTTTCTGTGTGTGTGTGTGTGTGTGTGTGTGTGTGTGCGGGCGAGGCGAGGCGAAATGATTTGGGGCGTGGTTTTTTTTTTTAAATCGTCGCAGGGCCCGACGAAGCGGTGTGGAGGGAGCCCGGAGAAGCCGTGACCGTCCGGTGCCGATCTTCCCATCCGAAGCCCGAGTACCTGAGTCTGATGACGGGTCGCGGCGCCGGCGGCCGCGGCGACGTAAGGGTCCTGTTCAAAGACGACCAGCCGGGCGGCGGCACCGTCGCCCCCGAATACCGAGGCAGACTTCGGTGCAGCGAAACGTTTCCGGACGTGGACGTCGTCATCGACCCCGTGACTCCCGCCGACGCGGGGCGGTACGAGTGTGTGTATTTGAAATACGATCGCCAACGGCGACCCGTGGAGTTGCCGGGCACGGGGTCGGTGTTCCTGGTCGTGCCGCAGCCGTCGTCGCCGGGTGAGCAAAAATATTGCACGCGCGCGAAACAGGACATCGCGTCGAGGCCGAGCGAATGACCCGCTCTCTCTCTCTCTCTCTCTCTCTCTCTCTCTCTCGTGTCCGCGACAGGCGAGAGGTGTCGAGACGAGCTATGGGATGACACCCCCCCTACGACACTGGCGACCTGCGCCTTTGTTGTCCTGGTCGTCGTCGTCATCGCGTGGTGCTTCGCGTGGACGCTCCTGAAGGTAGGCGCCCGACCAAAAAAAAAAGCCTCGCGACGCCGCAATGACTAACGCGTTCGTTTCCGACACAGGCGTGCAGGATGTCGAAGGAAGCGCTGCGGCGGTGGCGGCAGCGGCAGGAGAGGAAGAAGCTGCAGCGGTTCCCCCTCGACGACGTGTACGAGGACATGAACGCGACGGTGGCGCGCTAGAGACATCGGCCGACCGGGGCAGAGAGAGAGAGAGAGAGAGAGCGAGAGAGAGAGAGCGAGAGAGAAATTCCAGCACCTCGGACAGACGCCACCCCCCACCCCCCCCCCCCCCCCCCCCCCTCCCCCTGACTCTCTGTCCGCGCGTTTGCCTGCGCTGGCTGCGCTGGCGGGTGACCAAGGAGGAGTTTGTGCAAAGTTCTTGGTAAGAATCATGAAAGTATACATGTCTCTCTATCTCTCTCTCTCCTCGCGCGCTCGCAGATAGAGCTTCAGGGGGTGTGGGACGCGGGGGCCTCTGTCCGAGGTGCTGGAATTTCTCTCTCTCTCTCTCTCTCCTCGCGCGCTCGCAGATAGAGCTTCAGGGGGTGGGGGACTCGGGGGCCTCTGTCCGAGGTGCTGGAATTTCTCTCTCTCTCTCTCTCTCCTCGCGCGCTCGCAGATAGAGCTTCAGGGGGTGGGGGACTCGGGGGCCTCTGTCCGAGGTGCTGGAATTTCTCTCTCTCTCTCTCCTCGCGCGCTCGCAGATAGAGCTTCAGGGGGTGGGGGACTCGGGGGCCTCTGTCCGAGGTGCTGGAATTTCTCTCTCTCTCTCTCCTCGCGCGCTCGCAGATCTGTCCGAGGTGCTGGATTTGTGTGTGTGTTTGTGTGTGTGTGTGTGCGTGCGTGTGTGCGTGCGTGCGTGTAGGTGACAGAAGAGACAGACAGAAGAGACAGAACGGGTCGGCGAGAGAGGCGATACTAACGTCGCGTGATAAAGTCGGGCGAGGCGACGCGCGAAACACTCGTCTCCCCGAAAGGGCCCGAAGTCATGACTGCCGCGACGCCGACCGCGCTCGAGCTCCTCGAACGTCTTTTCGCAGATCCGGTGGAGCCGCGAAAGGTCTACCACTACTCTGACATGGGAGAGGGAGAGGCTTCGACCGCGGCTGACAACAAAGAACGAGAGCTACGAGGGGAAGAAGAAGACGACGACGACGACGACGACGACGGCGGCGAAGAATACAACCCGGAGAACGAAGCTTTGTCTTTGGAGGAGGAGGAGGAGGAGGAGGAGGAGGAAGGAGAAGAAGAAGAAGAAGGAGAAGAAGAAGGAGGAGAAGAAGAAGAAGAAGAAGACCGCGCCATGGGCGAAAGACCCGAGACCTGCACCTTTCCGTCCAAAAACGGCGAACTGACGTGGTCCTCGACGGCGCACGGCAGACGGGGCGCGACCGACGAGCAGAGTCGGCCGGGTCCGCCGACCCCCGGGCCCACGGAGGAAGCGGCGTCCCGCGCCACCGACATCGCCTCGACGTTCCGGCTGTTTGTGACGCCCGCGATAGAAGACATTGTCCTGGAGATGACCAACCTCGAAGGTCGCAGAAGATACGGGGACGACTGGAAAGGCATGGACCGGGTCGACCTGCGCGCCTACGTGGGCCTCCTGATCCTGGCGGGCGTGTACAGGTCCAGAGGGGAGGCCGCCTCCAGTCTGTGGGACGCGGAGAGCGGAAGGGCCATTTTCCGCGCCACGATGCCGCTGAAGGACTTTCACGCGTACTCGACACTGTTGCGATTCGACGACCGCGAGACGAGGCGCGAGCGACGAGCGAGCGACAAACTGGCGGCCGTGCGAGACGTGTGGGACGCGTGGGTGCTCCGACTGCCGCTCCTCTACAACCCGGGGCCCGAGGTGACCGTGGACGAGCAGCTGGTTCCGTTCAGAGGTAAGCGGCGGCTGCGGCTGCGGCGGAGGGGCTTTTTTTTATTTTCTTGTAAAGATTCGCGAAAAGACAATGCCGATGATGATGATGATGATGACGACGCTCTCTGTCTTGTCTCTCTCTCTCTCTCTCTCTCTCCTCGTAACCCCCCGCCGCCAAGGGCGGTGTCCCTTCAGGCAGTACATGCCCAGCAAGCCGGCGAAATACGGAATCAAGACGTGGGTGGCGTGCGACGCCAGATCCAGCTACGCGTGGAAGATGCAAGTGTACACCGGCAAGCCGACGACGGGCGGCGGCGGCCCCGAGAGGAACCTGGGGATGAGGGTCGTGCTCGACGTCACGGAGGGCCTGGCGGGTCGCAACGTGACGTGCGACAATTACTTCACGTCCTACGAGCTGGCGCGCCGGCTCCTGGCCAGGGGGATCACCGTGGTCGGCACGGTTCGAAAGAACAAGCCCGAGCTTCCGCCCGCTCTGCTGGCGACGAGGGACAGGGCGGTGTTCTCTTCGATGTTTGCGTTCACGCCCACCACGGCCCTGGTGTCCTACGTGCCCAAGAAAAACCGCAACGTGGTGCTCATGAGCACGCGGCACGCCGAGGCCGAGGTCGGCGACTGCTACTACTAACGGAGGGCGGGGGTGAAGGCTGAATGCTTGACGTAATAAAAACACAATGGATGTACACACCAATCTGCATTGTCTTTATTCACATTTACACAAATACTTGACGGATACATACATACATACATATATATATATAGTTTGCTTACTATAGTAAAAGTTGCACCGTTTAACGTGAAATTCTAAATGAGTCTTCCTCGTCGACACGAACGCGGTCATAATACGCGACTCGCGCCCCCTCCATTGTACCCACAATGCATCGGAGCAGGCTCGCCTGTTGTTGTGAGAGCCAAATATCCCAGAATGCATTTCAACCTAAGCGGCAGGCGACAACGACCGACGGAGGAAAATAAACACACAGTCCGAGTTTTATAAATACTACTTTATTTAAGTAACGTTATGTAATTTTATGACTAAAGTTAGTTGTTAAAGCAAACGTTTGTCAACAGCCTTTAACGTAACAATCTGCCCCGTGGACGTGTAGCGGACATAACGGACCGTCATAACGGACACCCTCCAGCGCCGGGAGGTCAGCTGATCATCTCGCAGCCCGCGGAGAGCGGCCTGTTTTCGTCGAGTCTGCTGTGAAATGCTCCGCCGGTCGTTTTCGCGTCTCCGTAGCGGTTTATACGTGAGACTCGTCGAGCTGTACCACGACGAGTCTTGGTACGTTTTCTAACGTGGTGTCAGAGACGGAGGTTGTTCACCGTCTGTTTGTTTAGATTCATAACTTCATGTTTACATGTAACTTTTGTACATACGTATTGTCTGTATGCGCAGAGCGCAGCTTGTTTATTGTCCATCGTTGTGCATTAAAACTAACAATGTTTTAATTAAAGGACACGAGGTGAGCACCGCGCTCGAGAGTCTAAACTGGCGGAAGAGCTTCAAAGAAAATCTGAAGCTCTGACTTGTAAAAATAATGAATAAAAAAATCCACATATGGATTATTGTACTCTGTAAGATCTTTGATGTGCGGTCAGCGGCTTGCTGCACGAGGACCACTACGCTGATTATCAGCCTCTTGATGAGTAACAAGACAAACGGTAGGTGTGTGTGTGTGTGTGTGTGTGTGTGTGTGTGTGTGCATTAAAATATTTTAGTATAATAGTTTATTTTTTGTTACAACCTCCTTGATAAAGCTATCTATTTTACGACGGCTTATATATACAATTTCTGAGACAAAAAATGAGACAAAAGCTTGTTAATAGTAAAATATTTAAATCAAAAACTAAATTAAAGCGTATTAGCAAGACCAGCTGACGTGGTGACGTCATCAAGTCAGCTGCTGTTCCAATGGCGGAAATGACCGTCCCCCCCCCCCCCGCCCCGAACCTCCCGAGTGTATTCTCGCGGGAACGCAAGTCCGTTCTCGCCGTCTCAGGTATTGCGAAAGGGCCATAATAGTCTTGCACAGAGAGGTGAAGGCTGAACGCGTGACGTAAGCGCGTACGTTCGTACGTGCGACTGCCGGAGGGCGGGGGTGTGTGATGGCTGAACGCGTGACGTAAGCGCGTACGTACGTGCGTGCGTACGTTCATACGTGCGACTGCCGGAGGGCGGGGGTGTGTGATGGCTGAACGCGTGACGTAAGCGCGTACGTACGTGCGTGCGTACGTTCATACGTGCGACTGCCGGAGGGCGGGGGTGTGTGATGGCTGAACGCGTGACGTAAGCGCGTACGTACGTGCGACTGCCGGAGGGCGGGGTTGTATGATGGCTGAACGCGTGACGTAAGCGCGTACGTACGTGCGTGCGTACGTTCATACGTGCGACTGCCGGAGGGCGGGGGTGTGTGATGGCTGAACGCGTGACGTAAGCGCGTACGTACGTGCGACTACCGGAGGGCGGGGTTGTATGATGGCTGAACGCGTGACGTAAGCGCGTACGTACGTGCGACTACCGGAGGGCGGGGGTGTGTGATGGCTGAACGCGTGACGTAAGCGCGTACGTACGTGCGTGCGTACGTTCATACGTGCGACTGCCGGAGGGCGGGGGTGTGTGATGGCTGAACGCGTGACGTAAGCGCGTACGTACGTGCGACTGCCGGAGGGCGGGGTTGTATGATGGCTGAACGCGTGACGTAAGCGCGTACGTACGTGCGTGCGTACGTTCATACGTGCGACTGCCGGAGGGCGGGGGTGTGTGATGGCTGAACGCGTGACGTAAGCGCGTACGTACGTGCGACTACCGGAGGGCGGGGTTGTATGATGGCTGAACGCGTGACGTAAGCGCGTACGTACGTGCGACTACCGGAGGGCGGGGTTGTATGATGGCTGAACGCGTGACGTAAGCGCGTACGTACGTACGTGCGTGCGACTGCTGGAGGATGGGAGGACAACGGGAGAGATAAGACTGTGCCTGAGACCCCCAACCTGTCCAAAAGTATTGAGTGGTCGACAGTATCAAATGCAGCACTGAGGTCTAATAGCATTAAAATTGAAGCTTTGCCAGAGTCTGTGTTCAGACGGATGTCATTTACAACTTTAATTAAGGCCGTCTCGGTGCTAGATGTCCCCGAAATCCTGACTGGAAGTTGTTGTGGCAGCCAGTTGAAGCCAGGAAGTGATTAAGTTGTTGTAGGACAACTTTATCAATTATTTTACTTATGAAAGGTAGATTTGAAATTGGTCTGTAGTTGTTGATAATAGATGCATCTAGGCTCTGCTTTTTTAGGAGAGGTTTAATAACTGCAGTTTTGAATTTTATCAGTATAAAAGAACGCAAACTCATTGCATTTCTGCGTGGAATGGATTTCAGGTGGTATTTGTGTTGGGGGGTTGGTCAGTCTGTCAACAGTTTCAAATAGGGTTTTTGCCTTATTAGTGTAGTTGTTAATGATGTTGTAGACGAATGTTTCTCTAGCACTTTTTAAGTCTAAATTGTAGGCCTGGAGGCGCTCTTTATAGATGTCATGGTGAATATGAAGTTTTGTATTTGGCCAGATTCGTTCAGCCTTCCTGCACTCTCTTCTCTGGGCTGTTACAACAGCAGCTTTTCTCCAGGGTGCCTTTTGCTTAATCAAACTGGTTTTAACCGTAACAGGTGTAATGTCATCTATAACATTCAAAATTTTGGAATTAAAGTTGTTTACAAGATCATCAGCATGACATGGGACTAAAGGTGGTAACGAGGAGATGGCATTTTTAAAGAATACGTTAATATGTTCATTGATGTACCGTTTTTTGACAGTATTTGATTTTGTTTGTGTGTCAAGAATGAAAGAAATATGAAAGAAAACACAGAAGTGGTCAGACAATGAAGGATCAGTCACAAAAACATCCGAAACAATGAGACCTTTTGTGATAATCAGGTCCAGGGTGTGTCCCTTACAATGAGTAGCCTCTTTCACAAGTTGAGACAGTTCAAATGTGTCTAAAAAAATCAAAAGTTCTTTTGCACCCTTGTCATTCAAATCGTCAGTATGAAAATTAAAGTCACCAGTTATAACTAGACAGTCAAAGTCAGTAGACAATAATTCAGTAAAATCATCGAAAAAATGTGCAGAATATTTAGGTGGCCTGTAAATAATTAACAGCAGAACTCTGGGATTACAAAGTGAAATACAATGTAAATAGTGATATATTTCGCGAAATTGAGAATTCTCCGACCAAGTCAAAGGTGACTTATCAAAGCGGCTGCAGAAAAAATCTAACTGTTCTCCTCCCGGTTTGTCAATTCGAAAGCTCCTGGGGGGGTTGTCTTCTGGGTGTATTTGAATGTCATTGGCTCCTTCAATGTATCTCCTCCTGGTTCAGCCTTTTCACATCAAGGTGTGAATCTGCTGCAGTAACCTGAAATCTCTGTCTTATCTCTCCCTCACATTCCAATGCATTCTTATGTAAAAACATTTTGGCTTTATGCCTCAAAGAGTGAATATAACATAATTTACATAGTTTGTCTTCATCTTATAACTAGTACACTTCGATTACAACACAACATATAAGATCACAGTACTTATTGGTTTATCACAGTTTATCTGGTGCAACACATTGCCTCATTCGGCTGTCTTGCATCCAATTGCTTAACTAATACCTGACAGGAGAAAAAACTCCCAACAAAAACCCTCTTTTGGGGAAAGATGGGAGAAATCCATAACGGACGGCAATTAGCCTCCGTCCCCAGGTTTTAACATTACATCATGACAGGATGTTAATGTATACAGTATTTATATGATTTACATGACTATAAATTGTTATTGACTATAATACATTCACTTCATTTAACATACAAATGTAATATATACTATCTAACATCACACAAACTACAATTCTACACTAAACATTGATACACGTAACATACTTCTTAAATTCCTAACTCCTAACACAATACAGCACAAAGGTATTCGAATGATGGAAAATCACTAAGTGACATCTGTTTCTCCTGAAATATATTTTTAAATATAGCAGCAATCCCTCCACCTCTTTTTCCAGATCTACATACATCAATAATACATCCATTGTTATGCAGACGATACTCAACCGTATCTATCGATCAAGCCAGAAGACACCAACCAGCTTGTTAGACTTCAGGATTGTCTTGGAGACATCACAACTTGGATGACCTGCCACTTCCTGATGTTAAACTCAGAAAAAACGGAAGTTATCATGATAGGCCCAGAGCGCCTTCAAAGTCAGCTGTCACGTGATACAGTCTCTGTGGATGGAATTGCTCTGGTATCCAACAGCACCGTCAGAAATCTTGGAGTTCTCTTCAACCAGGATATGTCCTTCAACTCTCATATAAAGAAGACTTCAACGACTGCCTTTTTTCATCTATCTAATTGTGGTGGTGGGGTGTGATTAGCTCAGCTGCAGAGGGGGGGGAGCTGGGAGGAGGGGTACAGGGAATGGTGCCGGCAGGTAATAAGCGCAGCTGGAAAGCATTGGACTGATTTGTCTCCCCTGTGCTTAAAACAGTGAGCAGGTCTGGAGAGGGCGAACAGAGCCCGGCACGCAGGAGCGAGCGCGCGTGGAGCGAGTGACGGCGTGCAACACAAAAAGAAATAAAGAAATAACGAAATATCAAACTGAGCTGCCTGGTGTCCGCGTGTCACTCCCTCGGGGTCCCGCACTTCTGCTACAGTGGCACCCAACTAAAGAATGGAACCCGGCGATCACAACGGGGAGGGGATGGCGCAGCCGGCGGTCACGCTCGGGCGGATGCTGGGCGAGATCGCCGCAATGCAGCGTGAGCAGGCCGAGTCCAACCAGCACTTCCTGGGGGCGCTCCAAGCCCAGACGGATCGGCAGACCCGGGTGTTGGAGCAGTTGGTGGCCCGGCCAGTCGCGGCAGCACCGGCGACGGGTCCCCCGGCGTACGCGGGGGTGGTGCTGCACAAGATGACGCCGGCGGACGAGGTGCAGTGCTACCTGGAAATGTTCGAGGCGATGGCGGGGGCGTGCGGGTGGCCGGCGGACGAATGGGCGATCCGCCTGCTGCCACTGCTGACCGGGGAGGCGCAGACGGCAGCCCTGGGGCTGCCACCCGGGGCAAGGCACGACTACGCCGGGGTAAAGAAGGCCATCATGGACCGGCTGGGGCTCTCCCCCGAGGACCACAGGAGGCGTTTCCGGGAGGCGAGGCTGGGGCCGGAGGACCGTCCATTCGCCTTCGCCCAGCAGCTACGGGACGCGGCCAACAAGTGGCTGCAGCCGGGGGGCGCGGTCGGAGCACCGGCGGTGGTGGAGAAAGTGGTGGTGGAGCAGTTTCTGCAGGGGCTGCCGCCGCGGACATCGTCGTGGGTCCAATATCACCGCCCGGCGACGTTGGAGGCCGCGGTCACCCTGGCGGAGGACCACCTGGCGGTGCACCCCGGCGGACGGGGCGACGGCGGACGCCCGCCCACGCCACCGCAGCCAGTCCCCGCGCCGCGAAGGAGGACCCCGCGTGCCAACGCCGCGATCACCAGCCCGTACCAGGGGGGGCGACCGTGCGGAACCGACCGGGCCCGGCACTCTTCCCGACCCGCCGAGAGCGCCTCAACCGCCAGGGCAGGAGTGCAGCCCGGGCACTACCGGCGGGAGTGCCCCCTGATGGAGGTGGGCCGGACGGTAAGGGTTGCCGGACCTCCAACACCCTCCCCCGGTCCGGGAGCGACGTACTGCGTTCCGGTAAGGATCCAGGGGGGTACATACCAGGCGATGGTGGATTCGGGCTGCACGCAGTCCATGATCCACCAGAGGCTCGTTCGACCCGGGGTATTGGTGGAGGCATCGCGGGTGTGTATTAAGTGTGTGCATGCGGATGTTCACGACTACCCAGTGGTACCGGTAGAGATTAGGTTTGGGGGTAAAAAGCATAAGATAAAGGTTGCGGTTAGCTCCCGCCTTACCCCACCCCCTAATCTTGGGGACGGACTGGGCAGGGTTTCATAAGTTAGCGGGGCAGTGTGCGGGGGTGCGGTCACGAGCAGCAGGGACATGTGGGATGTGTGCGGTGCTCAGTGGTGACGCGAGGTTATCCGACGCTGCAGACAGGGACGGGGAACCGACGGAGCCTCCCCCAGAGACTCCGCGGGCTCCCGAATTACGCTCCATGGAAGATTTTCCACTGGAACAGTCTCGTGATTATACTCTACGCTCTGCCTTCGACCAGGTGATACGTATTGATGGTCACATGGTGCGCCCTGACACGGCATTATCATACCCGCACTTTTCATTGATCAGGGACAGGTTATACAGAGTGAGTCGTGACACTCGTACAGGGCAGGAGAACACTCAGTTAGTAATACCGAAAAGCCGTCGGGAAATAATTTTCCAGGCGGCTCACTATAACCCGATGGCGGGCCACATGGGTAGTGACAAAACTATGGACCGGATAACGGCCCGATTTTACTGGCCAGGCATTTGGGCGGATGTGCGCCGATGGTGCGCGTCCTGCCCGCAGTGTCAGCTAGTGAACCAGCCGGCCATTCCGAGAGCGCCGCTGCGACCACTCCCGTTAATGGAGGTGCCGTTCGAGCGCTTAGGTATGGACCTCATCGGGCCGTTTCACCGGAGTGCACGGGGATATCGCTTTGTGCTAGTTCTGGTGGATTACGCAACACGATATCCCGAGGCAGTGCCATTGCGCAACATCTCCGCGAGGAGCGTTGCGCAGGCACTGTTTCAGGTCATCTCCCGAGTTGGAATCCCGAAAGAGATTCTGACTGACCAGGGCACCTCGTTCATGTCACGTACACTGCGGGAACCTTACGAATTACTGGGAGTTAAGTCTATTCGGACCAGCGTCTATCACCCCCAGACCGACGGGCTGGTGGAGCGGCTAAATAAAACCTTAAAATCCATGATTCGTAAGTTCATTCACGACGATGAACGTCATTGGGATAAATGGATTGATCCTCTGTTGTTTGCAGTACGGGAGGTGCCTCAGGCCTCCACGGGATTTTCTCCCTTTGAGCTGCTGTTTGGCAGGAAACCACGGGGGGTGCTCGACCTGCTTAAGGAACACTGGGAGGAGGGTCCGAGCCCCGGTAAGAACGAGATTCAATATGTCCTGGACCTGCGAGCCAAACTCCACACACTGGGTGAGTTGTCACGTGAGAATTTGCTCGAGGCCCAGGAGCGTCAACAACGGCTGTACAACAGAGGAGCAAAGCTGAGACAATTTACACCGGGAGAAAAAGTTATTGTATTGCTTTCTTCCTCCAGCTCAAAACTCCTCGCCAGGTGGCAAGGGCCCTTCGAGGTCACACGGCGGGTGGGGGACGTCGACTATGAGGTGGTGCGATCTGACAGGGGCGGAGCTACGCAGATCTACCACCTCAACCTCCTCAAACAATGGAGGGAGGCGGAGTCTGTTTCGCTGGTGTCCGCAGTAGCTGAGAGAGAGGAGCTGGGGCCCGAGGTTCCTAAGCCCACCGATCCGACCCGGCTCCACTTCGATGCCCATCTCTCTGCGACCCAGAAAACAGACTTAGCCCGGTTGCAAAGTCAGTTTAATGATGTGTTCTCTCTCCTGCCAGGTCGCACGGACCTCATAGTGCACCACATTGAGACGTCCCCGGGCGTGACCGTGCGAACACGGCCCTACAGGTTACCTGAACACAAGAGAAAAGTTGTTCAGCGAGAATTAGCGGCGATGCTGGAGATGGGGGTAATAGAGGAGTCCAACAGCGCCTGGTGCAGCCCCATCGTCCTGGTCGCTAAGAAGGATGGGTCTGTGCGGTTCTGTGTGAACTATCGCAGGGTGAATGACGTGTCACGTTTCGATGCCTACCCGATGCCCCGGGTCGACGAACTCCTGGACCGATTGGGCACCGCACGTTTTTTTACGACACTGGATTTAACCAAGGGCTACTGGCAGATTCCCTTATCACCAGAGTCCAAGGAAAAGACGGCTTTCTCCACTCCGTTTGGGTCATGGACCGGGTGCTTCGCCCGCATGCTGCATATGCTGCCGCCTACCTGGATGATGTGATCATACACGGCACCACCTGGGCGGAGCATGTGCGGCAGGTGGGCGCGGTGCTGGAATCCCTGAGGCAGGCCGGGCTCACCGCCAACCCGGGGAAGTGCGCAGTTGGGCGGAGGGAGGTACGGTATCTGGGGTACCACTTGGGGGGCGGGCAGGTGCGCCCTCAGGTAGACAAGACCGCGGCTATTGCGGCCTGCCCGCGTCCCAAGACAAAAAAAGAGGTGAGGCAGTTTCTGGGGCTGGCCGGGTACTACAGGAGGTTCATCTCGGGCTTTGCGGAGCTGACCAGCCCCTTAACTGACCTGACCCGGAAAGGTGCCCCAGATCCGGTCCAGTGGACCGAGCGGTGCCAGTGGGCGGTTGAGGGGGTGAAACAGGCTCTCTGCGGGGAACCACTTCTCCATACACCTGACTTTTCTCTCCCCTTTATCTTGCAGACTGATGCGTCGAGCAGAGGGCTGGGGGCCGTTTTGTCCCAGCGGGTGCAGGGGGTGGACCGTCCAGTCCTCTACATCAGCCGGAAGCTATCGGAAAGAGAGGCCAGGTACAGCACCGTGGAAAAAGAGTGCCTGGCCATCCGGTGGGCGGTCGACTCCCTGCGGTACTACCTCCTGGGACGCTCATTCACCCTCTGCTCGGATCACGCTCCGCTGCAGTGGCTCCACCGCATAAAGGATACCAACGCCCGGATCACTCGGTGGTATCTAGCTTTACAGCCTTTTAACTTCAAGGTGATCCATAGGCCCGGGACGCAGATGGTCGTGGCCGACTTCCTCTCCCGCCCTCCGGAGGAGGAGGGGGGAGTTGGTTCGGCCGGATGGCTCCCCGGCCTAAGTCGGGCGGTGGGGGTATGTGGTGGTGGGGTGTGATTAGCTCAGCTCCAGAGGGGGGGGGGGAGCTGGGAGGAGGGGTTCAGGGAACGATGCCGGCAGGTAATAAGCGCAGCTGGAAAGCATTGGACTGATTTGTCTCCCCTGTGCTTAAAACAGTGAGCAGGTCTGGAGAGGGCGAACAGAGCCCGGCACGCAGGAGCGAGCGCGCGTGGAGCGAGTGACGGCGTGCAACACAAAAAGAAATAAAGAAATATCGAACTGAGCTGCCTGGTGTCCGCGTGTAACTCCCTCGGGGTCCCGCACTTCTACTACAGTAATATATCGAAAATCAGAAACTTCCTGTCTCAAAGTAATGCAGAAAAACTAGTTCATGCATTTGTTACTTCTAGACTGGATTACTGTAATTCTTTGTTAAAAGGCTGCTCTTGTAAATCGCTTAAACCTCTCCAGCTGATTCAGAATGCTGCAGCATGTGTATTAACAAGAACTAAGAAATGGGATCATATAACTCCTGTATTAACTTCTCTGCACTGGCTTCCTGTTAAATCAAGAATAGAATTTAAGGTACTTCTCCTCACCTACAAGGCACTTGCTGGTGAGGCACCGTCTTATCTTAAAGAGCTTGTTACACCGTATTTTCCTACAAGGCGCTCCGTAGATGCTGGGCTACTTGTGGTTCCTAGAGTTTTAAAAAGTAGGATGGGGGCCAGAGCCTTTAGTTATCAAGCTTCTCTTTTGTGGAACCAGCTTCCACTTTCAGTTCGGGGGGCAGACTCGGTCAGTTCATTTAAGATAAAGCTTAAAATGCTCCTCTTTGATATTGCTTATAGTTAGGGCTGGCTCAGGTTAGCCTGGACCAGCTCTTAGTTAAGCTGCTCTAGGCTTAGACTGCCGGGGGACTTCTTAGGACACACCGAGCCCCTCTCTTACGCTCACACTCTCACTCTCTCCTTCCACAATCATTCATGTTTTATTAATGTACATCACTAATTCAGCTTCTTTCTGGGAGTTTTTTGTGCTTTCTCGCCTAGCAGGTCTCCGTGGATCATTGTTTCGTGCGGACCCCGGTTCTGACTCCTGGCATGGCTCTCCTGACACCTGCTGCTGCCATCATCATTACTTTATATATGATTCATATTACTGTCATCATAAACCAACATCTTCCTGCTCTCCCTCCCCACAGAAGCCTCTGTGGATGGTGGTTCGACCTGATGGTGGTTGTCCCTGCAGTGGTCCTGCCGTACACCTCAGCATTCACAGAGCTGACTGTTTCTAGGAGATTGTCGAAGTGCTCTTTCAACTTTTATGATTGTTGTTTTTCAATGTCATTAGAACCAATGTGAAGAATGATATTTTTCACAGTTGGGTGTGCAGACACAATTTCCTTCAGAAAGCAGAGTACTTTGGTGTCTTTACTACTTTTCATATCTTTTACAGAAAAATCACCCACAATCAGATTTTCAGGCCCTGTCGTTAGCTTTCTCTGTGGCTTCAGGGCCGGCGCTAGCCATTTGGGTGCCCTAAGCACAAATGCTTGGTGGTGCCCCCCCCAACCAACCAACCAACCAACCACCACCACCACGAAAGGAATAACAACCATTCAGAATGTCTTAGTTAGGTTCTCTTTATTCCCCAAATAATTTAAATTATTAAATAAAATAAATTATAAATACCAAATATAACCACAATTACTAAAAACACAGATTTAGAACTGAAAATTGTAAACGCAGAAAGTATTCAAGTATATATCCGTGTAAGTAATAATGTGCACATTTCTTCAGTAAATAATCTACATAAGTACAAATAATAATAATAAAGTGCAAACTGCACAGTAGAATTTACTTTACCATCTCTATAAAAGAGACCATTCTGCTATCCGATTACAAACATTTTCACTACCATCAGTTGTCAAAGGCCCGACCACTTAAACGTTCCCTAAATCACGTCACGTTCAGTCGAAGGGTTTTTCCAAAGTTAACCTTACCAAGAGCAGTTTCCCACTCATCATTTCATTACGTTGTGAAAGTGTCACTTGTAGCTAGGCTACTTTTTCACTACACAATAAGATTGTTTGAACATAATTGATAACCACCGCAAAAAAAGCGTCCTGAAGTACAAAGCAAACTAGGCTAATAGGCTAACGTTACCTGACTATGGCCCTTTCTCAATACCTGAGACGGCGAGAACGGACTTGCGTTCCCGCGAGAATAGACTCGGGAGACAGACTCGGGAGTCCTGACTCGCAGGTTCAGGAGAACGGTCATTTCCGCAATTGGAACAGCAGCTGACTTGATGACGTCACCACGTCAACTGGTCTTGCTAATACGTTTTAATTTAGTTTTTGACTTAAATATTTTACTATTAACAAGCTTTTGTCTCATTTTCATTTAAAATGATGATAATATTGAGCACCATATATATAATCAGTCATAAAATAATTACCTTTATCATTTTAGGAGGAGGAGGTTGGATATAGTAACAAAAAATAAACTATTATACTAAAATATTTTAATGCGCACAGACATACCGTTTGTCTTGTTACTCAAACATCAAGAGGCTGATAATCAGTAGAGATGAGCGAGTACAGCATTATCTGTATCTGTATCTGTTGAACCATATGAATTATCTGTATCCGTATCCGTACTCGGACTGAGCGGGGCCTAACCCGAAAATGGGCGGGGCCTAACCCGGAAGTAGGAAGGATTTACCCCGTAAATTGTCGGGTTAAGCCTTTCTGCGGTTAAAACAGCATTCCTTCTTAATTCTTATCACTGATGATCATGAGAGAGAGAGGGGAAGTGGGTGTGGCTTAATTTGTAATATTAATATTTTGTTATTCAACACAACTAGTCAACGTCAGACACTGAGTGCGTGAAGAGAGCCAGCAGACGGTAAAAAAAACTGATGAGAGAGAGAGAGGGAGACAGAGAGGGAGACAGAGAGAGATTTTTAGGGCCTGAGCCGACTGCAAGTCGGGCGAAAGCCCTATTGAAATTGCAAGAATTTTTCTTTTTCTTTTTAGGGCCTGAGCCGACTGAAAGTCGGGCGAAAGCCCTATTGAAATTGCAAGAATTATTATTATTATTATTATTTCGCCACTTCGAACGCACTTTTGGGGACTTTATCATGTTCAAAAACTCTTGAATTTTTGCACGCGCATCAGAAGTGCGCAAAATTGACGTATGATTGGGGTCCCGCAATTAGAGGAGAGAAAAAAGAACTCTCTAGCGCCCCCCAAAGTGGCCGCAATGTTAATTTTTTTTTTTACTTTTACCGATCGACTTGGAACCTTTTCACACAGGTTCTCTTGGATGTGCTGTACACAAAAAAAATTATGGTATGCAAATGCGCCTACCGTTTTATGGCCGCCATTTTGAATTTTGTGAAAAACACGTTTTTGCGAACTCCTCCCAGACGCTTGGTCCGATTCTTACGAAATCTTCGGCAAAATGATCGTTGGCTTGACGCGATCAAAAGTTATTGAAAGAATGTTGATATCTCATTTTTCAATAAAGTTATGGACCAATGAAGTTTGTAGGTTTGTGTCCTAAAAGTTCAAAGGCCTATAACTTTTTTTTTTTCTAACCGTCATTTTCACCAAATTTTGAGGACATGTTCACAATGAGTCCTAGAACATCCCCAAATTTTCCCAGAATATTTGAACACTAGGGGGCGCTGTGGTGATACTGTGTATTTTTGGCCATTTCCTTCAATTTTTGCATTTACAAACGAACGAACTCCTCCGAGAGTTTAAATCCGATCCATTTCAAAATCTGCCAACTGGTTCCTGACACCCTTGGGGTCAAAAGTTATTAAAATCAAGAGTTTTCATAAAACTACCTGGGCGTGAGCGTGCGTGCAGTTTGGACAATTTTGGAAGATTTTTTTCCAGAACGGAAAATGGTATAACTCCAAGGAACATTGATATTTCTGGCTATAAATGTATATTCATGATGCTTGTGTAGGCCTTTAAGTAATGCCATGCAGTGATTTTCGAAAAAGTATAGCGCCACCTATTGGCTTAGGTCAATGCAAAGTTTCTACATTTACATGTCCATTTCCTAGCCCTTTAATCTGATCAACTTCAAATCTGGGAATATAAGACGTAAGACTGTGACGATGGCTCACAGTGAGAATTGGGAGTTTTGGACCAACTTTGTGGCTGTGACGTCGCCATATTCGCATGAAAGTTCAAGCACATCTTCTGAGCCTCGGCACACTCCAAAACTCTTGAAAACCTCTGTGAGTATCCTACGTGATGACCTTTACAGACCTGATGTGCAGTTTTGGATCAAAAGTGAAAAATTGCCTCCATTGCGCCCCCTGGAAGATTTTGACGAAGCCCCGCCCGCACCCTGTTTGACCGACAAGTCCGCTGATTTTTTACCAAATGTATTAAAGGGAGACTTAAAAAAGTCTCTGAGGAATTTTCTCTAAAACAAACAGGAAGGCAGTTATAATTTTTTTAGTGTGAATATTACCTGTATTTTTGGCGGAGAGTGACCAATCCTATTTCATTGAGTTTTCGAATTCTCAAATCCATCTGAAAGAATAGCTCAGTGAGTAAGGTGTTGGCCCCCCGATGCTATGGTCGTGGGATCGATTCCCGACGAAATCATTTTTTTTTCCTCCTCTTTTTAAACGCGTGTCGTCTGATCTAACGAACAAAATGATTCAGTTTACTCTCCTTGCTGAGGTTATGGACTTTGTACACTTTAGAGGACGTTTGTCAAACTCATTTAAGTTTACTGTCGGCTGCGGTGTAGGATCAGCAGGAACGGAACTAACAGCTGACTGACGAAGGAAAGGCAGAGGCGGGGCAGTTTGCAGTACGCAGTCCAGTGGCGGTACGGTCTGGACGGGACAGCCGTTCCGCAGCGTGTCGCGAGTTTGACATATCTAACCTGGACAGATAACACGGACAGTTCAATATAATTACATCTACAGATATAAATAGCGGAGCCGCAGACGCGCTTGTAGTCTCTCGTGAGATCATGCTTTTATCGCGAGAGTTCGCCAGCTCCAACGTAATGTATTTCTGTTCAAAGTAACCGCTATTCATGTTTTGCCCTTTGTACATCGCCCTTACTTAATTAATTAGACTCCTGATGTGACTTACATTGTGTTTATTGAATAATGCTGCAAAATAAATTCCCCAAAGATCGCACTCTCCGCCATTTTGTATTGCGTAATCACAGCTCAGCTCAGTGTGAAGCTAACTTTAGAAACGTCATTAGCTCGTCACCAACGCCGAAGGCTTCACCGCGAACGCAAACGGCAGCCAGCCGCCTCGCCTCTACAGCCAGTGATGTGCCCGGAGATCAACGGCTTTCTCCCCCCTCTCTCTCCCACGCCACTAACAGACATTTGTGAGTATTGGCCACAAGTGCCACAAGTGACGCCACCTTGTCCACCCACAGCAACGGGGACACCGGTTTGTGGCTCCTTTTTTTTAACAGAACGGGCAGAACCGTGAGCTGCGAGTGGACATAATACTGGGGACGCAGTGTGAATAACATTGGACTTTATTGTATACAAGGATCTCTTCGTTATGGGTAGTCTTGAATGATGTTAATTCATGTTTTCCTGCATTCAGTTAAGAACAACAATGTAAAGCTTGGCCTGTCGTTTACCGCATCCATGGCTCTATGTTGCTAATGACTGTAGCACACATTGGAATGCATGGATGTTGTTACGGGGGATCTATCTGTTGTGCGTACATCCACATGTACTCAACCAAGTGAAAACGCTTTTGGACGGTGAGTGATTACGTTTTCCTTGTGCGTTCTCCAGTCTTACCCACTTAAATAGCGGGGATACTGCGGGGAACGTGCTAACAGTGCCTCGTTGCTAACAGCTGTTTGAGGGAGAACGGTATTAGTATTTGCTATGGACTTAATTGCCAACATTAAGAGCCTGTCATATGAGGCCAGACGTGAGTCGTGTTCTACATTCAAGAGGGTTTTTATTTAGCACAGCCCAAAGCAACCTAAATTCGATGACCTCATAACGACCAGCATACGTCTTTTAGCTAAGCTAACTACGGTAGCTTCACGGGGATAAAAGACCCCTCTTCACGCTATCAGCGCCACTTTGTTTACGTTTCCGTGTGCCCTAAATAACTTTCTATAATCTGCCCGCAGCCTGCAGCCGGGCGCAGCTAAATGACACGTAATGTATTGTGCGTCTTCAATGCTTTTCAATATGTTATATATTTATTGCCTTCACAATGAGCATGAATCTAACATTAAATGATATGATTAATATGCCCCTCATTCCAAAGAAATAATATACACACGTCAAGCTCATTATGGAGTTGAAACAACAAATTACTAAACTGTAAACAGTTAATATAAGAGAAAAAAATATTGTAATCAAGATAAATGTTTTCAAAACGTGTGATTAACTAGTCAATTGTCTATAATCTGTTGACAGCCATAATCGTATTCTGATAATACACGTTGGTGCTCAAATATTTTCAGATGGCCCGTGCAAAGTCATGCCACCAGTCTGAGGACATCACTGGGAATGGCACATGGGACACGTGGCTTTCAACTCCAGCGAGGTGGGAAAGCATTTCTTTATGTATATTTTGTTCTGTCTGCATAATTGTAAAAGACTTCTTCCCGCATTCGTACAACAGCATTCCATATCGTGTGACTGTCGATGGATGTAATAATTTGGCCTTCTTTTTTTCTTCCACCACACGGCACGGGTGGGCTTCACCGCGGGCAATCGTGGCAAAGACCCAAGTCGACTGGACCACAGCGGAAAATGATCCTTCCAGAGAAGAAGTTATTTACTTCTACAACGAATGGAAGAGTTACAACCTCCAGATGACAGCTCTCCGCTCATCCTTCTGGGCAACTTAAACATCCGACAGAACTTATGTGACCCTACTGCGTTTTATTTTCTCCTTTAGCTCTCATTTAAGTATTAAAATTCGCTGTATTTTTGCAAGAGAGGCACCAATCCTATTTGAGTGACGTTTCGATTGTGAAATTGTATTGGACCATATAGGTCATCTGCAGAGCGTTGGCCCCTGGCGCAGTAAACCAGGGTTTGATTCTTGGCATGCACAAGACTCCTCATGTGACTTAAAATGAATCCAGAATGCAATATTTGTTCAGTATGCAAGGGCAGTGATTTATTTAGTCATGTTTGGTCATGTTTTGGTTTTTTTACATGACAATATGGTTTGGTACATGCTGAGTTAATGAATATACATTCTAAAGTGCAATGTCCATATGTGAATAAGAGTTGTATACGTTTTTCATAGTCAATATGGTATGGAAATATCCCTTATGTAGTTGGTCAATAGGAACTATAGTAGGCAGTAATAACAGCTAAGGTAATTACAGGTGGATATTTCTGGGAATTAACCTTAAATGAGACTGCATCTATGATATCTAAGATATACAGGACAAGAAAAATGCACTGGATGTGTATATGTGTTGAATCAATTATACAGACGCAAACTGGAGAACGAGACAAGTGTTGCTGTGATACTTATTGTGGTCATCGTGCCCGAGACCCGTAACAATTACTCCGCAGGTCTTTTGCAGCGGGGCAACAGCCCGGCGTCGGTGGATTCCGTTCGCGAGGCCGCAGATTAAGGTTTGAATGGCAGCCCCGAGAGTGATTTGTTTAGTCTCTTTAGTCTTTTTTGACCCGCGAGCCCGGCCGACCGCCGCCCCACCCCGACGTGCGAGAATAGGCGAAGGCCCGTTCATCGCTGCTTGCAGCTTTAATTTTTTTTGATTTTTTAAAAAAACGCTTTATTTACATTGTTATAATCCTTTCAAGTTCAGACGTGCTTTGCTGCTTTTTTTTTTTTTTTTTTTTTTTTTTTTTCAATACACACTTCATTTTTTAAAAACTGGAGCAAACACCAATTCATTTTCGATTACAGAACAAACAACATCATTAAAACACCAGCGTTGTTTAAAAGCGTCCACGTCTCCAATGTGCTTATAAAAACTGAACTCGAGCCAGAGTCTGGCCCTGATGTTCACCAGCGACACTGCCCTGGCTTCCTGCCCCTCTCCGTTCTTTACTTTGGCTTTCCGGCTCAGGTAGATGGCCATTTTTGCTTCCCCCGAGAGATAGTTGAGGAGCTGCCACTTTTCTTTTTCTGTTTTCTTGTAGGCAGCTCCCATGATAAAAATTTTCTCTGTAAAAGCCACATTAAAAAGACTAAAAACCAATGTTGAAAGAGAGAAGAAACTCGCAAGTCTCTTGCACTCAGTAAAAACATGATAAATAGTCTCTCGGAGGTCACAGAAGGGGCACTTGCTCAGGACAGTGGGGTTGATGACAGAAATAAAAGCGTTGGAGGCGACAGCACCATGTAAAATTCTCCACTGGAGGTCGGCAGTCCGTTTTTTTAGGGGAGGTTTGTATAAAATCCTCCACTGTGGGCCAGGTCCATTTTGTCCCAGTCTGTTTGACCACACAGTGGGGAGTCTGTTGTGTAGTCCAGCCCGGTTTATGCCCTTCACACAGTTAAAATACAGAGTCTTCTTGTCTGCCTCATGTAGTGTTAGTGCCTCCGGGCGTGTTGTAGCGAGCAGGGGGCCGGTGAGGTCCCCCAGCCCCGGGCTCAAGTAGATCTCGGGGAAAGGGTCTGCAGGGTCCGGCTCCACTTGGCTCTGGCTGTAGTTTTTGAGGAGGGTCCTTTCCTCTCCCGTCAGCCTCTGGTTCCACAGCTCAAGGACCCTCCTTGCCACTCGGACGGAATGCAGTCCCAGTAGAGAGCCCAGGGCCGGGGCGTCGTTCAGCGTCGGCCCCACTGCGTCCACCAGCTGCTGCAGGCAGCGCCCCCATCAGGCCAGGGGTACCACTGCTGCAGATGTCCAGCTTTGCTGCATGAATCAAAGGTTCTCTCAACAACCAGTACAGAGAGGAAGACTGTGGGCACCTTTTACGACTAAAAAGGGCCCACGACTTAAAAACACCCTGATAAAACGGAGGTAGCCCATCTAGCTTTAAAACATTGGAATCAATTAAAAACAGAGCAGTATCCAGCCCCATGTTGTTTGCACGCCTGAAAATACAGCTGGCCACGTCTCTCCACACTAAATCATCTGGACCTGTGAGGTATTTTTGTATAAACTGGAGTCTAAAAGTGGCCGTCCGGCTGGCCAGGTGGACAAGGCCCTGTCCCCCCTCCTCCCTGGCTAAAAACAGCACCCCTTGTGGCACCCAGTGTAGACCCCCCCAAAAGAAGTCTACCATTTTCTTTTGTATGTGGGCCAGGAAACCCGAGGGAGGGTCTAAACAAGTGAGTCGGTGCCACAACTGGGATGCAATCAAGTTGTTTAAAACCAGAATTCTTCCTTTAAAAGACATTTGAGGGAGCGGCCATTTCCATTTTGAAAGTTTCCCCTCAATTCTTTCTGTGACGCCCTCCCAATTCTTCTGGACTATATTCTCTTGTCCGAGGTATATCCCCAGGTATTTCAAACCGTCCTTCTTCCACACTATGTTCTGGGGAAGAACTGGGAGGCCGCCACGCCATTCACCGACAGCGAGGGCTTCACTTTTGTTCCAGTTCACCCTCGCTGCCGATGCTTTGCTAAAAATTTTTACAATGTCAGTTAAAAGGTCTGCATCCCTCTGGTTTTTAATAAAAACAACGACATCGTCGGCATACGTCGATAAAATCATTCTTCTACTAAAACCAGGTAAAATCAGGCCTTCCAGGCTAGAGCGTATTTTTTCGAGGAGGGGTTCCAGGGAGAGTGCATAGAGCATCCCGGACAGGGCACAACCCTGGCGGATCCCTCTACACACTCTAAAAGGTGCACACAGACTGCCGTTTATCTTCAGCACACTCTCAACGTCCTTGTACAACACTTTGATCTTAGCTATGAAACCAGCGCTGAACCCAAACTTCCCCATGACTTTCCAGAGGAAGTTGTGCTCAACGCGGTCAAAAGCCTTTTCCTGGTCTAGAGAAATCAGGCCAGTATTAATGCCCAACGAGCTGGAGACCTCCAAAACATCTCGAATAAGGTAGACATTGTCCACCATGGACCTGCCAGGGACACAGTAGGTCTGGTCCCAATGGATGACTTGCTCCATAGCTTCTCTCAGCCTGGAGGCAAAGACCTTGGACAGGAGCTTGTAATCCACACACAGCAGGGACACAGGGCGCCAGTTGCCGATGTCCTGCAGGTTTCCTTTTTTTGGCAGCAGAGCTATTACAGCTCTGCGGCAGGACATCGGCATGGAACCAGAGGCCAGACTCTCGTTCAGGACTTTGAGGATGTCCTCCTCAAAGATGTCCCAGAAGGCCTTATAAAACTCGGCAGGGAGGCCATCGATGCCGGGAGCACGCCGTCCCTGCATGCTTTTCAGGGCGGCCCTCAGCTCCTGCACCTCTATGGGCCTGTTGAGCTGCTGGTTTGTCTCGTCAGAGACTTGAGGTAGCTCATTACTGAGCTCCTCCATCAGTGGTTCCTCCTCCCTGTACTCACTGGCGTACAGGGAGGAGAAGAAACCCACAGCTCGCCTTCGGATCTGGCATGGTTCCACCACGGGCTGCCCTGCATCACCTAGCAGTGAGTGGATCACCCTCCCCTGCCCACTCTTCCTCTCCAGGCCGAAGAAGAAGCTAGAGGGAGTGTCCATCTCCGTGATGGTCTGAAATCGGGACCTGACCAGTGCGCCCTGTACTTTAACGTCAAACAGGTCGGCCAGAGCCATTTTTTTTACTTTGAGGACTTCAATATGCCCTCGATCTCCTGTGGACTCATTTAAACGTTCTAGTTCCACTATATCAGTCTCCAGGTCCTTCATAGATCTGGTGATGTCTCTGGTGACGTTGAAGGTGTGCTGTTGACAGAGGAGTCTAATCTCAATCTTGCCGCGGTCCCACCACTGTTTAAGACTGCTGAACTCGCTCTTCCTCAGCCTAAAAACACTCCAGAAATAAAAAAGCACCTCTCTAAAATTCTTATCGAAAGCTAAAACGGAATTAAAATGCCAGTATGCGCTCCTAGGTAAAACATTTCCAATAAAAACATTACATAAAAGCAAAGCATGATCAGTAAAACCAGCGGGAACAATACTGCACATTTTAAACACCCAAAATTAAAAAATCCTCCGAGGCACAGCCATTTAAAATCTCATTAATCTGTTGTAAAAACAGCTTCCTCTCTGCACCGATTGTTGGAGCATACACATTGATAAAAACAACAGTAAAAAGGTCGAACCGTGCCTTGACTAAAAACAACCTCCCCTTGATGATGTGTTTGACCTCCAGGGAGACTGGATTAAAAGACCTGGAGAAGAGGAAGCCCACTCCTCCACTGAGGTTGGTGTTATGGCTCAGCAGGACTTCCCCTTCCCACTCCCTCCTCCAGTCGGCCTCGTTGGTGCTGTCACTGTGCGTCTCTTGCAAGAAGAGAACATCAAGGTGTTTCATTTTTTTAAATTCATAAATAGATGTTCTCTTCTTGGCCTCTCTGGCTCCATTCACGTTTAGGCTTCCTATTTTAAAAGAGTCCATGATGAATAAAAAAATTAAAACACAAATAAAAACCAAAAAATCAATAAAAACACACATTGGAGCTTTTTTCGTGACCATCGTTAATCGCCCGTTTTGCTTTTAGCACAAGTTTTTTCAGTCTAAAAACCTCTTGATCGGTGAAGCCAGACTCCTCCCTCTGGCTCATGCGGAGTCTGGTTGAATTATAAAAGCACATTAGGTCTGGGAAAAACTCCTCAATTTTTAGATTTCTTTTATTTTTTACTTTTTGTAGGAATGTTTTTATTTGGTCTGCAGAGTATAATTTTTCTCTTTGGCTTTTTGTTAAAAAGGCACTGTGTATGTCGCTGCCATCCGACACACAGCCCTCACTTTCACTTCCGTCTGTAAACTGCCCCCTACCTGCCTCCTCTTCCTCCCCAACCTTACTGGCTTTTGCCTCGCTGCCTATGTTTTGCTTCTTTTTTTTTCTTTTGGTTGCAGCTTTCGTCTCCCCTGCTTCCTCCTCCACCATCTCCACCATCTCCACCTCTTCCACTTGTTCCACTGCCCCGTTCAGTTCTTCCCCCAACTGAACCTTCAAACCCCCCGCCTCCTGTCCCACGCTGCACCCCCCCTCACCCTTTTTCTTTCCTTCCTCCCCATCCTCACCCTCTACCACCTCACCCAAAGTGTCTCTCTCACCTACCAAACCACCTTCATCCACACCGTGCACATCTTCCATACTCACCCCGTGTAAATCAGACACAGCAGCGGACCAGCCCGCGGGCCGCGAAACCGGCCGCTCGGACACCGCAGCCATCCCCGCGGCAGGGGGCCCCAGAGGTTCCCCCGCCGCCGCAGCGACGGAAGGCGGCCCCGGAGGCCCTCCCGCCGCAGCGGCGGGGGGAGGCGGCCCCGGAGGTTCTCCCGCCGCAGCGGCGGGGGGTGGCGGCCCCGGAGGTCCTCCCGCCGCAGCGGCGGGGGGAGGCGGCCCCGGAGGTTCTCCCGCCGCCGCCGCGGGGGGAGGCTCCCCCGCCGCGGCCCGGCCAGGCGGGGTCGGGTCCCCGCGTCTCGGACAGGCACCCACGGTATGCCCCTCCTCACCACAACCGAAACACTTCATCGCTGACGATGTTGCAAAAATCACGTACTCGTAATCATCTATCCTAACATGGAAGCGGAGGTTGAGCTCCACATTCCGGTTGTTAACAATCATATAGAGGTGCCTGCGGTGAGACACTACGTGCTTCAGTAACTGAGACCTGCATCCAGACAAGATCTTTTTGATCGGTGACACCACCTTTCCGTGTCTGGAGAGTTCTTTACTGAGAAATTCGTCGGTGATGAACGGAGGGACGTTAGATAAAACCACCTTCGTGGCCGGTTGTGTTAGCGGCATCACCTGCACAAACATTTCGTTTACCGTGAGGCCCGCCTCGACGACTCGGTTCACCTTCCCCACCTGGTCCAGGAAAATGACTACGGCCCCGTTCATCCGAGCGGCCGATTTCACGCTGCCGTGCCCGACTATTTCCCCCACAGCCAGCCCAATGTCCTCCACACTGCACGGAAAGCCGGCGCTGATCTTAATGCCATGCTTTCGCGTGAGGTGGGACAGATTTTCCCCATTTACCATGGCGTCCTAAGGACGCCGACTGGCGAGACACCGGCAGGAGAAAAAAAACAAACAAATAAAAAAAACCAAAGACTAAACCCTCAACTAAGGTGAAAACCAACCCATAAACCACATTAAATTAAATATATATAACTAAGGAGAAAACAATGCAAGAAAATCGCTCAAACAGCCACTCACTCACACACGCTCACACACACTCACTCCCAGCATGCACCGAGACAGAGAGAGAGACAGAGACAGAGAGAGAGAGAGGTCAGTGCGTAAAGTTAAAAAAAAAAAACTGGTTAGAGCCGACTGAAAAAAAAAACTCCGACAGGCAGAGACGCAACGCGAGTCGCATTCTTAAGCACCACGTCTTAACAAGCCCCACGTTTACCTGAACTCTACTAGTTAAGAACAACAAACCGAAGTAAAAAAAAATAAAGGCGAAGAAATCGTTTAAATTTATCGGGAAAGACCCGCGAACCTGGTGACTGAGGGAGGGAGAGAGGAGTTCTGTGTGTGAGTGAGCCGAGCGGGACACAGCAACACAAACAGTATGTGTGTAGGGGAGGGGCGCCGTGACTACCAGCCAATCACAGAACGCAGACACAGACAGCTACCCAATAAGGACTTTTATTCAATCCGAGCACAGATATTGACTCTTATTACTCGAATAATACTCGTACTTGGCAAAAGTGCTTTATCCGTACCGGATATTCGTTTCAGCCGAGTATCTGGCTCATCTCTAATAATCAGTGTAGTGGTCCTCGTACAGCAAGCAGCTGACCACACATCAAAGATCTTACAGAGAACTATACAATAATTCATATGTGGAATTTTTTTATTTATTATTATTATAATTCAGAACTTCAGAGTTTATTTGAAGCTGAAGTTCTGCTGCCGGTTTAGAGTCTTGAGGACGGTCTCCTCATGTCCTTTAATTAAAACATTGTTAGTTTTAATGCACAATGATGGACAATAAACAAGCTGCACTCTGCGGATACAGACAATACGTTAAAGTTACATGAAGTTATGAATCTAAACTCTGTCCTCAAACAGACGGTGAACAACATCAGTCTCTGACACCACATTAAAACGTATGAAGACTTGTTATAGTACAGTTAAAACTCATGTATAACCGCTACGGAGACGTGAAAACCAGCGGAGCATTTCACAGAAGACTCGCCGAAAACAGGCTGCTCTGTGCGGGCCGTTCTCGGCCAGATGCGGACTTTAGAATTGGAACAGTACTCGGGCTGCGACTGATGACGTTTCACGAGTCCACGAGAACAAAAGTCCACACAAGAACGCATATTGAGAAATGGCCTCTATCTCTGATGGCTAAAATAAATAGCAGGCCCAATTTAAGCATAATCAGAAATACCATTGCTAGCTAGCAACCTAAGGAATGATTGCTAGTATTATTGCTTACGGTAACAGAAACGATAACGGTAACATCAATGATAACAAAAACGTAAATGATAACATAAAAAACAAATGATAACAAAAACGGTAACAGAAACTTCGGGCGGCCCGCGGACGAGTACCGAATACGGCGATCCGTGCGGACATTATGAGCGCGGGTATATGTGGGCAGCCGGCCGCCCGGTGACCGCTAGCAACGGTCCTCACGAGACAAAGTTTGGGGACCCCTGATTTAAAACATTGTCTTACCTGAGAGAAACGCGCAAGCATCATGCCGCTGTCTCTTCTTTCTTCTTTTTTCCGCCCCCGACTCTTGATGCCTTTTCGAAGCCATTTCAAAGCTGTCTGCCACATTTGAGATTTGAGGCATAATCGAACAAACCACTGGGAGGGGGGGGGGCGCACAGGAGGTTCCCCTTTTTCTCCACTAATTTGGTCTAGGCCTATTACTTTTGTATTGCTTTTGCATATTATCATGCTTTAGACATATTTTATTTGTTATTTATACTAGTAGCCTACTGTGATGATTTTTCACGTCCCAGATTTTTTGGTGCCCCCCCAGGCACTTGGTGCCCTACGCGCAGCGCGTGGTGTGCGGAGCGCCGGCACTGTGTGGCTTTAGCAGGTCTTACCCAGCTGCGTGGTGGTGGAGGGTGATCCAGAAATTTAGAAGGGGATCCATGGTCCTGCAACAGTGGAGCAAATCTATTTTGTAGTTGTACACCTGTTTGTTGGGGAGGTTTCTTGGTACTTCCCCTCTTCTCAGTTGTCCGCTGCTTTGTTCTACGAAGCACGGGGGTTGAGGAGGCGTTATGCCTGGATGGTAACGCAGGCCAGTCGGCCAGATCACAGATATCTTTGGCTTTGCACCAAGTGTGTTCCAGGGAAGATTATCGCTGGTAGATTTATTCCCCTGTACAGAGTCCTCCTGTTTCTTCATAGATCCATCATTGCTAGTTAGCTGGGTTCTAGCTTGCTCTTGTCCACTGTTTTGAGTCAGTGCTAGAGTGGTGTTTTTCCCACATGGTCCATTTAGTTCTACATTTACTAACCGATTAACTTTTGTTTCCAACAGTAAAATCTTCTGTTGGAGTTTGTGGTAATCTTTCGTAGAGAAGGGAGGCATCTTCTGCTAATTACCTTTAGCACTGTAGCACAGGCTCAGGCTTATCTTGTTTGGTAGGCCTCCTCGCGTAGCGTTGAGGAAGTTGTAAAAATATTGAAAAATGCCTGTTTTATCTAAAAGAAAATATAATCCCACTGGTTTTGTAAGTATTGGTTGGTAGCGTTGGTAAGTAACCCAAGTACTGTGTGCGGCTTGTGTGGAGCGTGTAATCGCAAAAATATATGTAACTCTTCTAAATGCTTCATTGTATAACCAGTTTATTAATTGCAAGTGCTGAGATGGCAAAGGCCATGGTATAAGAACTGACGTGTCTCACATGGATTAGATGAATCCAGCGTCCTAGCTGTAGAAACTAAACAAAGTGGATTATATGTATATAATCCGAATTGTTTTCAAGTGTTGGGAGGGCGATACCATGGTCAAAGAACTGACATGTCTTACATGGATTAGATGTCCCCAGTATTCTGGCTGTAGATACTCAACAAGGTGGTCATGGTTTCTGTTGACGCCAGCGATAACTGAACTTAGGTATAAGAACTGCCTCGCTCTGTTGAGGGGCAAGGAGGTTCTTGAGAGAGCACGTAGCTGTTGTGACCTTTCTTGCAAGGAATAACATCCATATACAGTACATCAATATAATTAAATATATGGTTTAAATACACGTATTCTGCCACATACTGGTGGAGATGTGAACACATTTACTCTTGCGTCTCCTTTAACTGTCTCTGCTGTGCGTTCGCTGAAGCAACACAATGCGTGGACAATAAATATCAGAGCCAAGAGCAATCCCTCCTTGCAGATAAGGGTTGCAATGATCAAAAAAAATCAAAGCACACACTTGACACCTTGGGAAAGAATTGATCACAACAGTTGCTGGGGCAGGTTAGATGAAATACCAAGAAATTTGAAAGCATTGAAATCATAAGAAGTGACTACATCTTTAACTTTATTGTGGGAGCCAAGTTTAGTAAAGAATGCAGCATATTTATATCTCAATATTGTTTTGTTATATGTAGCACACTTGGACAAACGTGACATCCAGGCGTGCGTTGAGTTTGATGAATCTTTTATTTCTTAACGGACAGTGGTAGAAGTGCGCACCAGCGCCAGTTTACAGGTACACTTGTTCTCCTCTTCTTCCTTCTTCTCTTACTTTTTCTCCAAAAACCCGCGAAAAACACCTCCCGCTACACTTCCTGTACAAGGACCCGTTAGGTGACCTCAGTGCCTGTGTGGGCACCCCTTGTTCTCACCTAATCATAGATATATAATATATAATCAATACAAGCACAGAAACATATGCCGGTTCCATAAACATAACTAGAAAAATCAAATCAACAGATAATGCAATAGGGGGGTGTCCACTTCTTGTAGCAACTCAATCTGGACCCCACACTCTCCCCTCCAAAATGAATGTCAACCCGACATTACAGATTCACCAAGAGTACTTGTGTCCTCAACTCTTGCGTTATGACAGTAGGCGGGATGGGAGTCATCCTATCGAGATACTCTCTGCACAACAACAGTCATTCACATAACATTCATCTCCCTCTTATGTCACGTGTTAGCAGCAGACACCACTGGCCAGGTGATATCTGAAGTGCTAGTCCGCTATTCATGCGGCTATGTATCCTGGAATGAAAGATTTTGACCTTATTTCTACTGCATAACCCAACACACCCACCCACATGCAATACTATATGTTTCACACATGTTCCAGTATTAGTCTACATGTAAGTGGTCTGTATTCTAGTACTCTCTTGATCAACGCACCTGGACTAACATTATCTTGCATCAATTTTACCATTTTCAAACAACAGCTAACACTCATGAACATGTGTCTACCATAATCAATAACAACCCTAGTCTCTTCCTTTTATTCACTTGTGTCTATACATAACTGACAGTTGACCTAATCTATTGTATGTGAGTTTTTTTGGTGGATTTCTTTGTCGAAAAGGATATGTTCTGGGTGAAGCTGAAGGCAACTCAAGATCCCTCTCATCTGCTTCATCAGATGACGACCCCTGTCCGGAGTTGACCTTCTCTGCTTCAGTGGAGGACTCCTCTTGCTCAGCTCCCTCTGTTCCTTTGTGCTCCACTTCTGCCTCCCTTCTGTTTTCCTCAACCTCACCTGGAGACTGTTCTTCCTGACCACTTTGCTCCTGTTCTCCGATAGTCACTTGTGGCTGGAATTCCGCTGCCTCAGCTCTCAGCTGGCTTCTATGGTGTTTCAGTGGTTTTGCCGGTCGTGTGATAATTCTCCAGTCACTTTCATCCTCTGAACTACTGTCACGATCTCTGCCCTTCTGTCTTTGCTGCTTCTTCTTGTTAGTAGCGGTTTTCACCTTCCTCCTTTCCATCTGCTCTTGTTCAACCTCTTCCACTGGCAGAAAGTCACAGGGCAGTAACAGGTTTCTGTGCAGTACTCTGGTCCTTCCTGGGCCTCTCTCAGGCTCTACAACATAGACAGGACTGTCCTTATGTTTCCTCTCTGTTATCACATGGATTTTGTCCTCCCAATATGATCTGAGCTTTCCGGGTCCCCCTCTGTCCTTGAAGTTCCGCACCAGTACTCTGCACCCTGGCTGTAGCTCAACTCCATAAGCCTTTCGATCATACTGTTTCTTAGTTCTATTTTTCTCCCTTTGAATTGTCTGTGATGCCAGCTCGTATGCCTCCTGCATTCGCTTTCTCCACTTACTTGCATATTCACTGTGAGAAGCGCTCTGGTCAGCTGGTTTCAGACCAAACATCACGTCCACAGGAAGTCTGGGGTTTCTACCATAGAGAAGGTAGTAGGGGGCATATCCTGTTGTACGCATGCACCACTTTCGCCAAGGAGGTCTTCCAGTCTGACTTAGCTTCTTCTGTGAGGTTTCTGAGCATGGAAAGGAGTGTTCGATTAAACCTCTCCACCTGACCATTGCCAGCCGGGTGGTAAGGTGTTGTACGTGACCCTTGAATGCCACAGTATTCTTCCAGCTTGGAAAATAACTTATTCTCGAATTCCCGGCCCTGGTCGTGGTGCAACTTGGCAGGAAATCCAAACTTGAGCACAAAGTCACCGAATATTCTTTCAGCTGCAGTTTTTGCTGACTTGTTCGTGCACGCATACGCCTGCGCGAAGCGTGTGAAGTGATCCATCACCACTAGGATGTACTCATATCCTCCTTTGCAGCTCTCCAAGTGCAGGTAGTCTATTGAGACTATCTCAAAAGGATATGTCGTCACAATGTTAACCAGTGGTGCTCTGGTTGGCTTGTTTGGACGCTTCCGTTTTAGGCAGCTGCACACATTGGTCACATAGTGCTCCACATCTCTTTGCATATGAGGCCAATAGAACCGATCTCGGATCAGACCAAGCGTCCGCTCCACTCCCAGATGCCCCATTTCCTCGTGTAGCTCCTTATAGATCAACTGGTGGAACGCCGCAGGTAACACTAATTGAGCTCGAATCAATCGTCATTGCATGCAGCAGTGATGGTGACGGGACACATCCAGGGCTCATGCTCGTCGCATTCCAATTGTAGTGCTTGTGTGATGGTTGTGATTACCTTTGGCTCCATTTCCTGTGTACATCGTTGTATGTACTGCTCCATGTCCAGCGGCATCCGTGACAAGCCATCAGCATCTCCATTGACTTTTCCTGGCCGATATTTAATTGAGAAGTTAAAGTCGGCTAATTCTGCAATCCACCTGTGTGTTGTGGCATTCAACTTTGCTGTTGTCAATACATAAGTTAAAGGGTTATTGTCCGTGTAGACAATGAAGGAAGGTGCATAGTACAAGTACTCCCTAAATCTCTCACAGATTGCCCACTTCATGGCCAAGAACTCTAATTTTCCCGAATGAAGGTGGTAATTCGCTTCTGGAGCGGTTAGTGTTCTCGACCCATAACCGATGACAATCTGCTTGCCTTTCTGCCTCTGGTATAGTACAGCACCAAGCCCCTGCTGAGAGGCATCGCAGTGCAGCACAAACGGCTTCTCAAAATCGGGGTAACCTAGGAGTGGTGGACGCAACAGATGCTCTAGGAGCTGGCAGAGTACTTGCTGATGTAGTTCTGTCCAGATTATAGGCTGGCTTGAGGGTCGCTGGTCTGACTTCTTAGATTTCCCTTTGCCGCGGTTTGCGTTTGTGCCTTGAACTTTACTACCTGCCGATGTTTCTGTCGCCAGCAGACTGTACAGTGGCTTCGCTATGCGGGAGAAATTAGGAATATATGGGCGGTGTTACGTTCCCAGTGCAGCTGGGTGTTGTTCGGTGAGTGTTGCTTATTGTTTGGTTGCTCATTGTTTTGTTTCCTGTGGATTGCCCTCCTCTAGGTCGCTGTGACTGGCGGAACTCGGGGATCGGTCGTCAGTGGGGCGGAGGACGGGGGCCAATCAGGAGACGGAACCGCTGCTTAAGAGGGACGGCGGGTTCATTCTCTCGGGGTCTCTCACTCTCGCTGACGCTCACGGCAGCCGGTTGTGGACTGCTCCAGCAAGCAGTCTGTTGTGCACCACAGACTGTTTTGATAAGTGTTTTTGTTTATATTATGTGTTATGCCCAGTACTCCGGGATCAGCTGCAAAGCTACATAGGGGAAGAACGGTAGGCTAGTATATCGCGATATACATCCTGCCCGTAGCGGTTCTGTGTATAGAAACACCAGGTAAGAGGTGAGCGCCACCCCCTGTATTTTTGTTATCGGTTAGGATGTTTAGGCGCCGGATGCGCGAAGATTCCGTTTTTCTTTCTACCTTTTTCTTTGGTTAGGGGTAGGTCGAGGTAGGGGTGTTTTGTTATATTTTGGTTCTTTCAGTTGGCGCCACTTACGTTCTTTCCCCAGTGTATTCATGTATGGGTGTCTGTTTCCATCTGTTTTTTTTTGTTTGCACCGTGCATAGTGCACGAGCATTTAAATCAACTGGGCCCGTGGAAACAATAAAACCCCAGTTTTGCTTTATCCACAAAGTGCCTGCCATGTCTCCTTTCATCTCCCTCTCACCCCCCTGATACATTGACAGGATTAGTGTTACGGTTATCCCTGGACCGCCTAGTATCGTAACAGTTACTGTCAATGCTTTTGCAGGAGGAGAAAACAGCTAAAACAGACTGTAAGAGGAATGCTTTAGCTTACACTGTTTCTATCAAGCAAAAAACCTTGTTTCATCATTATCATTATGGGATGAAGGGTTAGGTTCAGTTTTAGAACCTGATTCACTCAACAACGTTTTGACGATTATAGTTACGTTCAAAGCTTTTGCAGGAGGAAACAGCTAAAACGGACTGTAATTAAGAATGCATTAGCTTACACTGTTTCTATCAAGCAAAAAACCTTGTTTCATCATTATCATTATGGGATGAAGGATTAGGTTCAGTTTTAGAACTTGATTCACTCAACAACGTTTTGACCATTATTGTTACTGTCAATGCTTTTGTAGGAGTAAACAGCTAAAACGTTCTGTAAGAGGAATGCTTTAGCTTACACTGTTTCTTATAGGCAAATTACCTTTTTTCCTTATCATTTTGGTATGCTTTAAAACTTACACTGTTTCTTATAGGCAAATTACCTTTTTCCTCATCATTTTGGTATAAAGGATCAGGATTGTTTTAGAACCTTATTCACTCAACTACGTTTTGACCATTTGTCTTATTTTCAAAGCTTTTGCAGAAGGAGGAAACAGCCAAAACGGACTCTAATGAAGAATGCATTAGCTTACACTGTTTCTATCAAGCAAAAAACCTTGTTTCATCATTATCAGTATGGGATGAAGGATTAGGTTCAGTTTTAGAACCTGATTCACTCAACAACGTTTTGACCATTATTGTTACTGTCAATGCTTTTGTAGAAGGAGTAAACAGCTAAAACGTTCTGTAAGAGGAATGCTTTAGCTTACACTGTTTCTTATTGGCAAATTACCTTTTTCCTCATCATTTTGGTATAAAGGATTAGGATTGTTTTAGAACCTTATTCACTCAACTACGTTTTGACCATTATTGTTACGTTCAAAGCTTTTGCAGAAGGAGGAAACAGCTAAAACGGACTCTAATGAAAAATGCATTAGCTTACACTGTGTCTATCAAGCCAATTCTTTTTTCATCATTATCATTATGGTATGAAGGATTTGGTTTAGATTTAGAACCTGATTCACTCAACAACGTTTTGACCATTATTGTTACTGTCAATGCTTTTGCAGGAGGAGAAAACAGCTAAAACAGACTGTAAAAGGAATGCTTTAGCTTACACTGTTTCTATCAAGCAAAAAACCTTGTTTCATCATTATCATTATGGGATGAAGGATTAGGTTCAGTTTTAGAACCTGATTCACTCAACAACGTTTTGACCATTTTTATTATTTTCAAAGCTTTTGCAGAAGGAGGAAACAGCTAAAACGGACTGTATGAAGAATGCTTTAAACTTTACACTGTTTCTTATAGGCAAATTGCCTTTTTTCTCATCATCATGGTATGAAGGATTAGGTAAAGTTTTAGAACCTGATTCACTCAACAACGTTTTGACCATTTTTGTTACTGTCAAAGCTTTTGCAGAAGGAGGAAACAGCTAAAACGGACTCTATTGAAGAATGCATTAGCTTACACTGTGTCTATCAAGCCAATTCTTTTTTCATCATTATCATTATGGTATGAAGGATTTGGTTTAGATTTAGAACCTGATTCACTCAACAACGTTTTGACCATTATTGTTACTGTCAATGCTTTTGTAGAAGGAGTAAACAGCTAAAACGTTCTGTAAGAGGAATGATTTTCTTTTACACTGTTTCTTATAGGCAAATTACCTTTTTTCCTCATAATTTTGGTATGAAGGATTAGGATAGTTTTAGAACCTTATTCACTCAACAACGTTTTGACGATTTTTGTTACTTTCAAAGCTTTTGCAGAAAGAGGAAACAGCTAAAACGGACTGTAATCAAGAATGCATTAGCTTACACTGTTTCTATCAAGCCAATTACCTTGTTTCATCATTATCATTATGGTATGAAGGATTAGGTTCAGTTTTAGAACCTGATTCACTCAACAACGTTTTGACGATTTTTGTTACTTTCAAAGCTTTTGCAGAAGGAGGAAACAGCTAAAACGGACTGTAATTAAGAATGCATTAGCTTACACTGTTTCTATCAAGCCAATTACCTTGTTTCATCATTATCATTATGGTATGAAGGATTAGGTTCAGTTTTAGAACCTGATTCACTCAACAACGTTTTGACCATTTTTGTTACAGTCAAAGCTTTTGCAGAAGGAGAAAACAGCTAAAACAGACTGTAAGAGGAATGCTTTAGCTTACACTGTGTCTATCAAGCAAAAAACCTTGTTTCATCATTATCATTATGGGATGAAGGATTAGGTTCAGTTTTAGAACCTGATTCACTCAACAACGTTTTGACCATTATTGTTACTGTCAATGCTTTTGCAGAAGGAGGAAACAGCTAAAACGGACTCTAATGAAGAATGCATTAGCTTACACTGTTTCTATCAAGCCAATTACCTTGTTTCATCATTATCATTATGGTATGAAGGATTAGGTTCAGTTTTAGAACCTGATTCACTCAACAACGTTTGGACCATTTTTGTTACAGTCAAAGCTTTTGCAGAAGGAGAAAACAGCTAAAACAGACTGTAAGAGGAATGCTTTAGCTTACACTGTGTCTATCAAGCAAAAAACCTTGTTTCATCATTATCATTATGGGATGAAGGATTAGGTTCAGTTTTAGAACCTGATTCACTCAACAACGTTTTGACCATTATTGTTACTGTCAATGCTTTTGCAGAAGGAGGAAACAGCTAAAACGGACTCTAATGAAGAATGCATTAGCTTACACTGTTTCTATCAAGCCAATTACCTTGTTTCATCATTATCATTATGGTATGAAGGATTAGGTTCAGTTTTAGAACCTGATTCACTCAACAACGTTTTGACCATTATTGTTACTGTCAATGCTTTTGCAGAAGGAGAAAACAGCTAAAACAGACTGTATGAAGAATGCTTTAAAATTTACACTGTTTCTTATAGGCAAATTGCCTTTTTCCTCATCATCATGGTATGAAGGATTAGGTAAAGTTTTAGAACCTGATTCACTCAACAACGTTTTGACGATTTTTGTTACTGTCAAAGCTTTTGCAGAAGGAGGAAACAGCTAAAATGGACTCTATTGAAGAATGCATTAGCTTACACTGTGTCTATCAAGCCAATTCTTTTTTCATCATTATCATTATGGTATGAAGGATTTGGTTCAGTTTTAGAACCTTATTCACTCAACAACGTTTTGACGATTTTTGTTACTTTCAAAGCTTTTGCAGAAGGAGGAAACAGCTAAAACGGACTCTAATGAAGAATGCATTAGCTTACACTGTTTCTATCAAGCCAATTACCTTGTTTCATCATTATCATTATGGTATGAAGGATTAGGTTCAGTTTTAGAACCTGATTCACTCAACAACGTTTTGACCATTTTTGTTACAGTCAAAGCTTTTGCAGAAGGAGAAAACAGCTAAAACAGACTGTAAGAGGAATGCTTTAGCTTACACTGTGTCTATCAAGCAAAAAACCTTGTTTCATCATTATCATTATGGGATGAAGGATTAGGTTCAGTTTTAGAACCCGATTCACTCAACAACGTTTTGACCATTATTGTTACTGTCAATGCTTTTGCAGAAGGAGAAAACAGCTAAAACAGACTGTATGAAGAATGCTTTAAAATTTACACTGTTTCTTATAGGCAAATTGCCTTTTTCCTCATCATCATGGTATGAAGGATTAGGTAAAGTTTTAGAACCTGATTCACTCAACAACGTTTTGACGATTTTTGTTACTGTCAAAGCTTTTGCAGAAGGAGGAAACAGCTAAAACGGACTCTATTGAAGAATGCATTAGCTTACACTGTGTCTATCAAGCCAATTCTTTTTTCATCATTATCATTATGGTATGAAGGATTTGGTTTAGATTTAGAACCTGATTCACTTAACAACGTTTTGACCATTATTGTTACTGTCAATGCTTTTGCAGAAGGAGAAAACAGCTAAGACAGACTGTAAGAGGAATGCTTTAGCTTACACTGTGTCTATCAAGCCAATTCTTTTTTCATCATTATCATTATGGTATGAAGGATTTGGTTTAGATTTAGAACCTTATTCACTCAACAACGTTTTGACGATTTTTGTTACTTTCAAAGCTTTTGCAGAAGGAGGAAACAGCTAAAACGGACTCTAATGAAGAATGCATTAGCTTACACTGTTTCTATCAAGCCAATTACCTTGTTTCATCATTATCATTATGGTATGAAGGATTAGGTTCAGTTTTAGAACCTGATTCACTCAACAACGTTTTGACCATTTTTGTTACAGTCAAAGCTTTTGCAGAAGGAGAAAACAGCTAAAACAGACTGTAAGAGGAATGCTTTAGCTTACACTGTGTCTATCAAGCAAAAAACCTTGTTTCATCATTATCATTATGGGATGAAGGATTAGGTTCAGTTTTAGAACCTGATTCACTCAACAACGTTTTGACCATTATTGTTACTGTCAATGCTTTTGCAGAAGGAGAAAACAGCTAAAACAGACTGTATGAAGAATGCTTTAAAATTTACACTGTTTCTTATAGGCAAATTGCCTTTTTCCTCATCATCATGGTATGAAGGATTAGGTAAAGTTTTAGAACCTGATTCACTCAACAACGTTTTGACGATTTTTGTTACTGTCAAAGCTTTTGCAGAAGGAGGAAACAGCTAAAACGGACTCTATTGAAGAATGCATTAGCTTACACTGTGTCTATCAAGCCAATTCTTTTTTCATCATTATCATTATGGTATGAAGGATTTGGTTTAGATTTAGAACCTGATTCACTTAACAACGTTTTGACCATTATTGTTACTGTCAATGCTTTTGCAGAAGGAGAAAACAGCTAAGACAGACTGTAAGAGGAATGCTTTAGCTTACACTGTGTCTATCAAGCCAATTCTTTTTTCATCATTATCATTATGGTATGAAGGATTTGGTTTAGATTTAGAACCTGATTCACTTAACAACGTTTTGACCATTATTGTTACTGTCAATGCTTTTGCAGGAGGAGAAAACAGCTAAAACAGACTGTAAGAGGAATGCTTTAGCTTACACTGTTTCTATCAAGCAAAAAACCTTGTTTCATCATTATCATTATGGGATGAAGGATTAGGTTCAGTTTTAGAACCTGATTCACTCAACAATGTTTTGACGATTTTTGTTACTTTCAAAGCTTTTGCAGAAGGAGGAAACAGCTAAAACGGACTGTAATTAAGAATGCATTAGCTTACACTGTTTCTATCAAGCAAAAAACCTTGTTTCATCATTATCATTATGGGATGAAGGATTAGGTTCAGTTTTAGAACTTGATTCACTCAACAACGTTTTGACCATTATTGTTACTGTCAATGCTTTTGTAGAAGGAGTAAACAGCTAAAACGTTCTGTAAGAGGAATGATTTTCTTTTACACTGTTTCTTATAGGCAAATTACCTTTTTTCCTCATCATTTTGGTATGAAGGATTAGGATAGTTTTAGAACCTTATTCACTCAACAACGTTTTGACGATTTTTGTTACTTTCAAAGCTTTTGCAGAAGGAGGAAACAGCTAAAACGGACTCTAATGAAGAATGCATTAGCTTACACTGTTTCTATCAAGCAAAAAACCTTGTTTCATCATTATCATTATGGGATGAGGAATAGGTTCAGTTTTAGAACTTGATTCACTCAACTACGTTTTGACGATTTTTGTTACTTTCAAAGCTTTTGCAGAAGGAGGAAACAGCTAAAACGGACTCTAATGAAGAATGCATTAGCTTACACTGTTTCTATCAAGCAAAAAACCTTGTTTCATCATTATCATTATGGGATGAGGAATAGGTTCAGTTTTAGAACTTGATTCACTCAACAACGTTTTGACCATTATTGTTACTGTCAATGCTTTTGCAGGAGGAGAAAACAGCTAAAACAGACTGTAAGAGGAATGCTTTAGCTTACACTGTTTCTATCAAGCAAAAAACCTTGTTTCATCATTATCATTATGGGATGAAGGATTAGGTTCAGTTTTAGAACCTGATTCACTCAACAACGTTTTGACGATTTTTGTTACTTTCAAAGCTTTTGCAGAAGGAGGAAACAGCTAAAACGGACTGTAAGAGGAATGCTTTACTTTACACTGTTTCTTATAGGCAAATTACCTTTTTTCCTCATCATTTTGGTATGAAGGATTAGGATAGTTTTAGAACCTTATTCACTCAACAACGTTTTGACCATTATTGTTACGTTCAAAGCTTTTGCAGAATGAGAAAACAGCTAAAACAGACTGTAAGAGGAATGCTTTAGCTTACACTGTGTCTATCAAGCAAAAAACCTTGTTTCATCATTATCATTATGGGATTAAGGATTAGGTTCAGTTTTAGAACCTGATTCACTCAACAACGTTTTGACCATTATTGTTACTGTCAATGCTTTTGCAGAAGGAGAAAACAGCTAAAACAGACTGTATGAAGAATGCTTTAAAATTTACACTGTTTCTTATAGGCAAATTGCCTTTTTCCTCATCATCATGGTATGAAGGATTAGGTAAAGTTTTAGAACCTGATTCACTCAACAACGTTTTGACGATTTTTGTTACTGTCAAAGCTTTTGCAGAAGGAGGAAACAGCTAAAACGGACTCTATTGAAGAATGCATTAGCTTACACTGTGTCTATCAAGCCAATTCTTTTTTCATCATTATCATTATGGTATGAAGGATTTGGTTTAGATTTAGAACCTGATTCACTTAACAACGTTTTGACCATTATTGTTACTGTCAATGCTTTTGCAGAAGGAGAAAACAGCTAAGACAGACTGTAAGAGGAATGCTTTAGCTTACACTGTGTCTATCAAGCCAATTCTTTTTTCATCATTATCATTATGGTATGAAGGATTTGGTTTAGATTTAGAACCTGATTCACTTAACAACGTTTTGACCATTATTGTTACTGTCAATGCTTTTGCAGGAGGAGAAAACAGCTAAAACAGACTGTAAGAGGAATGCTTTAGCTTACACTGTTTCTATCAAGCAAAAAACCTTGTTTCATCATTATCATTATGGGATGAAGGATTAGGTTCAGTTTTAGAACTTGATTCACTCAACAACGTTTTGACCATTATTGTTACTGTCAATGCTTTTGTAGAAGGAGTAAACAGCTAAAACGTTCTGTAAGAGGAATGATTTTCTTTTACACTGTTTCTTATAGGCAAATTACCTTTTTTCCTCATCATTTTGGTATGAAGGATTAGGATAGTTTTAGAACCTTATTCACTCAACAACGTTTTGACGATTTTTGTTACTTTCAAAGCTTTTGCAGAAGGAGGAAACAGCTAAAACGGACTCTAATGAAGAATGCATTAGCTTACACTGTTTCTATCAAGCAAAAAACCTTGTTTCATCATTATCATTATGGGATGAGGAATAGGTTCAGTTTTAGAACTTGATTCACTCAACAACGTTTTGACCATTATTGTTACTGTCAATGCTTTTGCAGGAGGAGAAAACAGCTAAAACAGACTGTAAGAGGAATGCTTTAGCTTACACTGTTTCTATCAAGCAAAAAACCTTGTTTCATCATTATCATTATGGGATGAAGGATTAGGTTCACTTTTAGAACCTGATTCACTCAACAACGTTTTGACGATTTTTGTTACTTTCAAAGCTTTTGCAGAAGGAGGAAACAGCTAAAACGGACTCTAATGAAGAATGCATTAGCTTACACTGTTTCTATCAAGCCAATTACCTTGTTTCATCATTATCATTATGGTATGAAGGATTAGGTTCAGTTTTAGAACCTGATTCACTCAACAACGTTTTGACCATTATTGTTTCTGTCAATGCTTTTGCAGAAGGAGAAAACAGCTAAAACAGACTGTATGAAGAATGCTTTAAAATTTACACTGTTTCTTATAGGCAAATTGCCTTTTTCCTCATCATCATGGTATGAAGGATTAGGTAAAGTTTTAGAACCTGATTCACTCAACAACGTTTTGACGATTTTTGTTACTGTCAAAGCTTTTGCAGAAGGAGGAAACAGCTAAAATGGACTCTATTGAAGAATGCATTAGCTTACACTGTGTCTATCAAGCCAATTCTTTTTTCATCATTATCATTATGGTATGAAGGATTTGGTTCAGTTTTAGAACCTTATTCACTCAACAACGTTTTGACGATTTTTGTTACTTTCAAAGCTTTTGCAGAAGGAGGAAACAGCTAAAACGGACTCTAATGAAGAATGCATTAGCTTACACTGTTTCTATCAAGCCAATTACCTTGTTTCATCATTATCATTATGGTATGAAGGATTAGGTTCAGTTTTAGAACCTGATTCACTCAACAACGTTTTGACCATTTTTGTTACAGTCAAAGCTTTTGCAGAAGGAGAAAACAGCTAAAACAGACTGTAAGAGGAATGCTTTAGCTTACACTGTGTCTATCAAGCAAAAAACCTTGTTTCATCATTATCATTATGGGATGAAGGATTAGGTTCAGTTTTAGAACCTGATTCACTCAACAACGTTTTGACCATTATTGTTACTGTCAATGCTTTTGCAGAAGGAGAAAACAGCTAAAACAGACTGTATGAAGAATGCTTTAAAATTTACACTGTTTCTTATAGGCAAATTGCCTTTTTCCTCATCATCATGGTATGAAGGATTAGGTAAAGTTTTAGAACCTGATTCACTCAACAACGTTTTGACGATTTTTGTTACTGTCAAAGCTTTTGCAGAAGGAGGAAACAGCTAAAACGGACTCTATTGAAGAATGCATTAGCTTACACTGTGTCTATCAAGCCAATTCTTTTTTCATCATTATCATTATGGTATGAAGGATTTGGTTTAGATTTAGAACCTGATTCACTTAACAACGTTTTGACCATTATTGTTACTGTCAATGCTTTTGCAGAAGGAGAAAACAGCTAAGACAGACTGTAAGAGGAATGCTTTAGCTTACACTGTGTCTATCAAGCCAATTCTTTTTTCATCATTATCATTATGGTATGAAGGATTTGGTTTAGATTTAGAACCTGATTCACTTAACAACGTTTTGACCATTATTGTTACTGTCAATGCTTTTGCAGGAGGAGAAAACAGCTAAAACAGACTGTAAGAGGAATGCTTTAGCTTACACTGTTTCTATCAAGCAAAAAACCTTGTTTCATCATTATCATTATGGTATGAAGGATTAGGTTCAGTTTTAGAACCTGATTCACTCAACAACGTTTGGACCATTTTTGTTACAGTCAAAGCTTTTGCAGAAGGAGAAAACAGCTAAAACAGACTGTATGAAGAATGCTTTAAAATTTACACTGTTTCTTATAGGCAAATTGCCTTTTTCCTCATCATCATGGTATGAAGGATTAGGTAAAGTTTTAGAACCTGATTCACTCAACAACGTTTTGACGATTTTTGTTACTGTCAAAGCTTTTGCAGAAGGAGGAAACAGCTAAAATGGACTCTATTGAAGAATGCATTAGCTTACACTGTGTCTATCAAGCCAATTCTTTTTTCATCATTATCATTATGGTATGAAGGATTTGGTTCAGTTTTAGAACCTTATTCACTCAACAACGTTTTGACGATTTTTGTTACTTTCAAAGCTTTTGCAGAAGGAGGAAACAGCTAAAACGGACTCTAATGAAGAATGCATTAGCTTACACTGTTTCTATCAAGCCAATTACCTTGTTTCATCATTATCATTATGGTATGAAGGATTAGGTTCAGTTTTAGAACCTGATTCACTCAACAACGTTTTGACCATTTTTGTTACAGTCAAAGCTTTTGCAGAAGGAGAAAACAGCTAAAACAGACTGTAAGAGGAATGCTTTAGCTTACACTGTGTCTATCAAGCAAAAAACCTTGTTTCATCATTATCATTATGGGATGAAGGATTAGGTTCAGTTTTAGAACCTGATTCACTCAACAACGTTTTGACCATTATTGTTACTGTCAATGCTTTTGCAGAAGGAGAAAACAGCTAAAACAGACTGTATGAAGAATGCTTTAAAATTTACACTGTTTCTTATAGGCAAATTGCCTTTTTCCTCATCATCATGGTATGAAGGATTAGGTAAAGTTTTAGAACCTGATTCACTCAACAACGTTTTGACGATTTTTGTTACTGTCAAAGCTTTTGCAGAAGGAGGAAACAGCTAAAACGGACTCTATTGAAGAATGCATTAGCTTACACTGTGTCTATCAAGCCAATTCTTTTTTCATCATTATCATTATGGTATGAAGGATTTGGTTTAGATTTAGAACCTGATTCACTTAACAACGTTTTGACCATTATTGTTACTGTCAATGCTTTTGCAGAAGGAGAAAACAGCTAAGACAGACTGTAAGAGGAATGCTTTAGCTTACACTGTGTCTATCAAGCCAATTCTTTTTTCATCATTATCATTATGGTATGAAGGATTTGGTTTAGATTTAGAACCTGATTCACTTAACAACGTTTTGACCATTATTGTTACTGTCAATGCTTTTGCAGGAGGAGAAAACAGCTAAAACAGACTGTAAGAGGAATGCTTTAGCTTACACTGTTTCTATCAAGCAAAAAACCTTGTTTCATCATTATCATTATGGGATGAAGGATTAGGTTCAGTTTTAGAACCTGATTCACTCAACAATGTTTTGACGATTTTTGTTACTTTCAAAGCTTTTGCAGAAGGAGGAAACAGCTAAAACGGACTGTAATTAAGAATGCATTAGCTTACACTGTTTCTATCAAGCAAAAAACCTTGTTTCATCATTATCATTATGGGATGAAGGATTAGGTTCAGTTTTAGAACTTGATTCACTCAACAACGTTTTGACCATTATTGTTACTGTCAATGCTTTTGTAGAAGGAGTAAACAGCTAAAACGTTCTGTAAGAGGAATGATTTTCTTTTACACTGTTTCTTATAGGCAAATTACCTTTTTTCCTCATCATTTTGGTATGAAGGATTAGGATAGTTTTAGAACCTTATTCACTCAACAACGTTTTGACGATTTTTGTTACTTTCAAAGCTTTTGCAGAAGGAGGAAACAGCTAAAACGGACTCTAATGAAGAATGCATTAGCTTACACTGTTTCTATCAAGCAAAAAACCTTGTTTCATCATTATCATTATGGGATGAGGAATAGGTTCAGTTTTAGAACTTGATTCACTCAACTACGTTTTGACGATTTTTGTTACTTTCAAAGCTTTTGCAGAAGGAGGAAACAGCTAAAACGGACTCTAATGAAGAATGCATTAGCTTACACTGTTTCTATCAAGCAAAAAACCTTGTTTCATCATTATCATTATGGGATGAGGAATAGGTTCAGTTTTAGAACTTGATTCACTCAACAACGTTTTGACCATTATTGTTACTGTCAATGCTTTTGCAGGAGGAGAAAACAGCTAAAACAGACTGTAAGAGGAATGCTTTAGCTTACACTGTTTCTATCAAGCAAAAAACCTTGTTTCATCATTATCATTATGGGATGAAGGATTAGGTTCAGTTTTAGAACCTGATTCACTCAACAACGTTTTGACGATTTTTGTTACTTTCAAAGCTTTTGCAGAAGGAGGAAACAGCTAAAACGGACTGTAAGAGGAATGCTTTACTTTACACTGTTTCTTATAGGCAAATTACCTTTTTTCCTCATCATTTTGGTATGAAGGATTAGGATAGTTTTAGAACCTTATTCACTCAACAACGTTTTGACCATTATTGTTACGTTCAAAGCTTTTGCAGAATGAGAAAACAGCTAAAACAGACTGTAAGAGGAATGCTTTAGCTTACACTGTGTCTATCAAGCAAAAAACCTTGTTTCATCATTATCATTATGGGATTAAGGATTAGGTTCAGTTTTAGAACCTGATTCACTCAACAACGTTTTGACCATTATTGTTACTGTCAATGCTTTTGCAGAAGGAGAAAACAGCTAAAACAGACTGTATGAAGAATGCTTTAAAATTTACACTGTTTCTTATAGGCAAATTGCCTTTTTCCTCATCATCATGGTATGAAGGATTAGGTAAAGTTTTAGAACCTGAATTCACTCAACAACGTTTTGACGATTTTTGTTACTGTCAAAGCTTTTGCAGAAGGAGGAAACAGCTAAAACGGACTCTATTGAAGAATGCATTAGCTTACACTGTGTCTATCAAGCCAATTCTTTTTTCATCATTATCATTATGGTATGAAGGATTTGGTTTAGATTTAGAACCTGATTCACTTAACAACGTTTTGACCATTATTGTTACTGTCAATGCTTTTGCAGAAGGAGAAAACAGCTAAAACACACTGTAAGAGGAATGCTTTAGCTTACACTGTGTCTATCAAGCCAATTCTTTTTTCATCATTATCATTATGGTATGAAGGATTTGGTTTAGATTTAGAACCTGATTCACTTAACAACGTTTTGACCATTATTGTTACTGTCAATGCTTTTGCAGGAGGAGAAAACAGCTAAAACAGACTGTAAGAGGAATGCTTTAGCTTACACTGTTTCTATCAAGCAAAAAACCTTGTTTCATCATTATCATTATGGGATGAAGGATTAGGTTCAGTTTTAGAACCTGATTCACTCAACAACGTTTTGACGATTTTTGTTACTTTCAAAGCTTTTGCAGAAGGAGGAAACAGCTAAAACGGACTCTAATGAAGAATGCATTAGCTTACACTGTTTCTATCAAGCAAAAAACCTTGTTTCATCATTATCATTATGGGATGAGGAATAGGTTCAGTTTTAGAACTTGATTCACTCAACTACGTTTTGACGATTTTTGTTACTTTCAAAGCTTTTGCAGAAGGAGGAAACAGCTAAAACGGACTCTAATGAAGAATGCATTAGCTTACACTGTTTCTATCAAGCAAAAAACCTTGTTTCATCATTATCATTATGGGATGAGGAATAGGTTCAGTTTTAGAACTTGATTCACTCAACAACGTTTTGACCATTATTGTTACTGTCAATGCTTTTGCAGGAGGAGAAAACAGCTAAAACAGACTGTAAGAGGAATGCTTTAGCTTACACTGTTTCTATCAAGCAAAAAACCTTGTTTCATCATTATCATTATGGGATGAAGGATTAGGTTCAGTTTTAGAACCTGATTCACTCAACAACGTTTTGACGATTTTTGTTACTTTCAAAGCTTTTGCAGAAGGAGGAAACAGCTAAAACGGACTGTAAGAGGAATGCTTTACTTTACACTGTTTCTTATAGGCAAATTACCTTTTTTCCTCATCATTTTGGTATGAAGGATTAGGATAGTTTTAGAACCTTATTCACTCAACAACGTTTTGACCATTATTGTTACGTTCAAAGCTTTTGCAGAATGAGAAAACAGCTAAAACAGACTGTAAGAGGAATGCTTTAGCTTACACTGTGTCTATCAAGCAAAAAACCTTGTTTCATCATTATCATTATGGGATTAAGGATTAGGTTCAGTTTTAGAACCTGATTCACTCAACAACGTTTTGACCATTATTGTTACTGTCAATGCTTTTGCAGAAGGAGAAAACAGCTAAAACAGACTGTATGAAGAATGCTTTAAAATTTACACTGTTTCTTATAGGCAAATTGCCTTTTTCCTCATCATCATGGTATGAAGGATTAGGTAAAGTTTTAGAACCTGAATTCACTCAACAACGTTTTGACGATTTTTGTTACTGTCAAAGCTTTTGCAGAAGGAGGAAACAGCTAAAACGGACTCTATTGAAGAATGCATTAGCTTACACTGTGTCTATCAAGCCAATTCTTTTTTCATCATTATCATTATGGTATGAAGGATTTGGTTTAGATTTAGAACCTGATTCACTTAACAACGTTTTGACCATTATTGTTACTGTCAATGCTTTTGCAGAAGGAGAAAACAGCTAAAACACACTGTAAGAGGAATGCTTTAGCTTACACTGTGTCTATCAAGCCAATTCTTTTTTCATCATTATCATTATGGTATGAAGGATTTGGTTTAGATTTAGAACCTGATTCACTTAACAACGTTTTGACCATTATTGTTACTGTCAATGCTTTTGCAGGAGGAGAAAACAGCTAAAACAGACTGTAAGAGGAATGCTTTAGCTTACACTGTTTCTATCAAGCAAAAAACCTTGTTTCATCATTATCATTATGGGATGAAGGATTAGGTTCAGTTTTAGAACCTGATTCACTCAACAACGTTTTGACGATTTTTGTTACTTTCAAAGCTTTTGCAGAAGGAGGAAACAGCTAAAACGGACTGTAATTAAGAATGCATTAGCTTACACTGTTTCTATCAAGCAAAAAACCTTGTTTCATCATTATCATTATGGGATGAAGGATTAGGTTCAGTTTTAGAACTTGATTCACTCAACAACGTTTTGACCATTATTGTTACTGTCAATGCTTTTGTAGAAGGAGTAAACAGCTAAAACGTTCTGTAAGAGGAATGATTTTCTTTTACACTGTTTCTTATAGGCAAATTACCTTTTTTCCTCATCATTTTGGTATGAAGGATTAGGATAGTTTTAGAACCTTATTCACTCAACAACGTTTTGACGATTTTTGTTACTTTCAAAGCTTTTGCAGAAGGAGGAAACAGCTAAAACGGACTCTAATGAAGAATGCATTAGCTTACACTGTTTCTATCAAGCAAAAAACCTTGTTTCATCATTATCATTATGGGATGAGGAATAGGTTCAGTTTTAGAACTTGATTCACTCAACTACGTTTTGACGATTTTTGTTACTTTCAAAGCTTTTGCAGAAGGAGGAAACAGCTAAAACGGACTCTAATGAAGAATGCATTAGCTTACACTGTTTCTATCAAGCAAAAAACCTTGTTTCATCATTATCATTATGGGATGAGGAATAGGTTCAGTTTTAGAACTTGATTCACTCAACAACGTTTTGACCATTATTGTTACTGTCAATGCTTTTGCAGGAGGAGAAAACAGCTAAAACAGACTGTAAGAGGAATGCTTTAGCTTACACTGTTTCTATCAAGCAAAAAACCTTGTTTCATCATTATCATTATGGGATGAAGGATTAGGTTCAGTTTTAGAACCTGATTCACTCAACAACGTTTTGACGATTTTTGTTACTTTCAAAGCTTTTGCAGAAGGAGGAAACAGCTAAAACGGACTGTAAGAGGAATGCTTTACTTTACACTGTTTCTTATAGGCAAATTACCTTTTTTCCTCATCATTTTGGTATGAAGGATTAGGATAGTTTTAGAACCTTATTCACTCAACAACGTTTTGACCATTATTGTTACGTTCAAAGCTTTTGCAGAATGAGAAAACAGCTAAAACAGACTGTAAAGAGGAATGCTTTAGCTTACACTGTGTCTATCAAGCAAAAAACCTTGTTTCATCATTATCATTATGGGATTAAGGATTAGGTTCAGTTTTAGAACCTGATTCACTCAACAACGTTTTGACCATTATTGTTACTGTCAATGCTTTTGCAGAAGGAGAAAACAGCTAAAACAGACTGTATGAAGAATGCTTTAAAATTTACACTGTTTCTTATAGGCAAATTGCCTTTTTCCTCATCATCATGGTATGAAGGATTAGGTAAAGTTTTAGAACCTGAATTCACTCAACAACGTTTTGACGATTTTTGTTACTGTCAAAGCTTTTGCAGAAGGAGGAAACAGCTAAAACGGACTCTATTGAAGAATGCATTAGCTTACACTGTGTCTATCAAGCCAATTCTTTTTTCATCATTATCATTATGGTATGAAGGATTTGGTTTAGATTTAGAACCTGATTCACTTAACAACGTTTTGACCATTATTGTTACTGTCAATGCTTTTGCAGAAGGAGAAAACAGCTAAAACACACTGTAAGAGGAATGCTTTAGCTTACACTGTGTCTATCAAGCCAATTCTTTTTTCATCATTATCATTATGGTATGAAGGATTTGGTTTAGATTTAGAACCTGATTCACTTAACAACGTTTTGACCATTATTGTTACTGTCAATGCTTTTGCAGGAGGAGAAAACAGCTAAAACAGACTGTAAGAGGAATGCTTTAGCTTACACTGTTTCTATCAAGCAAAAAACCTTGTTTCATCATTATCATTATGGGATGAAGGATTAGGTTCAGTTTTAGAACCTGATTCACTCAACAACGTTTTGACGATTTTTGTTACTTTCAAAGCTTTTGCAGAAGGAGGAAACAGCTAAAACGGACTGTAATTAAGAATGCATTAGCTTACACTGTTTCTATCAAGCAAAAAACCTTGTTTCATCATTATCATTATGGGATGAAGGATTAAGTTCAGTTTTAGAACTTGATTCACTCAACAACGTTTTGACCATTATTGTTACTGTCAATGCTTTTGTAGAAGGAGTAAACAGCTAAAACGTTCTGTAAGAGGAATGATTTTCTTTTACACTGTTTCTTATAGGCAAATTACCTTTTTTCCTCATCATTTTGGTATGAAGGATTAGGATAGTTTTAGAACCTTATTCACTCAACAACGTTTTGACGATTTTTGTTACTTTCAAAGCTTTTGCAGAAGGAGGAAACAGCTAAAACGGACTCTAATGAAGAATGCATTAGCTTACACTGTTTCTATCAAGCAAAAAACCTTGTTTCATCATTATCATTATGGGATGAGGAATAGGTTCAGTTTTAGAACTTGATTCACTCAACTACGTTTTGACGATTTTTGTTACTTTCAAAGCTTTAGCAGAAGGAGAAAACAGCTAAAACAGACTGTAAGAGGAATGCTTTAGCTTACACTGTTTCTATCAAGCAAAAAACCTTGTTTTATCATTATCATTATGGGATGAGGAATAGGTTCAGTTTTAGAACTTGATTCACTCAACAACGTTTTGACCATTATTGTTACTGTCAATGCTTTTGCAGGAGGAGAAAACAGCTAAAACAGACTGTAAGAGGAATGCTTTAGCTTACACTGTTTCTATCAAGCAAAAAACCTTGTTTCATCATTATCATTATGGGATGAAGGATTAGGTTCAGTTTTAGAACCTGATTCACTCAACAACGTTTTGACGATTTTTGTTACTTTCAAAGCTTTTGCAGAAGGAGGAAACAGCTAAAACGGACTGTAAGAGGAATGCTTTACTTTACACTGTTTCTTATAGGCAAATTACCTTTTTTCCTCATCATTTTGGTATGAAGGATTAGGATAGTTTTAGAACCTTATTCACTCAACAACGTTTTGACCATTATTGTTACGTTCAAAGCTTTTGCAGAAGGAGAAAACAGCTAAAACAGACTGTAAGAGGAATGCTTTAGCTTACACTGTGTCTATCAAGCAAAAAACCTTGTTTCATCATTATCATTATGGGATTAAGGATTAGGTTCAGTTTTAGAACCTGATTCACTCAACAACGTTTTGACGATTTTTGTTACTGTCAAAGCTTTTGCAGAAGGAGGAAACAGCTAAAACGGACTCTATTGAAGAATGCATTAGCTTACACTGTGTCTATCAAGCCAATTCTTTTTTCATCATTATCATTATGGTATGAAGGATTTGGTTTAGATTTAGAACCTGATTCACTTAACAACGTTTTGACCATTATTGTTACTGTCAATGCTTTTGCAGGAGGAGAAAACAGCTAAAACAGACTGTAAGAGGAATGCTTTAGCTTACACTGTTTCTATCAAGCAAAAAACCTTGTTTCATCATTATCATTATGGGATGAAGGATTAGGTTCAGTTTTAGAACTTGATTCACTCAACAACGTTTTGACCATTATTGTTACTGTCAATGCTTTTGTAGAAGGAGTAAACAGCTAAAACGTTCTGTAAGAGGAATGATTTTCTTTTACACTGTTTCTTATAGGCAAATTACCTTTTTTCCTCATCATTTTGGTATGAAGGATTAGGATAGTTTTAGAACCTTATTCACTCAACAACGTTTTGACGATTTTTGTTACTTTCAAAGCTTTTGCAGAAGGAGGAAACAGCTAAAACGGACTCTAATGAAGAATGCATTAGCTTACACTGTTTCTATCAAGCAAAAAACCTTGTTTCATCATTATCATTATGGGATGAGGAATAGGTTCAGTTTTAGAACTTGATTCACTCAACAACGTTTTGACCATTATTGTTACTGTCAATGCTTTTGCAGGAGGAGAAAACAGCTAAAACAGACTGTAAGAGGAATGCTTTAGCTTACACTGTTTCTATCAAGCAAAAAACCTTGTTTCATCATTATCATTATGGGATGAAGGATTAGGTTCAGTTTTAGAACCTGATTCACTCAACAACGTTTTGACGATTTTTGTTACTTTCAAAGCTTTTGCAGAAGGAGGAAACAGCTAAAACGGACTGTAAGAGGAATGCTTTACTTTACACTGTTTCTTATAGGCAAATTACCTTTTTTCCTCATCATTTTGGTATGAAGGATTAGGATAGTTTTAGAACCTTATTCACTCAACAACGTTTTGACCATTATTGTTACGTTCAAAGCTTTTGCAGAAGGAGAAAACAGCTAAAACAGACTGTAAGAGGAATGCTTTAGCTTACACTGTGTCTATCAAGCAAAAAACCTTGTTTCATCATTATCATTATGGGATTAAGGATTAGGTTCAGTTTTAGAACCTGATTCACTCAACAACGTTTTGACCATTATTGTTACTGTCAATGCTTTTGCAGAAGGAGAAAACAGCTAAAACAGACTGTATGAAGAATGCTTTAAAATTTACACTGTTTCTTATAGGCAAATTGCCTTTTTCCTCATCATCATGGTATGAAGGATTAGGTAAAGTTTTAGAACCTGAATTCACTCAACAACGTTTTGACGATTTTTGTTACTGTCAAAGCTTTTGCAGAAGGAGGAAACAGCTAAAACGGACTCTATTGAAGAATGCATTAGCTTACACTGTGTCTATCAAGCCAATTCTTTTTTCATCATTATCATTATGGTATGAAGGATTTGGTTTAGATTTAGAACCTGATTCACTTAACAACGTTTTGACCATTATTGTTACTGTCAATGCTTTTGCAGAAGGAGAAAACAGCTAAAACACACTGTAAGAGGAATGCTTTAGCTTACACTGTGTCTATCAAGCCAATTCTTTTTTCATCATTATCATTATGGTATGAAGGATTTGGTTTAGATTTAGAACCTGATTCACTTAACAACGTTTTGACCATTATTGTTACTGTCAATGCTTTTGCAGGAGGAGAAAACAGCTAAAACAGACTGTAAGAGGAATGCTTTAGCTTACACTGTTTCTATCAAGCAAAAAACCTTGTTTCATCATTATCATTATGGGATGAAGGATTAGGTTCAGTTTTAGAACCTGATTCACTCAACAACGTTTTGACGATTTTTGTTACTTTCAAAGCTTTTGCAGAAGGAGGAAACAGCTAAAACGGACTGTAATTAAGAATGCATTAGCTTACACTGTTTCTATCAAGCAAAAAACCTTGTTTCATCATTATCATTATGGGATGAAGGATTAGGTTCAGTTTTAGAACTTGATTCACTCAACAACGTTTTGACCATTATTGTTACTGTCAATGCTTTTGTAGAAGGAGTAAACAGCTAAAACGTTCTGTAAGAGGAATGATTTTCTTTTACACTGTTTCTTATAGGCAAATTACCTTTTTTCCTCATCATTTTGGTATGAAGGATTAGGATAGTTTTAGAACCTTATTCACTCAACAACGTTTTGACGATTTTTGTTACTTTCAAAGCTTTTGCAGAAGGAGGAAACAGCTAAAACGGACTCTAATGAAGAATGCATTAGCTTACACTGTTTCTATCAAGCAAAAAACCTTGTTTCATCATTATCATTATGGGATGAGGAATAGGTTCAGTTTTAGAACTTGATTCACTCAACTACGTTTTGACGATTTTTGTTACTTTCAAAGCTTTTGCAGAAGGAGGAAACAGCTAAAACGGACTCTAATGAAGAATGCATTAGCTTACACTGTTTCTATCAAGCAAAAAACCTTGTTTCATCATTATCATTATGGGATGAGGAATAGGTTCAGTTTTAGAACTTGATTCACTCAACAACGTTTTGACCATTATTGTTACTGTCAATGCTTTTGCAGGAGGAGAAAACAGCTAAAACAGACTGTAAGAGGAATGCTTTAGCTTACACTGTTTCTATCAAGCAAAAAACCTTGTTTCATCATTATCATTATGGGATGAAGGATTAGGTTCAGTTTTAGAACCTGATTCACTCAACAACGTTTTGACGATTTTTGTTACTTTCAAAGCTTTTGCAGAAGGAGGAAACAGCTAAAACGGACTGTAAGAGGAATGCTTTACTTTACACTGTTTCTTATAGGCAAATTACCTTTTTTCCTCATCATTTTGGTATGAAGGATTAGGATAGTTTTAGAACCTTATTCACTCAACAACGTTTTGACCATTATTGTTACGTTCAAAGCTTTTGCAGAAGGAGAAAACAGCTAAAACAGACTGTAAGAGGAATGCTTTAGCTTACACTGTTTCTATCAAGCAAAAAACCTTGTTTTATCATTATCATTATGGGATGAGGAATAGGTTCAGTTTTAGAACTTGATTCACTCAACAACGTTTTGACCATTATTGTTACTGTCAATGCTTTTGCAGGAGGAGAAAACAGCTAAAACAGACTGTAAGAGGAATGCTTTAGCTTACACTGTTTCTATCAAGCAAAAAACCTTGTTTCATCATTATCATTATGGGATGAAGGATTAGGTTCAGTTTTAGAACCTGATTCACTCAACAACGTTTTGACGATTTTTGTTACTTTCAAAGCTTTTGCAGAAGGAGGAAACAGCTAAAACGGACTGTAAGAGGAATGCTTTACTTTACACTGTTTCTTATAGGCAAATTACCTTTTTTCCTCATCATTTTGGTATGAAGGATTAGGATAGTTTTAGAACCTTATTCACTCAACAACGTTTTGACCATTATTGTTACGTTCAAAGCTTTTGCAGAAGGAGAAAACAGCTAAAACAGACTGTAAGAGGAATGCTTTAGCTTACACTGTGTCTATCAAGCAAAAAACCTTGTTTCATCATTATCATTATGGGATTAAGGATTAGGTTCAGTTTTAGAACCTGATTCACTCAACAACGTTTTGACGATTTTTGTTACTGTCAAAGCTTTTGCAGAAGGAGGAAACAGCTAAAACGGACTCTATTGAAGAATGCATTAGCTTACACTGTGTCTATCAAGCCAATTCTTTTTTCATCATTATCATTATGGTATGAAGGATTTGGTTTAGATTTAGAACCTGATTCACTTAACAACGTTTTGACCATTATTGTTACTGTCAATGCTTTTGCAGGAGGAGAAAACAGCTAAAACAGACTGTAAGAGGAATGCTTTAGCTTACACTGTTTCTATCAAGCAAAAAACCTTGTTTCATCATTATGGGATGAAGGATTAGGTTCAGTTTTAGAACCTGATTCACTCAACAACGTTTTGACGATTTTTGTTACTTTCAAAGCTTTTGCAGAAGGAGGAAACAGCTAAAACGGACTGTAATTAAGAATGCATTAGCTTACACTGTTTCTATCAAGCAAAAAACCTTGTTTCATCATTATCATTATGGGATGAAGGATTAGGTTCAGTTTTAGAACTTGATTCACTCAACAACGTTTTGACCATTATTGTTACTGTCAATGCTTTTGTAGAAGGAGTAAACAGCTAAAACGTTCTGTAAGAGGAATGATTTTCTTTTACACTGTTTCTTATAGGCAAATTACCTTTTTTCCTCATCATTTTGGTATGAAGGATTAGGATAGTTTTAGAACCTTATTCACTCAACAACGTTTTGACCATTATTGTTACGTTCAAAGCTTTTGCAGAAGGAGAAAACAGCTAAAACAGACTGTAATTAAGAATGCATTAGCTTACACTGTTTCTATCAAGCCAATTACCTTGTTTCATCATTATCATTATGGTATGAAGGATTAGGTTCAGTTTTAGAACCTGATTCACTCAACAACGTTTTGACCATTATTGTTACTGTCAATGCTTTTGCAGAAGGAGAAAACAGCTAAAACAGACTGTATGAAGAATGCTTTAAAATTTACACTGTTTCTTATAGGCAAATTGCCTTTTTCCTCATCATCATGGTATGAAGGATTAGGTAAAGTTTTAGAACCTGATTCACTCAACAACGTTTTGACGATTTTTGTTACTGTCAAAGCTTTTGCAGAAGGAGGAAACAGCTAAAACGGACTCTATTGAAGAATGCATTAGCTTACACTGTGTCTATCAAGCCAATTCTTTTTTCATCATTATCATTATGGTATGAAGGATTTGGTTTAGATTTAGAACCTGATTCACTTAACAACGTTTTGACCATTATTGTTACTGTCAATGCTTTTGCAGAAGGAGAAAACAGCTAAAACAGACTGTAAGAGGAATGCTTTAGCTTACACTGTGTCTATCAAGCCAATTCTTTTTTCATCATTATCATTATGGTATGAAGGATTTGGTTTAGATTTAGAACCTGATTAACTTAACAACGTTTTGACCATTATTGTTACTGTCAATGCTTTTGCAGGAGGAGAAAACAGCTAAAACAGACTGTAAGAGGAATGCTTTAGCTTACACTGTTTCTATCAAGCAAAAAACCTTGTTTCATCATTATCATTATGGGATGAAGGATTAGGTTCAGTTTTAGAACCTGATTCACTCAACAACGTTTTGACGATTTTTGTTACTTTCAAAGCTTTTGCAGAAGGAGGAAACAGCTAAAACGGACTGTAATTAAGAATGCATTAGCTTACACTGTTTCTATCAAGCAAAAAACCTTGTTTCATCATTATCATTATGGGATGAAGGATTAGGTTCAGTTTTAGAACTTGATTCACTCAACAACGTTTTGACCATTATTGTTACTGTCAATGCTTTTGTAGAAGGAGTAAACAGCTAAAACGTTCTGTAAGAGGAATGATTTTCTTTTACACTGTTTCTTATAGGCAAATTACCTTTTTTCCTCATCATTTTGGTATGAAGGATTAGGATAGTTTTAGAACCTTATTCACTCAACAACGTTTTGACGATTTTTGTTACTTTCAAAGCTTTTGCAGAAGGAGGAAACAGCTAAAACGGACTCTAATGAAGAATGCATTAGCTTACACTGTTTCTATCAAGCAAAAAACCTTGTTTCATCATTATCATTATGGGATGAAGGATTAGGTTCAGTTTTAGAACCTGATTCACTCAACAACGTTTTGACGATTTTTGTTACTTTCAAAGCTTTTGCAGAAGGAGGAAACAGCTAAAACAGACTGTATGAAGAATGCTTTAAAATTTACACTGTTTCTTATAGGCAAATGCCTTTTTCCTCATCATCATGGTATGAAGGATTAGGTAAAGTTTTAGAACCTGATTCACTCAACAACGTTTTGACGATTTTTGTTACTGTCAAAGCTTTTGCAGAAGGAGGAAACAGCTAAAACGGACTCTATTGAAGAATGCATTAGCTTACACTGTGTCTATCAAGCCAATTCTTTTTTCATCATTATCATTATGGTATGAAGGATTTGGTTTAGATTTAGAACCTGATTCACTCAACAACGTTTTGACCATTATTGTTACTGTCAATGCTTTTGTAGAAGGAGTAAACAGCTAAAACGTTCTGTAAGAGGAATGATTTTCTTTTACACTGTTTCTTATAGGCAAATTACCTTTTTTCCTCATAATTTTGGTATGAAGGATTAGGATAGTTTTAGAACCTTATTCACTCAACAACGTTTTGACGATTTTTGTTACTTTTTAAAGCTTTTGCAGAAGGAGGAAACAGCTAAAACGGACTGTAATTAAGAATGCATTAGCTTACACTGTTTCTATCAAGCCAATTACCTTGTTTCATCATTATCATTATGGTATGAAGGATTAGGTTCAGTTTTAGAACCTGATTCACTCAACAACGTTTTGACGATTTTTGTTACTTTCAAAGCTTTTGCAGAAGGAGGAAACAGCTAAAACGGACTGTAATTAAGAATGCATTAGCTTACACTGTTTCTATCAAGCCAATTACCTTGTTTCATCATTATCATTATGGTATGAAGGATTAGGTTCAGTTTTAGAACCTGATTCACTCAACAACGTTTTGACCATTATTGTTACTGTCAATGCTTTTGCAGAAGGAGAAAACAGCTAAAACAGACTGTATGAAGAATGCTTTAAAATTTACACTGTTTCTTATAGGCAAATTCCCTTTTTCCTCATCATCATGGTATGAAGGATTAGGTAAAGTTTTAGAACCTGATTCACTCAACAACGTTTTGACGATTTTTGTTACTGTCAAAGCTTTTGCAGAAGGAGGAAACAGCTAAAACGGACTCTATTGAAGAATGCATTAGCTTACACTGTGTCTATCAAGCCAATTCTTTTTTCATCATTATCATTATGGTATGAAGGATTTGGTTTAGATTTAGAACCTGATTCACTTAACAACGTTTTGACCATTATTGTTACTGTCAATGCTTTTGCAGAAGGAGAAAACAGCTAAAACAGACTGTAAGAGGAATGCTTTAGCTTACACTGTGTCTATCAAGCCAATTCTTTTTTCATCATTATCATTATGGTATGAAGGATTTGGTTTAGATTTAGAACCTGATTAACTTAACAACGTTTTGACCATTATTGTTACTGTCAATGCTTTTGCAGGAGGAGAAAACAGCTAAAACAGACTGTAAGAGGAATGCTTTAGCTTACACTGTTTCTATCAAGCAAAAAACCTTGTTTCATCATTATCATTATGGGATGAAGGATTAGGTTCAGTTTTAGAACCTGATTCACTCAACAACGTTTTGACGATTTTTGTTACTTTCAAAGCTTTTGCAGAAGGAGGAAACAGCTAAAACGGACTGTAATTAAGAATGCATTAGCTTACACTGTTTCTATCAAGCAAAAAACCTTGTTTCATCATTATCATTATGGGATGAAGGATTAGGTTCAGTTTTAGAACTTGATTCACTCAACAACGTTTTGACCATTATTGTTACTGTCAATGCTTTTGTAGAAGGAGTAAACAGCTAAAACGTTCTGTAAGAGGAATGATTTTCTTTTACACTGTTTCTTATAGGCAAATTACCTTTTTTCCTCATCATTTTGGTATGAAGGATTAGGATAGTTTTAGAACCTTATTCACTCAACAACGTTTTGACGATTTTTGTTACTTTCAAAGCTTTTGCAGAAGGAGGAAACAGCTAAAACGGACTCTAATGAAGAATGCATTAGCTTACACTGTTTCTATCAAGCAAAAAACCTTGTTTCATCATTATCATTATGGGATGAAGGATTAGGTTCAGTTTTAGAACCTGATTCACTCAACAACGTTTTGACGATTTTTGTTACTTTCAAAGCTTTTGCAGAAGGAGGAAACAGCTAAAACGGACTGTAAGAGGAATGCTTTACTTTACACTGTTTCTTATAGGCAAATTACCTTTTTTCCTCATCATTTTGGTATGAAGGATTAGGATAGTTTTAGAACCTTATTCACTCAACAACGTTTTGACCATTATTGTTACGTTCAAAGCTTTTGCAGAAGGAGAAAAAAGCTAAAACAGACTGTAAGAGGAATGCTTTAGCTTACACTGTGTCTATCAAGCAAAAAACCTTGTTTCATCATTATCATTATGGGATGAAGGATTAGGTTCAGTTTTAGAACCTGATTCACTCAACAACGTTTTGACCATTATTGTTACTGTCAATGCTTTTGCAGAAGGAGAAAACAGCTAAAACAGACTGTATGAAGAATGCTTTAAAATTTACACTGTTTCTTATAGGCAAATTGCCTTTTTCCTCATCATCATGGTATGAAGGATTAGGTAAAGTTTTAGAACCTGATTCACTCAACAACGTTTTGACGATTTTTGTTACTGTCAAAGCTTTTGCAGAAGGAGGAAACAGCTAAAACGGACTCTATTGAAGAATGCATTAGCTTACACTGTGTCTATCAAGCCAATTCTTTTTTCATCATTATCATTATGGTATGAAGGATTTGGTTTAGATTTAGAACCTGATTCACTCAACAACGTTTTGACCATTATTGTTACTGTCAATGCTTTTGTAGAAGGAGTAAACAGCTAAAACGTTCTGTAAGAGGAATGATTTTCTTTTACACTGTTTCTTATAGGCAAATTACCTTTTTTCCTCATAATTTTGGTATGAAGGATTAGGATAGTTTTAGAACCTTATTCACTCAACAACGTTTTGACGATTTTTGTTACTTTCAAAGCTTTTGCAGAAGGAGGAAACAGCTAAAACGGACTGTAATTAAGAATGCATTAGCTTACACTGTTTCTATCAAGCCAATTACCTTGTTTCATCATTATCATTATGGTATGAAGGATTAGGTTCAGTTTTAGAACCTGATTCACTCAACAACGTTTTGACCATTTTTGTTACAGTCAAAGCTTTTGCAGAAGGAGAAAACAGCTAAAACAGACTGTAAGAGGAATGCTTTAGCTTACACTGTTTCTATCAAGCCAATTACCTTGTTTCATCATTATCATTATGGTATGAAGGATTAGGTTCAGTTTTAGAACCTGATTCACTCAACAACGTTTTGACCATTTTTGTTACAGTCAAAGCTTTTGCAGAAGGAGAAAACAGCTAAAACAGAATGTAAGAGGAATGCTTTAGCTTACACTGTGTCTATCAAGCAAAAAACCTTGTTTCATCATTATCATTATGGGATGAAGGATTAGGTTCAGTTTTAGAACCTGATTCACTCAACAACGTTTTGACCATTATTGTTACTGTCAATGCTTTTGCAGAAGGAGAAAACAGCTAAAACAGACTGTATGAAGAATGCTTTAAAATTTACACTGTTTCTTATAGGCAAATTGCCTTTTTCCTCATCATCATGGTATGAAGGATTAGGTAAAGTTTTAGAACCTGATTCACTCAACGACGTTTTGACGATTTTTGTTACTGTCAAAGCTTTTGCAGAAGGAGGAAACAGCTAAAACGGACTCTATTGAAGAATGCATTAGCTTACACTGTGTCTATCAAGCCAATTCTTTTTTCATCATTATCATTATGGTATGAAGGATTTGGTTTAGATTTAGAACCTGATTCACTTAACAACGTTTTGACCATTATTGTTACTGTCAATGCTTTTGCAGGAGGAGAAAACAGCTAAAACAGACTGTAAGAGGAATGCTTTAGCTTACACTGTTTCTATCAAGCAAAAAACCTTGTTTCATCATTATCATTATGGGATGAAGGATTAGGTTCAGTTTTAGAACCTGATTCACTCAACAACGTTTTGACGATTTTTGTTACTTTCAAAGCTTTTGCAGAAGGAGGAAACAGCTAAAACGGACTGTAATTAAGAATGCATTAGCTTACACTGTTTCTATCAAGCAAAAAACCTTGTTTCATCATTATCATTATGGGATGAAGGATTAGGTTCAGTTTTAGAACTTGATTCACTCAACAACGTTTTGACCATTATTGTTACTGTCAATGCTTTTGTAGAAGGAGTAAACAGCTAAAACGTTCTGTAAGAGGAATGATTTTCTTTTACACTGTTTCTTATAGGCAAATTACCTTTTTTCCTCATCATTTTGGTATGAAGGATTAGGATAGTTTTAGAACCTTATTCACTCAACAACGTTTTGACGATTTTTGTTACTTTCAAAGCTTTTGCAGAAGGAGGAAACAGCTAAAACGGACTCTAATGAAGAATGCATTAGCTTACACTGTTTCTATCAAGCAAAAAACCTTGTTTCATCATTATCATTATGGGATGAAGGATTAGGTTCAGTTTTAGAACCTGATTCACTCAACAACGTTTTGACGATTTTTGTTACTTTCAAAGCTTTTGCAGAAGGAGGAAACAGCTAAAACGGACTGTAAGAGGAATGCTTTACTTTACACTGTTTCTTATAGGCAAATTACCTTTTTTCCTCATCATTTTGGTATGAAGGATTAGGATAGTTTTAGAACCTTATTCACTCAACAACGTTTTGACCATTATTGTTACGTTCAAAGCTTTTGCAGAAGGAGAAAAAAGCTAAAACAGACTGTAAGAGGAATGCTTTAGCTTACACTGTGTCTATCAAGCAAAAAACCTTGTTTCATCATTATCATTATGGGATGAAGGATTAGGTTCAGTTTTAGAACCTGATTCACTCAACAACGTTTTGACCATTATTGTTACTGTCAATGCTTTTGCAGAAGGAGAAAACAGCTAAAACAGACTGTATGAAGAATGCTTTAAAATTTACACTGTTTCTTATAGGCAAATTGCCTTTTTCCTCATCATCATGGTATGAAGGATTAGGTAAAGTTTTAGAACCTGATTCACTCAACAACGTTTTGACGATTTTTGTTACTGTCAAAGCTTTTGCAGAAGGAGGAAACAGCTAAAACGGACTCTATTGAAGAATGCATTAGCTTACACTGTGTCTATCAAGCCAATTCTTTTTTCATCATTATCATTATGGTATGAAGGATTTGGTTTAGATTTAGAACCTGATTCACTCAACAACGTTTTGACCATTATTGTTACTGTCAATGCTTTTGTAGAAGGAGTAAACAGCTAAAACGTTCTGTAAGAGGAATGATTTTCTTTTACACTGTTTCTTATAGGCAAATTACCTTTTTTCCTCATAATTTTGGTATGAAGGATTAGGATAGTTTTAGAACCTTATTCACTCAACAACGTTTTGACGATTTTTGTTACTTTCAAAGCTTTTGCAGAAGGAGGAAACAGCTAAAATGGACTGTAATTAAGAATGCATTAGCTTACACTGTTTCTATCAAGCCAATTACCTTGTTTCATCATTATCATTATGGTATGAAGGATTAGGTTCAGTTTTAGAACCTGATTCACTCAACAACAATTTGACCATTTTTGTTACAGTCAAAGCTTTTGCAGAAGGAGAAAACAGCTAAAACAGACTGTAAGAGGAATGCTTTAGCTTACACTGTGTCTATCAAGCAAAAAACCTTGTTTCATCATTATCATTATGGGATGAAGGATTAGGTTCAGTTTTAGAACCTGATTCACTCAACAACGTTTTGACCATTATTGTTACTGTCAATGCTTTTGCAGAAGGAGAAAACAGCTAAAACAGACTGTATGAAGAATGCTTTAAAATTTACACTGTTTCTTATAGGCAAATTGCCTTTTTCCTCATCATCATGGTATGAAGGATTAGGTAAAGTTTTAGAACCTGATTCACTCAACAACGTTTTGACGATTTTTGTTACTTTCAAAGCTTTTGCAGAAGGAGGAAACAGCTAAAACGGACTGTAAGAGGAATGCTTTACTTTACACTGTTTCTTATAGGCAAATTACCTTTTTTCCTCATCATTTTGGTATGAAGGATTAGGATAGTTTTAGAACCTTATTCACTCAACAACGTTTTGACCATTATTGTTACGTTCAAAGCTTTTGCAGAATGAGAAAACAGCTAAAACAGACTGTAAGAGGAATGCTTTAGCTTACACTGTGTCTATCAAGCAAAAAACCTTGTTTCATCATTATCATTATGGGATTAAGGATTAGGTTCAGTTTTAGAACCTGATTCACTCAACAACGTTTTGACCATTATTGTTACTGTCAATGCTTTTGCAGAAGGAGAAAACAGCTAAAACAGACTGTATGAAGAATGCTTTAAAATTTACACTGTTTCTTATAGGCAAATTGCCTTTTTCCTCATCATCATGGTATGAAGGATTAGGTAAAGTTTTAGAACCTGAATTCACTCAACAACGTTTTGACGATTTTTGTTACTGTCAAAGCTTTTGCAGAAGGAGGAAACAGCTAAAACGGACTCTATTGAAGAATGCATTAGCTTACACTGTGTCTATCAAGCCAATTCTTTTTTCATCATTATCATTATGGTATGAAGGATTTGGTTTAGATTTAGAACCTGATTCACTTAACAACGTTTTGACCATTATTGTTACTGTCAATGCTTTTGCAGAAGGAGAAAACAGCTAAAACACACTGTAAGAGGAATGCTTTAGCTTACACTGTGTCTATCAAGCCAATTCTTTTTTCATCATTATCATTATGGTATGAAGGATTTGGTTTAGATTTAGAACCTGATTCACTTAACAACGTTTTGACCATTATTGTTACTGTCAATGCTTTTGCAGGAGGAGAAAACAGCTAAAACAGACTGTAAGAGGAATGCTTTAGCTTACACTGTTTCTATCAAGCAAAAAACCTTGTTTCATCATTATCATTATGGGATGAAGGATTAGGTTCAGTTTTAGAACCTGATTCACTCAACAACGTTTTGACGATTTTTGTTACTTTCAAAGCTTTTGCAGAAGGAGGAAACAGCTAAAACGGACTGTAATTAAGAATGCATTAGCTTACACTGTTTCTATCAAGCAAAAAACCTTGTTTCATCATTATCATTATGGGATGAAGGATTAAGTTCAGTTTTAGAACTTGATTCACTCAACAACGTTTTGACCATTATTGTTACTGTCAATGCTTTTGTAGAAGGAGTAAACAGCTAAAACGTTCTGTAAGAGGAATGATTTTCTTTTACACTGTTTCTTATAGGCAAATTACCTTTTTTCCTCATCATTTTGGTATGAAGGATTAGGATAGTTTTAGAACCTTATTCACTCAACAACGTTTTGACGATTTTTGTTACTTTCAAAGCTTTTGCAGAAGGAGGAAACAGCTAAAACGGACTCTAATGAAGAATGCTTTAGCTTACACTGTTTCTATCAAGCAAAAAACCTTGTTTCATCATTATCATTATGGGATGAAGGATTAGGTTCAGTTTTAGAACTTGATTCACTCAACAACGTTTTGACCATTTTTGTTACTGTCAATGCTTTTGCAGAAGGAGGAAACAGCTAAAACGGACTCTATTGAAGAATGCATTAGCTTACACTGTGTCTATCAAGCCAATTCTTTTTTCATCATTATCATTATGGTATGAAGGATTTGGTTTAGATTTAGAACCTGATTCACTTAACAACGTTTTGACCATTATTGTTACTGTCAATGCTTTTGCAGAAGGAGAAAACAGCTAAAACAGACTGTAAGAGGAATGCTTTAGCTTACACTGTGTCTATCAAGCCAATTCTTTTTTCATCATTATCATTATGGTATGAAGGATTTGGTTTAGATTTAGAACCTGATTAACTTAACAACGTTTTGACCATTATTGTTACTGTCAATGCTTTTGCAGGAGGAGAAAACAGCTAAAACAGACTGTAAGAGGAATGCTTTAGCTTACACTGTTTCTATCAAGCAAAAAACCTTGTTTCATCATTATCATTATGGGATGAAGGATTAGGTTCAGTTTTAGAACCTGATTCACTCAACAACGTTTTGACGATTTTTGTTACTTTCAAAGCTTTTGCAGAAGGAGGAAACAGCTAAAACGGACTGTAATTAAGAATGCATTAGCTTACACTGTTTCTATCAAGCAAAACACCTTGTTTCATCATTATCATTATGGGATGAAGGATTAGGTTCAGTTTTAGAACTTGATTCACTCAACAACGTTTTGACCATTATTGTTACTGTCAATGCTTTTGTAGAAGGAGTAAACAGCTAAAACGTTCTGTAAGAGGAATGATTTTCTTTTACACTGTTTCTTATAGGCAAATTACCTTTTTTCCTCATCATTTTGGTATGAAGGATTAGGATAGTTTTAGAACCTTATTCACTCAACAACGTTTTGACGATTTTTGTTACTTTCAAAGCTTTTGCAGAAGGAGGAAACAGCTAAAACGGACTCTAATGAAGAATGCATTAGCTTACACTGTTTCTATCAAGCAAAAAACCTTGTTTCATCATTATCATTATGGGATGAGGAATAGGTTCAGTTTTAGAACTTGATTCACTCAACTACGTTTTGACGATTTTTGTTACTTTCAAAGCTTTTGCAGAAGGAGGAAACAGCTAAAACGGACTCTAATGAAGAATGCATTAGCTTACACTGTTTCTATCAAGCAAAAAACCTTGTTTCATCATTATCATTATGGGATGAGGAATAGGTTCAGTTTTAGAACTTGATTCACTCAACAACGTTTTGACCATTATTGTTACTGTCAATGCTTTTGCAGGAGGAGAAAACAGCTAAAACAGACTGTAAGAGGAATGCTTTAGCTTACACTGTTTCTATCAAGCAAAAAACCTTGTTTCATCATTATCATTATGGGATGAAGGATTAGGTTCAGTTTTAGAACCTGATTCACTCAACAACGTTTTGACGATTTTTGTTACTTTCAAAGCTTTTGCAGAAGGAGGAAACAGCTAAAACGGACTGTAAGAGGAATGCTTTACTTTACACTGTTTCTTATAGGCAAATTACCTTTTTTCCTCATCATTTTGGTATGAAGGATTAGGATAGTTTTAGAACCTTATTCACTCAACAACGTTTTGACCATTATTGTTACGTTCAAAGCTTTTGCAGAATGAGAAAACAGCTAAAACAGACTGTAAGAGGAATGCTTTAGCTTACACTGTGTCTATAAAGCAAAAAACCTTGTTTCATCATTATCATTATGGGATTAAGGATTAGGTTCAGTTTTAGAACCTGATTCACTCAACAACGTTTTGACCATTATTGTTACTGTCAATGCTTTTGCAGAAGGAGAAAACAGCTAAAACAGACTGTATGAAGAATGCTTTAAAATTTACACTGTTTCTTATAGGCAAATTGCCTTTTTCCTCATCATCATGGTATGAAGGATTAGGTAAAGTTTTAGAACCTGAATTCACTCAACAACGTTTTGACGATTTTTGTTACTGTCAAAGCTTTTGCAGAAGGAGGAAACAGCTAAAACGGACTCTATTGAAGAATGCATTAGCTTACACTGTGTCTATCAAGCCAATTCTTTTTTCATCATTATCATTATGGTATGAAGGATTTGGTTTAGATTTAGAACCTGATTCACTTAACAACGTTTTGACCATTATTGTTACTGTCAATGCTTTTGCAGAAGGAGAAAACAGCTAAAACACACTGTAAGAGGAATGCTTTAGCTTACACTGTGTCTATCAAGCCAATTCTTTTTTCATCATTATCATTATGGTATGAAGGATTTGGTTTAGATTTAGAACCTGATTCACTTAACAACGTTTTGACCATTATTGTTACTGTCAATGCTTTTGCAGGAGGAGAAAACAGCTAAAACAGACTGTAAGAGGAATGCTTTAGCTTACACTGTTTCTATCAAGCAAAAAACCTTGTTTCATCATTATCATTATGGGATGAAGGATTAGGTTCAGTTTTAGAACCTGATTCACTCAACAACGTTTTGACGATTTTTGTTACTTTCAAAGCTTTTGCAGAAGGAGGAAACAGCTAAAACGGACTGTAATTAAGAATGCATTAGCTTACACTGTTTCTATCAAGCAAAAAACCTTGTTTCATCATTATCATTATGGGATGAAGGATTAAGTTCAGTTTTAGAACTTGATTCACTCAACAACGTTTTGACCATTATTGTTACTGTCAATGCTTTTGTAGAAGGAGTAAACAGCTAAAACGTTCTGTAAGAGGAATGATTTTCTTTTACACTGTTTCTTATAGGCAAATTACCTTTTTTCCTCATCATTTTGGTATGAAGGATTAGGATAGTTTTAGAACCTTATTCACTCAACAACGTTTTGACGATTTTTGTTACTTTCAAAGCTTTTGCAGAAGGAGGAAACAGCTAAAACGGACTCTAATGAAGAATGCATTAGCTTACACTGTTTCTATCAAGCAAAAAACCTTGTTTCATCATTATCATTATGGGATGAGGAATAGGTTCAGTTTTAGAACTTGATTCACTCAACTACGTTTTGACGATTTTTGTTACTTTCAAAGCTTTAGCAGAAGGAGAAAACAGCTAAAACAGACTGTAAGAGGAATGCTTTAGCTTACACTGTTTCTATCAAGCAAAAAACCTTGTTTTATCATTATCATTATGGGATGAGGAATAGGTTCAGTTTTAGAACTTGATTGACTCAACAACGTTTTGACCATTATTGTTACTGTCAATGCTTTTGCAGGAGGAGAAAACAGCTAAAACAGACTGTAAGAGGAATGCTTTAGCTTACACTGTTTCTATCAAGCAAAAAACCTTGTTTCATCATTATCATTATGGGATGAAGGATTAGGTTCAGTTTTAGAACCTGATTCACTCAACAACGTTTTGACGATTTTTGTTACTTTCAAAGCTTTTGCAGAAGGAGGAAACAGCTAAAACGGACTGTAAGAGGAATGCTTTACTTTACACTGTTTCTTATAGGCAAATTACCTTTTTTCCTCATCATTTTGGTATGAAGGATTAGGATAGTTTTAGAACCTTATTCACTCAACAACGTTTTGACCATTATTGTTACGTTCAAAGCTTTTGCAGAAGGAGAAAACAGCTAAAACAGACTGTAAGAGGAATGCTTTAGCTTACACTGTGTCTATCAAGCAAAAAACCTTGTTTCATCATTATCATTATGGGATTAAGGATTAGGTTCAGTTTTAGAACCTGATTCACTCAACAACGTTTTGACGATTTTTGTTACTGTCAAAGCTTTTGCAGAAGGAGGAAACAGCTAAAACGGACTCTATTGAAGAATGCATTAGCTTACACTGTGTCTATCAAGCCAATTCTTTTTTCATCATTATCATTATGGTATGAAGGATTTGGTTTAGATTTAGAACCTGATTCACTTAACAACGTTTTGACCATTATTGTTACTGTCAATGCTTTTGCAGGAGGAGAAAACAGCTAAAACAGACTGTAAGAGGAATGCTTTAGCTTACACTGTTTCTATCAAGCAAAAAACCTTGTTTCATCATTATCATTATGGGATGAAGGATTAGGTTCAGTTTTAGAACTTGATTCACTCAACAACGTTTTGACCATTATTGTTACTGTCAATGCTTTTGTAGAAGGAGTAAACAGCTAAAACGTTCTGTAAGAGGAATGATTTTCTTTTACACTGTTTCTTATAGGCAAATTACCTTTTTTCCTCATCATTTTGGTATGAAGGATTAGGATAGTTTTAGAACCTTATTCACTCAACAACGTTTTGACGATTTTTGTTACTTTCAAAGCTTTTGCAGAAGGAGGAAACAGCTAAAACGGACTCTAATGAAGAATGCATTAGCTTACACTGTTTCTATCAAGCAAAAAACCTTGTTTCATCATTATCATTATGGGATGAGGAATAGGTTCAGTTTTAGAACTTGATTCACTCAACAACGTTTTGACCATTATTGTTACTGTCAATGCTTTTGCAGGAGGAGAAAACAGCTAAAACAGACTGTAAGAGGAATGCTTTAGCTTACACTGTTTCTATCAAGCAAAAAACCTTGTTTCATCATTATCATTATGGGATGAAGGATTAGGTTCAGTTTTAGAACCTGATTCACTCAACAACGTTTTGACGATTTTTGTTACTTTCAAAGCTTTTGCAGAAGGAGGAAACAGCTAAAACGGACTGTAAGAGGAATGCTTTACTTTACACTGTTTCTTATAGGCAAATTACCTTTTTTCCTCATCATTTTGGTATGAAGGATTAGGATAGTTTTAGAACCTTATTCACTCAACAACGTTTTGACCATTATTGTTACGTTCAAAGCTTTTGCAGAAGGAGAAAACAGCTAAAACAGACTGTAAGAGGAATGCTTTAGCTTACACTGTGTCTATCAAGCAAAAAACCTTGTTTCATCATTATCATTATGGGATTAAGGATTAGGTTCAGTTTTAGAACCTGATTCACTCAACAACGTTTTGACCATTATTGTTACTGTCAATGCTTTTGCAGAAGGAGAAAACAGCTAAAACAGACTGTATGAAGAATGCTTTAAAATTTACACTGTTTCTTATAGGCAAATTGCCTTTTTCCTCATCATCATGGTATGAAGGATTAGGTAAAGTTTTAGAACCTGATTCACTCAACAACGTTTTGACGATTTTTGTTACTGTCAAAGCTTTTGCAGAAGGAGGAAACAGCTAAAACGGACTCTATTGAAGAATGCATTAGCTTACACTGTGTCTATCAAGCCAATTCTTTTTTCATCATTATCATTATGGTATGAAGGATTTGGTTTAGATTTAGAACCTGATTCACTTAACAACGTTTTGACCATTATTGTTACTGTCAATGCTTTTGCAGAAGGAGAAAACAGCTAAAACAGACTGTAAGAGGAATGCTTTAGCTTACACTGTGTCTATCAAGCCAATTCTTTTTTCATCATTATCATTATGGTATGAAGGATTTGGTTTAGATTTAGAACCTGATTCACTTAACAACGTTTTGACCATTATTGTTACTGTCAATGCTTTTGCAGGAGGAGAAAACAGCTAAAACAGACTGTAAGAGGAATGCTTTAGCTTACACTGTTTCTATCAAGCAAAAAACCTTGTTTCATCATTATCATTATGGGATGAAGGATTAGGTTCAGTTTTAGAACCTGATTCACTCAACAACGTTTTGACGATTTTTGTTACTTTCAAAGCTTTTGCAGAAGGAGGAAACAGCTAAAACGGACTGTAATTAAGAATGCATTAGCTTACACTGTTTCTATCAAGCAAAAAACCTTGTTTCATCATTATCATTATGGGATGAAGGATTAGGTTCAGTTTTAGAACTTGATTCACTCAACAACGTTTTGACCATTATTGTTACTGTCAATGCTTTTGTAGAAGGAGTAAACAGCTAAAACGTTCTGTAAGAGGAATGATTTTCTTTTACACTGTTTCTTATAGGCAAATTACCTTTTTTCCTCATCATTTTGGTATGAAGGATTAGGATAGTTTTAGAACCTTATTCACTCAACAACGTTTTGACGATTTTTGTTACTTTCAAAGCTTTTGCAGAAGGAGGAAACAGCTAAAACGGACTCTAATGAAGAATGCATTAGCTTACACTGTTTCTATCAAGCAAAAAACCTTGTTTCATCATTATCATTATGGGATGAGGAATAGGTTCAGTTTTAGAACTTGATTCACTCAACTACGTTTTGACGATTTTTGTTACTTTCAAAGCTTTAGCAGAAGGAGAAAACAGCTAAAACAGACTGTAAGAGGAATGCTTTAGCTTACACTGTTTCTATCAAGCAAAAAACCTTGTTTCATCATTATCATTATGGGATGAGGAATAGGTTCAGTTTTAGAACTTGATTGACTCAACAACGTTTTGACCATTATTGTTACTGTCAATGCTTTTGCAGAAGGAGAAAACAGCTAAAACAGACTGTATGAAGAATGCTTTAAAATTTACACTGTTTCTTATAGGCAAATGCCTTTTTCCTCATCATCATGGTATGAAGGATTAGGTAAAGTTTTAGAACCTGATTCACTCAACAACGTTTTGACGATTTTTGTTACTGTCAAAGCTTTTGCAGAAGGAGGAAACAGCTAAAACGGACTCTATTGAAGAATGCATTAGCTTACACTGTGTCTATCAAGCCAATTCTTTTTTCATCATTATCATTATGGTATGAAGGATTTGGTTTAGATTTAGAACCTGATTCACTTAACAACGTTTTGACCATTATTGTTACTGTCAATGCTTTTGCAGAAGGAGAAAACAGCTAAAACACACTGTAAGAGGAATGCTTTAGCTTACACTGTGTCTATCAAGCCAATTCTTTTTTCATCATTATCATTATGGTATGAAGGATTTGGTTTAGATTTAGAACCTGATTCACTTAACAACGTTTTGACCATTATTGTTACTGTCAATGCTTTTGCAGGAGGAGAAAACAGCTAAAACAGACTGTAAGAGGAATGCTTTAGCTTACACTGTTTCTATCAAGCAAAAAACCTTGTTTCATCATTATCATTATGGGATGAAGGATTAGGTTCAGTTTTAGAACCTGATTCACTCAACAACGTTTTGACGATTTTTGTTACTTTCAAAGCTTTTGCAGAAGGAGGAAACAGCTAAAACGGACTGTAATTAAGAATGCATTAGCTTACACTGTTTCTATCAAGCAAAAAACCTTGTTTCATCATTATCATTATGGGATGAAGGATTAAGTTCAGTTTTAGAACTTGATTCACTCAACAACGTTTTGACCATTATTGTTACTGTCAATGCTTTTGTAGAAGGAGTAAACAGCTAAAACGTTCTGTAAGAGGAATGATTTTCTTTTACACTGTTTCTTATAGGCAAATTACCTTTTTTCCTCATCATTTTGGTATGAAGGATTAGGATAGTTTTAGAACCTTATTCACTCAACAACGTTTTGACGATTTTTGTTACTTTCAAAGCTTTTGCAGAAGGAGGAAACAGCTAAAACGGACTCTAATGAAGAATGCTTTAGCTTACACTGTTTCTATCAAGCAAAAAACCTTGTTTCATCATTATCATTATGGGATGAAGGATTAGGTTCAGTTTTAGAACTTGATTCACTCAACAACGTTTTGACCATTTTTGTTACTGTCAATGCTTTTGCAGAAGGAGGAAACAGCTAAAACGGACTCTATTGAAGAATGCATTAGCTTACACTGTGTCTATCAAGCCAATTCTTTTTTCATCATTATCATTATGGTATGAAGGATTTGGTTTAGATTTAGAACCTGATTCACTTAACAACGTTTTGACCATTATTGTTACTGTCAATGCTTTTGCAGAAGGAGAAAACAGCTAAAACAGACTGTAAGAGGAATGCTTTAGCTTACACTGTGTCTATCAAGCCAATTCTTTTTTCATCATTATCATTATGGTATGAAGGATTTGGTTTAGATTTAGAACCTGATTAACTTAACAACGTTTTGACCATTATTGTTACTGTCAATGCTTTTGCAGGAGGAGAAAACAGCTAAAACAGACTGTAAGAGGAATGCTTTAGCTTACACTGTTTCTATCAAGCAAAAAACCTTGTTTCATCATTATCATTATGGGATGAAGGATTAGGTTCAGTTTTAGAACCTGATTCACTCAACAACGTTTTGACGATTTTTGTTACTTTCAAAGCTTTTGCAGAAGGAGGAAACAGCTAAAACGGACTGTAATTAAGAATGCATTAGCTTACACTGTTTCTATCAAGCAAAACACCTTGTTTCATCATTATCATTATGGGATGAAGGATTAGGTTCAGTTTTAGAACTTGATTCACTCAACAACGTTTTGACCATTATTGTTACTGTCAATGCTTTTGTAGAAGGAGTAAACAGCTAAAACGTTCTGTAAGAGGAATGATTTTCTTTTACACTGTTTCTTATAGGCAAATTACCTTTTTTCCTCATCATTTTGGTATGAAGGATTAGGATAGTTTTAGAACCTTATTCACTCAACAACGTTTTGACGATTTTTGTTACTTTCAAAGCTTTTGCAGAAGGAGGAAACAGCTAAAACGGACTCTAATGAAGAATGCATTAGCTTACACTGTTTCTATCAAGCAAAAAACCTTGTTTCATCATTATCATTATGGGATGAGGAATAGGTTCAGTTTTAGAACTTGATTCACTCAACTACGTTTTGACGATTTTTGTTACTTTCAAAGCTTTTGCAGAAGGAGGAAACAGCTAAAACGGACTCTAATGAAGAATGCATTAGCTTACACTGTTTCTATCAAGCAAAAAACCTTGTTTCATCATTATCATTATGGGATGAGGAATAGGTTCAGTTTTAGAACTTGATTCACTCAACAACGTTTTGACCATTATTGTTACTGTCAATGCTTTTGCAGGAGGAGAAAACAGCTAAAACAGACTGTAAGAGGAATGCTTTAGCTTACACTGTTTCTATCAAGCAAAAAACCTTGTTTCATCATTATCATTATGGGATGAAGGATTAGGTTCAGTTTTAGAACCTGATTCACTCAACAACGTTTTGACGATTTTTGTTACTTTCAAAGCTTTTGCAGAAGGAGGAAACAGCTAAAACGGACTGTAAGAGGAATGCTTTACTTTACACTGTTTCTTATAGGCAAATTACCTTTTTTCCTCATCATTTTGGTATGAAGGATTAGGATAGTTTTAGAACCTTATTCACTCAACAACGTTTTGACCATTATTGTTACGTTCAAAGCTTTTGCAGAATGAGAAAACAGCTAAAACAGACTGTAAGAGGAATGCTTTAGCTTACACTGTGTCTATAAAGCAAAAAACCTTGTTTCATCATTATCATTATGGGATTAAGGATTAGGTTCAGTTTTAGAACCTGATTCACTCAACAACGTTTTGACCATTATTGTTACTGTCAATGCTTTTGCAGAAGGAGAAAACAGCTAAAACAGACTGTATGAAGAATGCTTTAAAATTTACACTGTTTCTTATAGGCAAATTGCCTTTTTCCTCATCATCATGGTATGAAGGATTAGGTAAAGTTTTAGAACCTGAATTCACTCAACAACGTTTTGACGATTTTTGTTACTGTCAAAGCTTTTGCAGAAGGAGGAAACAGCTAAAACGGACTCTATTGAAGAATGCATTAGCTTACACTGTGTCTATCAAGCCAATTCTTTTTTCATCATTATCATTATGGTATGAAGGATTTGGTTTAGATTTAGAACCTGATTCACTTAACAACGTTTTGACCATTATTGTTACTGTCAATGCTTTTGCAGAAGGAGAAAACAGCTAAAACACACTGTAAGAGGAATGCTTTAGCTTACACTGTGTCTATCAAGCCAATTCTTTTTTCATCATTATCATTATGGTATGAAGGATTTGGTTTAGATTTAGAACCTGATTCACTTAACAACGTTTTGACCATTATTGTTACTGTCAATGCTTTTGCAGGAGGAGAAAACAGCTAAAACAGACTGTAAGAGGAATGCTTTAGCTTACACTGTTTCTATCAAGCAAAAAACCTTGTTTCATCATTATCATTATGGGATGAAGGATTAGGTTCAGTTTTAGAACCTGATTCACTCAACAACGTTTTGACGATTTTTGTTACTTTCAAAGCTTTTGCAGAAGGAGGAAACAGCTAAAACGGACTGTAATTAAGAATGCATTAGCTTACACTGTTTCTATCAAGCAAAAAACCTTGTTTCATCATTATCATTATGGGATGAAGGATTAAGTTCAGTTTTAGAACTTGATTCACTCAACAACGTTTTGACCATTATTGTTACTGTCAATGCTTTTGTAGAAGGAGTAAACAGCTAAAACGTTCTGTAAGAGGAATGATTTTCTTTTACACTGTTTCTTATAGGCAAATTACCTTTTTTCCTCATCATTTTGGTATGAAGGATTAGGATAGTTTTAGAACCTTATTCACTCAACAACGTTTTGACGATTTTTGTTACTTTCAAAGCTTTTGCAGAAGGAGGAAACAGCTAAAACGGACTCTAATGAAGAATGCATTAGCTTACACTGTTTCTATCAAGCAAAAAACCTTGTTTCATCATTATCATTATGGGATGAGGAATAGGTTCAGTTTTAGAACTTGATTCACTCAACTACGTTTTGACGATTTTTGTTACTTTCAAAGCTTTAGCAGAAGGAGAAAACAGCTAAAACAGACTGTAAGAGGAATGCTTTAGCTTACACTGTTTCTATCAAGCAAAAAACCTTGTTTTATCATTATCATTATGGGATGAGGAATAGGTTCAGTTTTAGAACTTGATTGACTCAACAACGTTTTGACCATTATTGTTACTGTCAATGCTTTTGCAGGAGGAGAAAACAGCTAAAACAGACTGTAAGAGGAATGCTTTAGCTTACACTGTTTCTATCAAGCAAAAAACCTTGTTTCATCATTATCATTATGGGATGAAGGATTAGGTTCAGTTTTAGAACCTGATTCACTCAACAACGTTTTGACGATTTTTGTTACTTTCAAAGCTTTTGCAGAAGGAGGAAACAGCTAAAACGGACTGTAAGAGGAATGCTTTACTTTACACTGTTTCTTATAGGCAAATTACCTTTTTTCCTCATCATTTTGGTATGAAGGATTAGGATAGTTTTAGAACCTTATTCACTCAACAACGTTTTGACCATTATTGTTACGTTCAAAGCTTTTGCAGAAGGAGAAAACAGCTAAAACAGACTGTAAGAGGAATGCTTTAGCTTACACTGTGTCTATCAAGCAAAAAACCTTGTTTCATCATTATCATTATGGGATTAAGGATTAGGTTCAGTTTTAGAACCTGATTCACTCAACAACGTTTTGACGATTTTTGTTACTGTCAAAGCTTTTGCAGAAGGAGGAAACAGCTAAAACGGACTCTATTGAAGAATGCATTAGCTTACACTGTGTCTATCAAGCCAATTCTTTTTTCATCATTATCATTATGGTATGAAGGATTTGGTTTAGATTTAGAACCTGATTCACTTAACAACGTTTTGACCATTATTGTTACTGTCAATGCTTTTGCAGGAGGAGAAAACAGCTAAAACAGACTGTAAGAGGAATGCTTTAGCTTACACTGTTTCTATCAAGCAAAAAACCTTGTTTCATCATTATCATTATGGGATGAAGGATTAGGTTCAGTTTTAGAACTTGATTCACTCAACAACGTTTTGACCATTATTGTTACTGTCAATGCTTTTGTAGAAGGAGTAAACAGCTAAAACGTTCTGTAAGAGGAATGATTTTCTTTTACACTGTTTCTTATAGGCAAATTACCTTTTTTCCTCATCATTTTGGTATGAAGGATTAGGATAGTTTTAGAACCTTATTCACTCAACAACGTTTTGACGATTTTTGTTACTTTCAAAGCTTTTGCAGAAGGAGGAAACAGCTAAAACGGACTCTAATGAAGAATGCATTAGCTTACACTGTTTCTATCAAGCAAAAAACCTTGTTTCATCATTATCATTATGGGATGAGGAATAGGTTCAGTTTTAGAACTTGATTCACTCAACAACGTTTTGACCATTATTGTTACTGTCAATGCTTTTGCAGGAGGAGAAAACAGCTAAAACAGACTGTAAGAGGAATGCTTTAGCTTACACTGTTTCTATCAAGCAAAAAACCTTGTTTCATCATTATCATTATGGGATGAAGGATTAGGTTCAGTTTTAGAACCTGATTCACTCAACAACGTTTTGATGATTTTTGTTACTTTCAAAGCTTTTGCAGAAGGAGGAAACAGCTAAAACGGACTGTAAGAGGAATGCTTTACTTTACACTGTTTCTTATAGGCAAATTACCTTTTTTCCTCATCATTTTGGTATGAAGGATTAGGATAGTTTTAGAACCTTATTCACTCAACAACGTTTTGACCATTATTGTTACGTTCAAAGCTTTTGCAGAAGGAGAAAACAGCTAAAACAGACTGTAAGAGGAATGCTTTAGCTTACACTGTGTCTATCAAGCAAAAAACCTTGTTTCATCATTATCATTATGGGATTAAGGATTAGGTTCAGTTTTAGAACCTGATTCACTCAACAACGTTTTGACCATTATTGTTACTGTCAATGCTTTTGCAGAAGGAGAAAACAGCTAAAACAGACTGTATGAAGAATGCTTTAAAATTTACACTGTTTCTTATAGGCAAATTGCCTTTTTCCTCATCATCATGGTATGAAGGATTAGGTAAAGTTTTAGAACCTGATTCACTCAACAACGTTTTGACGATTTTTGTTACTGTCAAAGCTTTTGCAGAAGGAGGAAACAGCTAAAACGGACTCTATTGAAGAATGCATTAGCTTACACTGTGTCTATCAAGCCAATTCTTTTTTCATCATTATCATTATGGTATGAAGGATTTGGTTTAGATTTAGAACCTGATTCACTTAACAACGTTTTGACCATTATTGTTACTGTCAATGCTTTTGCAGAAGGAGAAAACAGCTAAAACAGACTGTAAGAGGAATGCTTTAGCTTACACTGTGTCTATCAAGCCAATTCTTTTTTCATCATTATCATTATGGTATGAAGGATTTGGTTTAGATTTAGAACCTGATTCACTTAACAACGTTTTGACCATTATTGTTACTGTCAATGCTTTTGCAGGAGGAGAAAACAGCTAAAACAGACTGTAAGAGGAATGCTTTAGCTTACACTGTTTCTATCAAGCAAAAAACCTTGTTTCATCATTATCATTATGGGATGAAGGATTAGGTTCAGTTTTAGAACCTGATTCACTCAACAACGTTTTGACGATTTTTGTTACTTTCAAAGCTTTTGCAGAAGGAGGAAACAGCTAAAACGGACTGTAATTAAGAATGCATTAGCTTACACTGTTTCTATCAAGCAAAAAACCTTGTTTCATCATTATCATTATGGGATGAAGGATTAGGTTCAGTTTTAGAACTTGATTCACTCAACAACGTTTTGACCATTATTGTTACTGTCAATGCTTTTGTAGAAGGAGTAAACAGCTAAAACGTTCTGTAAGAGGAATGATTTTCTTTTACACTGTTTCTTATAGGCAAATTACCTTTTTTCCTCATCATTTTGGTATGAAGGATTAGGATAGTTTTAGAACCTTATTCACTCAACAACGTTTTGACGATTTTTGTTACTTTCAAAGCTTTTGCAGAAGGAGGAAACAGCTAAAACGGACTCTAATGAAGAATGCATTAGCTTACACTGTTTCTATCAAGCAAAAAACCTTGTTTCATCATTATCATTATGGGATGAGGAATAGGTTCAGTTTTAGAACTTGATTCACTCAACTACGTTTTGACGATTTTTGTTACTTTCAAAGCTTTAGCAGAAGGAGAAAACAGCTAAAACAGACTGTAAGAGGAATGCTTTAGCTTACACTGTTTCTATCAAGCAAAAAACCTTGTTTCATCATTATCATTATGGGATGAGGAATAGGTTCAGTTTTAGAACTTGATTGACTCAACAACGTTTTGACCATTATTGTTACTGTCAATGCTTTTGCAGAAGGAGAAAACAGCTAAAACAGACTGTATGAAGAATGCTTTAAAATTTACACTGTTTCTTATAGGCAAATGCCTTTTTCCTCATCATCATGGTATGAAGGATTAGGTAAAGTTTTAGAACCTGATTCACTCAACAACGTTTTGACGATTTTTGTTACTGTCAAAGCTTTTGCAGAAGGAGGAAACAGCTAAAACGGACTCTATTGAAGAATGCATTAGCTTACACTGTGTCTATCAAGCCAATTCTTTTTTCATCATTATCATTATGGTATGAAGGATTTGGTTTAGATTTAGAACCTGATTCACTTAACAACGTTTTGACCATTATTGTTACTGTCAATGCATTTGCAGAAGGAGAAAACAGCTAAAACAGACTGTAAGAGGAATGCTTTAGCTTACACTGTGTCTATCAAGCCAATTCTTTTTTCATCATTATCATTATGGTATGAAGGATTTGGTTTAGATTTAGAACCTGATTAACTTAACAACGTTTTGACCATTATTGTTACTGTCAATGCTTTTGCAGGAGGAGAAAACAGCTAAAACAGACTGTAAGAGGAATGCTTTAGCTTACACTGTTTCTATCAAGCAAAAAACCTTGTTTCATCATTATCATTATGGGATGAAGGATTAGGTTCAGTTTTAGAACCTGATTCACTCAACAACGTTTTGACGATTTTTGTTACTTTCAAAGCTTTTGCAGAAGGAGGAAACAGCTAAAACGGACTGTAATTAAGAATGCATTAGCTTACACTGTTTCTATCAAGCAAAAAACCTTGTTTCATCATTATCATTATGGGATGAAGGATTAGGTTCAGTTTTAGAACTTGATTCACTCAACAACGTTTTGACCATTATTGTTACTGTCAATGCTTTTGTAGAAGGAGTAAACAGCTAAAACGTTCTGTAAGAGGAATGATTTTCTTTTACACTGTTTCTTATAGGCAAATTACCTTTTTTCCTCATCATTTTGGTATGAAGGATTAGGATAGTTTTAGAACCTTATTCACTCAACAACGTTTTGACCATTATTGTTACGTTCAAAGCTTTTGCAGAAGGAGAAAACAGCTAAAACAGACTGTAATTAAGAATGCATTAGCTTACACTGTTTCTATCAAGCCAATTACCTTGTTTCATCATTATCATTATGGTATGAAGGATTAGGTTCAGTTTTAGAACCTGATTCACTCAACAACGTTTTGACCATTATTGTTACTGTCAATGCTTTTGCAGAAGGAGAAAACAGCTAAAACAGACTGTATGAAGAATGCTTTAAAATTTACACTGTTTCTTATAGGCAAATTGCCTTTTTCCTCATCATCATGGTATGAAGGATTAGGTAAAGTTTTAGAACCTGATTCACTCAACAACGTTTTGACGATTTTTGTTACTGTCAAAGCTTTTGCAGAAGGAGGAAACAGCTAAAACGGACTCTATTGAAGAATGCATTAGCTTACACTGTGTCTATCAAGCCAATTCTTTTTTCATCATTATCATTATGGTATGAAGGATTTGGTTTAGATTTAGAACCTGATTCACTTAACAACGTTTTGACCATTATTGTTACTGTCAATGCTTTTGCAGAAGGAGAAAACAGCTAAAACAGACTGTAAGAGGAATGCTTTAGCTTACACTGTGTCTATCAAGCCAATTCTTTTTTCATCATTATCATTATGGTATGAAGGATTTGGTTTAGATTTAGAACCTGATTCACTTAACAACGTTTTGACCATTATTGTTACTGTCAATGCTTTTGCAGGAGGAGAAAACAGCTAAAACAGACTGTAAGAGGAATGCTTTAGCTTACACTGTTTCTATCAAGCAAAAAACCTTGTTTCATCATTATCATTATGGGATGAAGGATTAGGTTCAGTTTTAGAACCTGATTCACTCAACAACGTTTTGACGATTTTTGTTACTTTCAAAGCTTTTGCAGAAGGAGGAAACAGCTAAAACGGACTGTAATTAAGAATGCATTAGCTTACACTGTTTCTATCAAGCAAAAAACCTTGTTTCATCATTATCATTATGGGATGAAGGATTAAGTTCAGTTTTAGAACTTGATTCACTCAACAACGTTTTGACCATTATTGTTACTGTCAATGCTTTTGTAGAAGGAGTAAACAGCTAAAACGTTCTGTAAGAGGAATGATTTTCTTTTACACTGTTTCTTATAGGCAAATTACCTTTTTTCCTCATCATTTTGGTATGAAGGATTAGGATAGTTTTAGAACCTTATTCACTCAACAACGTTTTGACGATTTTTGTTACTTTCAAAGCTTTTGCAGAAGGAGGAAACAGCTAAAACGGACTCTAATGAAGAATGCATTAGCTTACACTGTTTCTATCAAGCAAAAAACCTTGTTTCATCATTATCATTATGGGATGAGGAATAGGTTCAGTTTTAGAACTTGATTCACTCAACTACGTTTTGACGATTTTTGTTACTTTCAAAGCTTTAGCAGAAGGAGAAAACAGCTAAAACAGACTGTAAGAGGAATGCTTTAGCTTACACTGTTTCTATCAAGCAAAAAACCTTGTTTTATCATTATCATTATGGGATGAGGAATAGGTTCAGTTTTAGAACTTGATTGACTCAACAACGTTTTGACCATTATTGTTACTGTCAATGCTTTTGCAGGAGGAGAAAACAGCTAAAACAGACTGTAAGAGGAATGCTTTAGCTTACACTGTTTCTATCAAGCAAAAAACCTTGTTTCATCATTATCATTATGGGATGAAGGATTAGGTTCAGTTTTAGAACCTGATTCACTCAACAACGTTTTGACGATTTTTGTTACTTTCAAAGCTTTTGCAGAAGGAGGAAACAGCTAAAACGGACTGTAAGAGGAATGCTTTACTTTACACTGTTTCTTATAGGCAAATTACCTTTTTTCCTCATCATTTTGGTATGAAGGATTAGGATAGTTTTAGAACCTTATTCACTCAACAACGTTTTGACCATTATTGTTACGTTCAAAGCTTTTGCAGAAGGAGAAAACAGCTAAAACAGACTGTAAGAGGAATGCTTTAGCTTACACTGTGTCTATCAAGCAAAAAACCTTGTTTCATCATTATCATTATGGGATTAAGGATTAGGTTCAGTTTTAGAACCTGATTCACTCAACAACGTTTTGACGATTTTTGTTACTGTCAAAGCTTTTGCAGAAGGAGGAAACAGCTAAAACGGACTCTATTGAAGAATGCATTAGCTTACACTGTGTCTATCAAGCCAATTCTTTTTTCATCATTATCATTATGGTATGAAGGATTTGGTTTAGATTTAGAACCTGATTCACTTAACAACGTTTTGACCATTATTGTTACTGTCAATGCTTTTGCAGGAGGAGAAAACAGCTAAAACAGACTGTAAGAGGAATGCTTTAGCTTACACTGTTTCTATCAAGCAAAAAACCTTGTTTCATCATTATCATTATGGGATGAAGGATTAGGTTCAGTTTTAGAACTTGATTCACTCAACAACGTTTTGACCATTATTGTTACTGTCAATGCTTTTGTAGAAGGAGTAAACAGCTAAAACGTTCTGTAAGAGGAATGATTTTCTTTTACACTGTTTCTTATAGGCAAATTACCTTTTTTCCTCATCATTTTGGTATGAAGGATTAGGATAGTTTTAGAACCTTATTCACTCAACAACGTTTTGACGATTTTTGTTACTTTCAAAGCTTTTGCAGAAGGAGGAAACAGCTAAAACGGACTCTAATGAAGAATGCATTAGCTTACACTGTTTCTATCAAGCAAAAAACCTTGTTTCATCATTATCATTATGGGATGAGGAATAGGTTCAGTTTTAGAACTTGATTCACTCAACAACGTTTTGACCATTATTGTTACTGTCAATGCTTTTGCAGGAGGAGAAAACAGCTAAAACAGACTGTAAGAGGAATGCTTTAGCTTACACTGTTTCTATCAAGCAAAAAACCTTGTTTCATCATTATCATTATGGGATGAAGGATTAGGTTCAGTTTTAGAACCTGATTCACTCAACAACGTTTTGACGATTTTTGTTACTTTCAAAGCTTTTGCAGAAGGAGGAAACAGCTAAAACGGACTGTAAGAGGAATGCTTTACTTTACACTGTTTCTTATAGGCAAATTACCTTTTTTCCTCATCATTTTGGTATGAAGGATTAGGATAGTTTTAGAACCTTATTCACTCAACAACGTTTTGACCATTATTGTTACGTTCAAAGCTTTTGCAGAAGGAGAAAACAGCTAAAACAGACTGTAAGAGGAATGCTTTAGCTTACACTGTGTCTATCAAGCAAAAAACCTTGTTTCATCATTATCATTATGGGATTAAGGATTAGGTTCAGTTTTAGAACCTGATTCACTCAACAACGTTTTGACCATTATTGTTACTGTCAATGCTTTTGCAGAAGGAGAAAACAGCTAAAACAGACTGTATGAAGAATGCTTTAAAATTTACACTGTTTCTTATAGGCAAATTGCCTTTTTCCTCATCATCATGGTATGAAGGATTAGGTAAAGTTTTAGAACCTGATTCACTCAACAACGTTTTGACGATTTTTGTTACTGTCAAAGCTTTTGCAGAAGGAGGAAACAGCTAAAACGGACTCTATTGAAGAATGCATTAGCTTACACTGTGTCTATCAAGCCAATTCTTTTTTCATCATTATCATTATGGTATGAAGGATTTGGTTTAGATTTAGAACCTGATTCACTTAACAACGTTTTGACCATTATTGTTACTGTCAATGCTTTTGCAGAAGGAGAAAACAGCTAAAACAGACTGTAAGAGGAATGCTTTAGCTTACACTGTGTCTATCAAGCCAATTCTTTTTTCATCATTATCATTATGGTATGAAGGATTTGGTTTAGATTTAGAACCTGATTCACTTAACAACGTTTTGACCATTATTGTTACTGTCAATGCTTTTGCAGGAGGAGAAAACAGCTAAAACAGACTGTAAGAGGAATGCTTTAGCTTACACTGTTTCTATCAAGCAAAAAACCTTGTTTCATCATTATCATTATGGGATGAAGGATTAGGTTCAGTTTTAGAACCTGATTCACTCAACAACGTTTTGACGATTTTTGTTACTTTCAAAGCTTTTGCAGAAGGAGGAAACAGCTAAAACGGACTGTAATTAAGAATGCATTAGCTTACACTGTTTCTATCAAGCAAAAAACCTTGTTTCATCATTATCATTATGGGATGAAGGATTAGGTTCAGTTTTAGAACTTGATTCACTCAACAACGTTTTGACCATTATTGTTACTGTCAATGCTTTTGTAGAAGGAGTAAACAGCTAAAACGTTCTGTAAGAGGAATGATTTTCTTTTACACTGTTTCTTATAGGCAAATTACCTTTTTTCCTCATCATTTTGGTATGAAGGATTAGGATAGTTTTAGAACCTTATTCACTCAACAACGTTTTGACGATTTTTGTTACTTTCAAAGCTTTTGCAGAAGGAGGAAACAGCTAAAACGGACTGTAATTAAGAATGCATTAGCTTACACTGTTTCTTTCAAGCCAATTACCTTGTTTCATCATTATCATTATGGTATGAAGGATTAGGTTCAGTTTTAGAACCTGATTCACTCAACAACGTTTTGACGATTTTTGTTACTTTCAAAGCTTTTGCAGAAGGAGGAAACAGCTAAAACGGACTGTAATTAAGAATGCATTAGCTTACACTGTTTCTATCAAGCAAAAAACCTTGTTTCATCATTATCATTATGGGATGAAGGATTAGGTTCAGTTTTAGAACCTGATTCACTCAACAACGTTTTGACGATTTTTGTTACTGTCAATGCTTTTGCAGAAGGAGAAAACAGCTAAAACAGACTGTATGAAGAATGCTTTAAAATTTACACTGTTTCTTATAGGCAAATTGCCTTTTTCCTCATCATCATGGTATGAAGGATTAGGTAAAGTTTTAGAACCTGATTCACTCAACAACGTTTTGACGATTTTTGTTACTGTCAAAGCTTTTGCAGAAGGAGGAAACAGCTAAAACGGACTCTATTGAAGAATGCATTAGCTTACGCTGTGTCTATCAAGCCAATTCTTTTTTCATCATTATCATTATGGTATGAAGGATTTGGTTTAGATTTAGAACCTGATTCACTTAACAACGTTTTGACCATTATTGTTACTGTCAATGCTTTTGCAGAAGGAGAAAACAGCTAAAACACACTGTAAGAGGAATGCTTTAGCTTACACTGTGTCTATCAAGCCAATTCTTTTTTCATCATTATCATTATGGTATGAAGGATTTGGTTTAGATTTAGAACCTGATTCACTTAACAACGTTTTGACCATTATTGTTACTGTCAATGCTTTTGCAGGAGGAGAAAACAGCTAAAACAGACTGTAAGAGGAATGCTTTAGCTTACACTGTTTCTATCAAGCAAAAAACCTTGTTTCATCATTATCATTATGGGATGAAGGATTAGGTTCAGTTTTAGAACCTGATTCACTCAACAACGTTTTGACGATTTTTGTTACTTTCAAAGCTTTTGCAGAAGGAGGAAACAGCTAAAACGGACTGTAATTAAGAATGCATTAGCTTACACTGTTTCTATCAAGCAAAAAACCTTGTTTCATCATTATCATTATGGGATGAAGGATTAGGTTCAGTTTTAGAACTTGATTCACTCAACAACGTTTTGACCATTATTGTTACTGTCAATGCTTTTGTAGAAGGAGTAAACAGCTAAAACGTTCTGTAAGAGGAATGATTTTCTTTTACACTGTTTCTTATAGGCAAATTACCTTTTTTCCTCATCATTTTGGTATGAAGGATTAGGATAGTTTTAGAACCTTATTCACTTAACAACGTTTTGACGATTTTTGTTACTTTCAAAGCTTTTGCAGAAGGAGGAAATAGCTAAAACGGACTCTAATGAAGAATGCATTAGCTTACACTGTTTCTATCAAGCAAAAAACCTTGTTTCATCATTATCATTATGGGATGAGGAATAGGTTCAGTTTTAGAACTTGATTCACTCAACTACGTTTTGACGATTTTTGTTACTTTCAAAGCTTTAGCAGAAGGAGAAAACAGCTAAAACAGACTGTAAGAGGAATGCTTTAGCTTACACTGTTTCTATCAAGCAAAAAACCTTGTTTCATCATTATCATTATGGGATGAGGAATAGGTTCAGTTTTAGAACTTGATTGACTCAACAACGTTTTGACCATTATTGTTACTGTCAATGCTTTTGCAGAAGGAGAAAACAGCTAAAACAGACTGTATGAAGAATGCTTTAAAATTTACACTGTTTCTTATAGGCAAATGCCTTTTTCCTCATCATCATGGTATGAAGGATTAGGTAAAGTTTTAGAACCTGATTCACTCAACAACGTTTTGACGATTTTTGTTACTGTCAAAGCTTTTGCAGAAGGAGGAAACAGCTAAAACGGACTCTATTGAAGAATGCATTAGCTTACACTGTGTCTATCAAGCCAATTCTTTTTTCATCATTATCATTATGGTATGAAGGATTTGGTTTAGATTTAGAACCTGATTCACTCAACAACGTTTTGACCATTATTGTTACTGTCAATGCTTTTGTAGAAGGAGTAAACAGCTAAAACGTTCTGTAAGAGGAATGGTTTTCTTTTACACTGTTTCTTATAGGCAAATTACCTTTTTTCCTCATACTTTTGGTATGAAGGATTAGGATAGTTTTAGAACCTTATTCACTCAACAACGTTTTGACGATTTTTGTTACTTTCAAAGCTTTTGCAGAAGGAGGAAACAGCTAAAACGGACTGTAATTAAGAATGCATTAGCTTACACTGTTTCTTTCAAGCCAATTACCTTGTTTCATCATTATCATTATGGTATGAAGGATTAGGTTCAGTTTTAGAACCTGATTCACTCAACAACGTTTTGACGATTTTTGTTACTTTCAAAGCTTTTGCAGAAGGAGGAAACAGCTAAAACGGACTGTAATTAAGAATGCATTAGCTTACACTGTTTCTATCAAGCCAATTACCTTGTTTCATCATTATCATTATGGTATGAAGGATTAGGTTCAGTTTTAGAACCTGATTCACTCAACAACGTTTTGACGATTTTTGTTACTTTCAAAGCTTTTGCAGAAGGAGGAAATAGCTAAAACGGACTCTAATGAAGAATGCATTAGCTTACACTGTTTCTATCAAGCAAAAAACCTTGTTTCATCATTATCATTATGGGATGAGGAATAGGTTCAGTTTTAGAACTTGATTCACTCAACTACGTTTTGACGATTTTTGTTACTTTCAAAGCTTTAGCAGAAGGAGAAAACAGCTAAAACAGACTGTAAGAGGAATGCTTTAGCTTACACTGTTTCTATCAAGCAAAAAACCTTGTTTCATCATTATCATTATGGGATGAGGAATAGGTTCAGTTTTAGAACTTGATTGACTCAACAACGTTTTGACCATTATTGTTACTGTCAATGCTTTTGCAGAAGGAGAAAACAGCTAAAACAGACTGTATGAAGAATGCTTTAAAATTTACACTGTTTCTTATAGGCAAATGCCTTTTTCCTCATCATCATGGTATGAAGGATTAGGTAAAGTTTTAGAACCTGATTCACTCAACAACGTTTTGACGATTTTTGTTACTGTCAAAGCTTTTGCAGAAGGAGGAAACAGCTAAAACGGACTCTATTGAAGAATGCATTAGCTTACACTGTGTCTATCAAGCCAATTCTTTTTTCATCATTATCATTATGGTATGAAGGATTTGGTTTAGATTTAGAACCTGATTCACTCAACAACGTTTTGACCATTATTGTTACTGTCAATGCTTTTGTAGAAGGAGTAAACAGCTAAAACGTTCTGTAAGAGGAATGGTTTTCTTTTACACTGTTTCTTATAGGCAAATTACCTTTTTTCCTCATACTTTTGGTATGAAGGATTAGGATAGTTTTAGAACCTTATTCACTCAACAACGTTTTGACGATTTTTGTTACTTTCAAAGCTTTTGCAGAAGGAGGAAACAGCTAAAACGGACTGTAATTAAGAATGCATTAGCTTACACTGTTTCTTTCAAGCCAATTACCTTGTTTCATCATTATCATTATGGTATGAAGGATTAGGTTCAGTTTTAGAACCTGATTCACTCAACAACGTTTTGACGATTTTTGTTATTTTCAAAGCTTTTGCAGAAGGAGGAAACAGCTAAAACGGACTGTAATTAAGAATGCATTAGCTTACACTGTTTCTATCAAGCCAATTACCTTGTTTCATCATTATCATTATGGTATGAAGGATTAGGTTCAGTTTTAGAACCTGATTCACTCAACAACGTTTTGACCATTTTTGTTACAGTCAAAGCTTTTGCAGAAGGAGAAAACAGCTAAAACAGACTGTAAGAGGAATGCTTTAGCTTACACTGTGTCTATCAAGCAAAAAACCTTGTTTCATCATTATCATTATGGGATGAAGGATTAGGTTCAGTTTTAGAACCTGATTCACTCAACAACGTTTTGACCATTATTGTTACTGTCAATGCTTTTGCAGAAGGAGGAAACAGCTAAAACGGACTCTAATGAAGAATGCATTAGCTTACACTGTTTCTATCAAGCCAATTACCTTGTTTCATCATTATCATTATGGTATGAAGGATTAGGTTCAGTTTTAGAACCTGATTCACTCAACAACGTTTTGACCATTTTTGTTACAGTCAAAGCTTTTGCAGAAGGAGAAAACAGCTAAAACAGACTGTAAGAGGAATGCTTTAGCTTACACTGTGTCTATCAAGCAAAAAACCTTGTTTCATCATTATCATTATGGTATGAAGGATTTGGTTTAGATTTAGAACCTGATTCACTCAACAACGTTTTGACGATTTTTGTTACTTTCAAAGCTTTTGCAGAAGGAGGAAACAGCTAAAACGGACTGTAAGAGGAATGCTTTACTTTACACTGTTTCTTATAGGCAAATTACCTTTTTTCCTCATCATTTTGGTATGAAGGATTAGGATAGTTTTAGAACCTTATTCACTCAACAACGTTTTGACCATTATTGTTACGTTCAAAGCTTTTGCAGAAGGAGAAAACAGCTAAAACAGACTGTAAGAGGAATGCTTTAGCTTACACTGTGTCTATCAAGCAAAAAACCTTGTTTCATCATTATCATTATGGGATTAAGGATTAGGTTCAGTTTTAGAACCTGATTCACTCAACAACGTTTTGACCATTATTGTTACTGTCAATGCTTTTGCAGAAGGAGAAAACAGCTAAAACAGACTGTATGAAGAATGCTTTAAAATTTACACTGTTTCTTATAGGCAAATTGCCTTTTTCCTCATCATCATGGTATGAAGGATTAGGTAAAGTTTTAGAACCTGATTCACTCAACAACGTTTTGACGATTTTTGTTACTGTCAAAGCTTTTGCAGAAGGAGGAAACAGCTAAAACGGACTCTATTGAAGAATGCATTAGCTTACACTGTGTCTATCAAGCCAATTCTTTTTTCATCATTATCATTATGGTATGAAGGATTTGGTTTAGATTTAGAACCTGATTCACTTAACAACGTTTTGACCATTATTGTTACTGTCAATGCTTTTGCAGAAGGAGAAAACAGCTAAAACAGACTGTATGAAGAATGCTTTAAAATTTACACTGTTTCTTATAGGCAAATTGCCTTTTTCCTCATCATCATGGTATGAAGGATTAGGTTCAGTTTTAGAACCTGATTCACTCAACAACGTTTTGACGATTTTTGTTACTTTCAATGCTTTTGTAGAAGGAGTAAACAGCTAAAACGTTCTGTAAGAGGAATGGTTTTCTTTTACACTGTTTCTTATAGGCAAATTACCTTTTTTCCTCATACTTTTGGTATGAAGGATTAGGATAGTTTTAGAACCTTATTCACTCAACAACGTTTTGACGATTTTTGTTACTTTCAAAGCTTTTGCAGAAGGAGGAAACAGCTAAAACGGACTGTAATTAAGAATGCATTAGCTTACACTGTTTCTTTCAAGCCAATTACCTTGTTTCATCATTATCATTATGGTATGAAGGATTAGGTTCAGTTTTAGAACCTGATTCACTCAACAACGTTTTGACGATTTTTGTTACTTTCAAAGCTTTTGCAGAAGGAGGAAACAGCTAAAACGGACTGTAATTAAGAATGCATTAGCTTACACTGTTTCTATCAAGCCAATTACCTTGTTTCATCATTATCATTATGGTATGAAGGATTAGGTTCAGTTTTAGAACCTGATTCACTCAACAACGTTTTGACCATTTTTGTTACAGTCAAAGCTTTTGCAGAAGGAGAAAACAGCTAAAACAGACTGTAAGAGGAATGCTTTAGCTTACACTGTGTCTATCAAGCAAAAAACCTTGTTTCATCATTATCATTATGGGATGAAGGATTAGGTTCAGTTTTAGAACCTGATTCACTCAACAACGTTTTGACCATTATTGTTACTGTCAATGCTTTTGCAGAAGGAGGAAACAGCTAAAACGGACTCTAATGAAGAATGCATTAGCTTACACTGTTTCTATCAAGCCAATTACCTTGTTTCATCATTATCATTATGGTATGAAGGATTAGGTTCAGTTTTAGAACCTGATTCACTCAACAACGTTTTGACCATTTTTTTTACAGTCAAAGCTTTTGCAGAAGGAGAAAACAGCTAAAACAGACTGTAAGAGGAATGCTTTAGCTTACACTGTGTCTATCAAGCAAAAAACCTTGTTTCATCATTATCATTATGGTATGAAGGATTTGGTTTAGATTTAGAACCTGATTCACTCAACAACGTTTTGACGATTTTTGTTACTTTCAAAGCTTTTGCAGAAGGAGGAAACAGCTAAAACGGACTGTAAGAGGAATGCTTTACTTTACACTGTTTCTTATAGGCAAATTACCTTTTTTCCTCATCATTTTGGTATGAAGGATTAGGATAGTTTTAGAACCTTATTCACTCAACAACGTTTTGACCATTATTGTTACGTTCAAAGCTTTTGCAGAAGGAGAAAACAGCTAAAACAGACTGTAAGAGGAATGCTTTAGCTTACACTGTGTCTATCAAGCAAAAAACCTTGTTTCATCATTATCATTATGGGATTAAGGATTAGGTTCAGTTTTAGAACCTGATTCACTCAACAACGTTTTGACCATTATTGTTACTGTCAATGCTTTTGCAGAAGGAGAAAACAGCTAAAACAGACTGTATGAAGAATGCTTTAAAATTTACACTGTTTCTTATAGGCAAATTGCCTTTTTCCTCATCATCATGGTATGAAGGATTAGGTAAAGTTTTAGAACCTGATTCACTCAACAACGTTTTGACGATTTTTGTTACTGTCAAAGCTTTTGCAGAAGGAGGAAACAGCTAAAACGGACTCTATTGAAGAATGCATTAGCTTACACTGTGTCTATCAAGCCAATTCTTTTTTCATCATTATCATTATGGTATGAAGGATTTGGTTTAGATTTAGAACCTGATTCACTTAACAACGTTTTGACCATTATTGTTACTGTCAATGCTTTTGCAGAAGGAGAAAACAGCTAAAACAGACTGTATGAAGAATGCTTTAAAATTTACACTGTTTCTTATAGGCAAATTGCCTTTTTCCTCATCATCATGGTATGAAGGATTAGGTTCAGTTTTAGAACCTGATTCACTCAACAACGTTTTGACGATTTTTGTTACTTTCAAAGCTTTTGCAGAAGGAGGAAACAGCTAAAACGGACTGTAAGAGGAATGCTTTACTTTACACTGTTTCTTATAGGCAAATTACCTTTTTTCCTCATCATTTTGGTATGAAGGATTAGGATAGTTTTAGAACCTTATTCACTCAACAACGTTTTGACCATTATTGTTACGTTCAAAGCTTTTGCAGAAGGAGAAAACAGCTAAAACAGACTGTAAGAGGAATGCTTTAGCTTACACTGTGTCTATCAAGCAAAAAACCTTGTTTCATCATTATCATTATGGGATGAAGGATTAGGTTCAGTTTTAGAACCTGATTCACTCAACAACGTTTTGACCATTATTGTTACTGTCAATGCTTTTGCAGAAGGAGAAAACAGCTAAAACAGACTGTATGAAGAATGCTTTAAAATTTACACTGTTTCTTATAGGCAAATTGCCTTTTTCCTCATCATCATGGTATGAAGGATTAGGTAAAGTTTTAGAACCTGATTCACTCAACAACGTTTTGACGATTTTTGTTACTGTCAAAGCTTTTGCAGAAGGAGGAAACAGCTAAAACGGACTCTATTGAAGAATGCATTAGCTTACACTGTGTCTATCAAGCCAATTCTTTTTTCATCATTATCATTATGGTATGAAGGATTTGGTTTAGATTTAGAACCTGATTCACTCAACAACGTTTTGACCATTATTGTTACTGTCAATGCTTTTGTAGAAGGAGTAAACAGCTAAAACGTTCTGTAAGAGGAATGATTTTCTTTTACACTGTTTCTTATAGGCAAATTACCTTTTTTCCTCATAATTTTGGTATGAAGGATTAGGATAGTTTTAGAACCTTATTCACTCAACTACGTTTTGACGATTTTTGTTACTTTCAAAGCTTTAGCAGAAGGAGAAAACAGCTAAAACAGACTGTAAGAGGAATGCTTTAGCTTACACTGTGTCTATCAAGCAAAAAACCTTGTTTCATCATTATCATTATGGGATGAAGGATTAGGTTCAGTTTTAGAACCTGATTCACTCAACAACGTTTTGACCATTATTGTTACTGTCAATGCTTTTGCAGAAGGAGAAAACAGCTAAAACGGACTGTAATTAAGAATGCATTAGCTTACACTGTTTCTATCAAGCCAATTACCTTGTTTCATCATTATCATTATGGTATGAAGGATTAGGTTCAGTTTTAGAACCTGATTCACTCAACAACGTTTTGACGATTTTTGTTACTTTCAAAGCTTTTGCAGAAGGAGGAAACAGCTAAAACGGACTGTAATTAAGAATGCATTAGCTTACACTGTTTCTATCAAGCCAATTACCTTGTTTCATCATTATCATTATGGTATGAAGGATTAGGTTCAGTTTTAGAACCTGATTCACTCAACAACGTTTTGACCATTTTTGTTACAGTCAAAGCTTTTGCAGAAGGAGAAAACAGCTAAAACAGACTGTAAGAGGAATGCTTTAGCTTACACTGTGTCTATCAAGCAAAAAACCTTGTTTCATCATTATCATTATGGGATGAAGGATTAGGTTCAGTTTTAGAACCTGATTCACTCAACAACGTTTTGACCATTATTGTTACTGTCAATGCTTTTGCAGAAGGAGAAAACAGCTAAAACAGACTGTATGAAGAATGCTTTAAAATTTACACTGTTTCTTATAGGCAAATTGCCTTTTTCCTCATCATCATGGTATGAAGGATTAGGTAAAGTTTTAGAACCTGATTCACTCAACAACGTTTTGACGATTTTTGTTACTGTCAAAGCTTTTGCAGAAGGAGGAAACAGCTAAAACGGACTCTATCGAAGAATGCATTAGCTTACACTGTGTCTATCAAGCCAATTCTTTTTTCATCATTATCATTATGGTATGAAGGATTTGGTTTAGATTTAGAACCTGATTCACTTAACAACGTTTTGACCATTATTGTTACTGTCAATGCTTTTGCAGGAGGAGGAAACAGCTAAAACGGACTGTAATTAAGAATGCATTAGCTTACACTGTTTCTATCAAGCAAAAAACCTTGTTTCATCATTATCATTATGGGATGAAGGATTAGGTTCAGTTTTAGAACCTGATTCACTCAACAACGTTTTGACGATTTTTGTTACTTTCAAAGCTTTTGCAGAAGGAGGAAACAGCTAAAACGGACTGTAATTAAGAATGCATTAGCTTACACTGTTTCTATCAAGCAAAAAACCTTGTTTCATCATTATCATTATGGGATGAAGGATTAGGTTCAGTTTTAGAACTTGATTCACTCAACAACGTTTTGACCATTATTGTTACTGTCAATGCTTTTGTAGAAGGAGTAAACAGCTAAAACGTTCTGTAAGAGGAATGATTTTCTTTTACACTGTTTCTTATAGGCAAATTACCTTTTTTCCTCATCATTTTGGTATGAAGGATTAGGATAGTTTTAGAACCTTATTCACTCAACAACGTTTTGACGATTTTTGTTACTTTCAAAGCTTTTGCAGAAGGAGGAAACAGCTAAAACGGACTCTAATGAAGAATGCATTAGCTTACACTGTTTCTATCAAGCAAAAAACCTTGTTTCATCATTATCATTATGGGATGAGGAATAGGTTCAGTTTTAGAACTTGATTCACTCAACTACGTTTTGACGATTTTTGTTACTTTCAAAGCTTTAGCAGAAGGAGAAAACAGCTAAAACAGACTGTAAGAGGAATGCTTTAGCTTACACTGTTTCTATCAAGCAAAAAACCTTGTTTCATCATTATCATTATGGGATGAGGAATAGGTTCAGTTTTAGAACTTGATTGACTCAACAACGTTTTGACCATTATTGTTACTGTCAATGCTTTTGCAGAAGGAGAAAACAGCTAAAACAGACTGTATGAAGAATGCTTTAAAATTTACACTGTTTCTTATAGGCAAATGCCTTTTTCCTCATCATCATGGTATGAAGGATTAGGTAAAGTTTTAGAACCTGATTCACTCAACAACGTTTTGACGATTTTTGTTACTGTCAAAGCTTTTGCAGAAGGAGGAAACAGCTAAAACGGACTCTATTGAAGAATGCATTAGCTTACACTGTGTCTATCAAGCCAATTCTTTTTTCATCATTATCATTATGGTATGAAGGATTTGGTTTAGATTTAGAACCTGATTCACTCAACAACGTTTTGACCATTATTGTTACTGTCAATGCTTTTGTAGAAGGAGTAAACAGCTAAAACGTTCTGTAAGAGGAATGATTTTCTTTTACACTGTTTCTTATAGGCAAATTACCTTTTTTCCTCATAATTTTGGTATGAAGGATTAGGATAGTTTTAGAACCTTATTCACTCAACAACGTTTTGACGATTTTTGTTACTTTCAAAGCTTTTGCAGAAGGAGGGAACAGCTAAAACGGACTGTAATTAAGAATGCATTAGCTTACACTGTTTCTATCAAGCCAATTACCTTGTTTCATCATTATCATTATGGTATGAAGGATTAGGTTCAGTTTTAGAACCTGATTCACTCAACAACGTTTTGACGATTTTTGTTACTTTCAAAGCTTTTGCAGAAGGAGGAAACAGCTAAAACGGACTGTAATTAAGAATGCATTAGCTTACACTGTTTCTATCAAGCCAATTACCTTGTTTCATCATTATCATTATGGTATGAAGGATTAGGTTCAGTTTTAGAACCTGATTCACTCAACAACGTTTTGACCATTTTTGTTACAGTCAAAGCTTTTGCAGAAGGAGAAAACAGCTAAAACAGACTGTAAGAGGAATGCTTTAGCTTACACTGTGTCTATCAAGCAAAAAACCTTGTTTCATCATTATCATTATGGGATGAAGGATTAGGTTCAGTTTTAGAACCTGATTCACTCAACAACGTTTTGACCATTATTGTTACTGTCAATGCTTTTGCAGAAGGAGAAAACAGCTAAAACAGACTGTAAGAGGAATGCTTTAGCTTACACTGTGTCTATCAAGCCAATTCTTTTTTCATCATTATCATTATGGTATGAAGGATTTGGTTTAGATTTAGAACCTGATTAACTTAACAACGTTTTGACCATTATTGTTACTGTCAATGCTTTTGCAGGAGGAGAAAACAGCTAAAACAGACTGTAAGAGGAATGCTTTAGCTTACACTGTTTCTATCAAGCAAAAAACCTTGTTTCATCATTATCATTATGGGATGAAGGATTAGGTTCAGTTTTAGAACCTGATTCACTCAACAACGTTTTGACGATTTTTGTTACTTTCAAAGCTTTTGCAGAAGGAGGAAACAGCTAAAACGGACTGTAATTAAGAATGCATTAGCTTACACTGTTTCTATCAAGCAAAAAACCTTGTTTCATCATTATCATTATGGGATGAGGAATAGGTTCAGTTTTAGAACTTGATTCACTCAACAACGTTTTGACCATTATTGTTACTGTCAATGCTTTTGCAGGAGGAGAAAACAGCTAAAACAGACTGTAAGAGGAATGCTTTAGCTTACACTGTTTCTATCAAGCAAAAAACCTTGTTTCATCATTATCATTATGGGATGAAGGATTAGGTTCAGTTTTAGAACCTGATTCACTCAACAACGTTTTGACGATTTTTGTTACTTTCAAAGCTTTTGCAGAAGGAGAAAACAGCTAAAACGGACTGTAAGAGGAATGCTTTACTTTACACTGTTTCTTATAGGCAAATTACCTTTTTTCCTCATCATTTTGGTATGAAGGATTAGGATAGTTTTAGAACCTTATTCACTCAACAACGTTTTGACCATTATTGTTACGTTCAAAGCTTTTGCAGAAGGAGAAAACAGCTAAAACAGACTGTAAGAGGAATGCTTTAGCTTACACTGTGTCTATCAAGCAAAAAACCTTGTTTCATCATTATCATTATGGGATGAAGGATTAGGTTCAGTTTTAGAACCTGATTCACTCAACAACGTTTTGACCATTATTGTTACTGTCAATGCTTTTGCAGAAGGAGAAAACAGCTAAAACAGACTGTATGAAGAATGCTTTAAAATTTACACTGTTTCTTATAGGCAAATTGCCTTTTTCCTCATCATCATGGTATGAAGGATTAGGTAAAGTTTTAGAACCTGATTCACTCAACAACGTTTTGACGATTTTTGTTACTGTCAAAGCTTTTGCAGAAGGAGGAAACAGCTAAAACGGACTCTATTGAAGAATGCATTAGCTTACACTGTGTCTATCAAGCCAATTCTTTTTTCATCATTATCATTATGGTATGAAGGATTTGGTTTAGATTTAGAACCTGATTCACTCAACAACGTTTTGACCATTATTGTTACTGTCAATGCTTTTGTAGAAGGAGTAAACAGCTAAAACGTTCTGTAAGAGGAATGATTTTCTTTTACACTGTTTCTTATAGGCAAATTACCTTTTTTCCTCATAATTTTGGTATGAAGGATTAGGATAGTTTTAGAACCTTATTCACTCAACTACGTTTTGACGATTTTTGTTACTTTCAAAGCTTTAGCAGAAGGAGAAAACAGCTAAAACAGACTGTAAGAGGAATGCTTTAGCTTACACTGTGTCTATCAAGCAAAAAACCTTGTTTCATCATTATCATTATGGGATGAAGGATTAGGTTCAGTTTTAGAACCTGATTCACTCAACAACGTTTTGACCATTATTGTTACTGTCAATGCTTTTGCAGAAGGAGAAAACAGCTAAAACGGACTGTAATTAAGAATGCATTAGCTTACACTGTTTCTATCAAGCCAATTACCTTGTTTCATCATTATCATTATGGTATGAAGGATTAGGTTCAGTTTTAGAACCTGATTCACTCAACAACGTTTTGACGATTTTTGTTACTTTCAAAGCTTTTGCAGAAGGAGGAAACAGCTAAAACGGACTGTAATTAAGAATGCATTAGCTTACACTGTTTCTATCAAGCCAATTACCTTGTTTCATCATTATCATTATGGTATGAAGGATTAGGTTCAGTTTTAGAACCTGATTCACTCAACAACGTTTTGACCATTTTTGTTACAGTCAAAGCTTTTGCAGAAGGAGAAAACAGCTAAAACAGACTGTAAGAGGAATGCTTTAGCTTACACTGTGTCTATCAAGCAAAAAACCTTGTTTCATCATTATCATTATGGGATGAAGGATTAGGTTCAGTTTTAGAACCTGATTCACTCAACAACGTTTTGACCATTATTGTTACTGTCAATGCTTTTGCAGAAGGAGAAAACAGCTAAAACAGACTGTATGAAGAATGCTTTAAAATTTACACTGTTTCTTATAGGCAAATTGCCTTTTTCCTCATCATCATGGTATGAAGGATTAGGTAAAGTTTTAGAACCTGATTCACTCAACAACGTTTTGACGATTTTTGTTACTGTCAAAGCTTTTGCAGAAGGAGGAAACAGCTAAAACGGACTCTATTGAAGAATGCATTAGCTTACACTGTGTCTATCAAGCCAATTCTTTTTTTCATCATTATCATTATGGTATGAAGGATTTGGTTTAGATTTAGAACCTGATTCACTTAACAACGTTTTGACCATTATTGTTACTGTCAATGCTTTTGCAGGAGGAGAAAACAGCTAAAACAGACTGTAAGAGGAATGCTTTAGCTTACACTGTTTCTATCAAGCAAAAAACCTTGTTTCATCATTATCATTATGGGATGAAGGATTAGGTTCAGTTTTAGAACCTGATTCACTCAACAACGTTTTGACGATTTTTGTTACTTTCAAAGCTTTTGCAGAAGGAGGAAACAGCTAAAACGGACTGTAATTAAGAATGCATTAGCTTACACTGTTTCTATCAAGCAAAAAACCTTGTTTCATCATTATCATTATGGGATGAAGGATTAGGTTCAGTTTTAGAACTTGATTCACTCAACAACGTTTTGACCATTATTGTTACTGTCAATGCTTTTGTAGAAGGAGTAAACAGCTAAAACGTTCTGTAAGAGGAATGATTTTCTTTTACACTGTTTCTTATAGGCAAATTACCTTTTTTCCTCATCATTTTGGTATGAAGGATTAGGATAGTTTTAGAACCTTATTCACTCAACAACGTTTTGACGATTTTTGTTACTTTCAAAGCTTTTGCAGAAGGAGGAAACAGCTAAAACGGACTCTAATGAAGAATGCATTAGCTTACACTGTTTCTATCAAGCAAAAAACCTTGTTTCATCATTATCATTATGGGATGAGGAATAGGTTCAGTTTTAGAACTTGATTCACTCAACTACGTTTTGACGATTTTTGTTACTTTCAAAGCTTTAGCAGAAGGAGAAAACAGCTAAAACAGACTGTAAGAGGAATGCTTTAGCTTACACTGTTTCTATCAAGCAAAAAACCTTGTTTCATCATTATCATTATGGGATGAGGAATAGGTTCAGTTTTAGAACTTGATTGACTCAACAACGTTTTGACCATTATTGTTACTGTCAATGCTTTTGCAGAAGGAGAAAACAGCTAAAACAGACTGTATGAAGAATGCTTTAAAATTTACACTGTTTCTTATAGGCAAATGCCTTTTTCCTCATCATCATGGTATGAAGGATTAGGTAAAGTTTTAGAACCTGATTCACTCAACAACGTTTTGACGATTTTTGTTACTGTCAAAGCTTTTGCAGAAGGAGGAAACAGCTAAAACGGACTCTATTGAAGAATGCATTAGCTTACACTGTGTCTATCAAGCCAATTCTTTTTTCATCATTATCATTATGGTATGAAGGATTTGGTTTAGATTTAGAACCTGATTCACTCAACAACGTTTTGACCATTATTGTTACTGTCAATGCTTTTGTAGAAGGAGTAAACAGCTAAAACGTTCTGTAAGAGGAATGATTTTCTTTTACACTGTTTCTTATAGGCAAATTACCTTTTTTCCTCATAATTTTGGTATGAAGGATTAGGATAGTTTTAGAACCTTATTCACTCAACAACGTTTTGACGATTTTTGTTACTTTCAAAGCTTTTGCAGAAGGAGGAAACAGCTAAAACGGACTGTAATTAAGAATGCATTAGCTTACACTGTTTCTATCAAGCCAATTACCTTGTTTCATCATTATCATTATGGTATGAAGGATTAGGTTCAGTTTTAGAACCTGATTCACTCAACAACGTTTTGACCATTTTTGTTACAGTCAAAGCTTTTGCAGAAGGAGAAAACAGCTAAAACAGACTGTAAGAGGAATGCTTTAGCTTACACTGTGTCTATCAAGCAAAAAACCTTGTTTCATCATTATCATTATGGGATGAAGGATTAGGTTCAGTTTTAGAACCTGATTCACTCAACAACGTTTTGACCATTATTGTTACTGTCAATGCTTTTGCAGAAGGAGAAAACAGCTAAAACAGACTGTATGAAGAATGCTTTAAAATTTACACTGTTTCTTATAGGCAAATTGCCTTTTTCCTCATCATCATGGTATGAAGGATTAGGTAAAGTTTTAGAACCTGATTCACTCAACAACGTTTTGACGATTTTTGTTACTGTCAAAGCTTTTGCAGAAGGAGGAAACAGCTAAAACGGACTCTATTGAAGAATGCATTAGCTTACACTGTGTCTATCAAGCCAATTCTTTTTTCATCATTATCATTATGGTATGAAGGATTTGGTTTAGATTTAGAACCTGATTCACTTAACAACGTTTTGACCATTATTGTTACTGTCAATGCTTTTGCAGAAGGAGAAAACAGCTAAAACAGACTGTAAGAGGAATGCTTTAGCTTACACTGTGTCTATCAAGCCAATTCTTTTTTCATCATTATCATTATGGTATGAAGGATTTGGTTTAGATTTAGAACCTGATTAACTTAACAACGTTTTGACCATTATTGTTACTGTCAATGCTTTTGCAGGAGGAGAAAACAGCTAAAACAGACTGTAAGAGGAATGCTTTAGCTTACACTGTTTCTATCAAGCAAAAAACCTTGTTTCATCATTATCATTATGGGATGAAGGATTAGGTTCAGTTTTAGAACCTGATTCACTCAACAACGTTTTGACGATTTTTGTTACTTTCAAAGCTTTTGCAGAAGGAGGAAACAGCTAAAACGGACTGTAATTAAGAATGCATTAGCTTACACTGTTTCTATCAAGCAAAAAACCTTGTTTCATCATTATCATTATGGGATGAAGGATTAGGTTCAGTTTTAGAACTTGATTCACTCAACAACGTTTTGACCATTATTGTTACTGTCAATGCTTTTGTAGAAGGAGTAAACAGCTAAAACGTTCTGTAAGAGGAATGATTTTCTTTTACACTGTTTCTTATAGGCAAATTACCTTTTTTCCTCATCATTTTGGTATGAAGGATTAGGATAGTTTTAGAACCTTATTCACTCAACAACGTTTTGACGATTTTTGTTACTTTCAAAGCTTTTGCAGAAGGAGGAAACAGCTAAAACGGACTCTAATGAAGAATGCATTAGCTTACACTGTTTCTATCAAGCAAAAAACCTTGTTTCATCATTATCATTATGGGATGAGGAATAGGTTCAGTTTTAGAACTTGATTCACTCAACAACGTTTTGACCATTATTGTTACTGTCAATGCTTTTGCAGGAGGAGAAAACAGCTAAAACAGACTGTAAGAGGAATGCTTTAGCTTACACTGTTTCTATCAAGCAAAAAACCTTGTTTCATCATTATCATTATGGGATGAGGAATAGGTTCAGTTTTAGAACTTGATTCACTCAACAACGTTTTGACCATTATTGTTACTGTCAATGCTTTTGTAGAAGGAGTAAACAGCTAAAACGTTCTGTAAGAGGAATGATTTTCTTTTACACTGTTTCTTATAGGCAAATTACCTTTTTTCCTCATCATTTTGGTATGAAGGATTAGGATAGTTTTAGAACCTGATTCACTCAACAACGTTTTGACCATTATTGTTACTGTCAATGCTTTTGTAGAAGGAGTAAACAGCTAAAACGTTCTGTAAGAGGAATGATTTTCTTTTACACTGTTTCTTATAGGCAAATTACCTTTTTTCCTCATAATTTTGGTATGAAGGATTAGGATAGTTTTAGAACCTTATTCACTCAACAACGTTTTGACCATTATTGTTACTGTCAATGCTTTTGCAGGAGGAGAAAACAGCTAAAACAGACTGTAAGAGGAATGCTTTAGCTTACACTGTGTCTATCAAGCCAATTCTTTTTTCATCATTATCATTATGGTATGAAGGATTTGGTTTAGATTTAGAACCTGATTAACTTAACAACGTTTTGACCATTATTGTTACTGTCAATGCTTTTGCAGGAGGAGAAAACAGCTAAAACAGACTGTAAGAGGAATGCTTTAGCTTACACTGTTTCTATCAAGCAAAAAACCTTGTTTCATCATTATCATTATGGGATGAAGGATTAGGTTCAGTTTTAGAACCTGATTCACTCAACAACGTTTTGACGATTTTTGTTACTTTCAAAGCTTTTGCAGAAGGAGGAAACAGCTAAAACGGACTGTAATTAAGAATGCATTAGCTTATACTGTTTCTATCAAGCAAAAAACCTTGTTTCATCATTATCATTATGGGATGAAGGATTAGGTTCAGTTTTAGAACTTGATTCACTCAACAACGTTTTGACCATTATTGTTACTGTCAATGCTTTTGTAGAAGGAGTAAACAGCTAAAACGTTCTGTAAGAGGAATGATTTTCTTTTACACTGTTTCTTATAGGCAAATTACCTTTTTTCCTCATCATTTTGGTATGAAGGATTAGGATAGTTTTAGAACCTTATTCACTCAACAACGTTTTGACGATTTTTGTTACTTTCAAAGCTTTTGCAGAAGGAGGAAACAGCTAAAACGGACTCTAATGAAGAATGCATTAGCTTACACTGTTTCTATCAAGCAAAAAACCTTGTTTCATCATTATCATTATGGGATGAGGAATAGGTTCAGTTTTAGAACTTGATTCACTCAACTACGTTTTGACGATTTTTGTTACTTTCAAAGCTTTAGCAGAAGGAGAAAACAGCTAAAACAGACTGTAAGAGGAATGCTTTAGCTTACACTGTTTCTATCAAGCAAAAAACCTTGTTTCATCATTATCATTATGGGATGAGGAATAGGTTCAGTTTTAGAACTTGATTGACTCAACAACGTTTTGACCATTATTGTTACTGTCAATGCTTTTGCAGAAGGAGAAAACAGCTAAAACAGACTGTATGAAGAATGCTTTAAAATTTACACTGTTTCTTATAGGCAAATGCCTTTTTCCTCATCATCATGGTATGAAGGATTAGGTAAAGTTTTAGAACCTGATTCACTCAACAACGTTTTGACGATTTTTGTTACTGTCAAAGCTTTTGCAGAAGGAGGAAACAGCTAAAACGGACTCTATTGAAGAATGCATTAGCTTACACTGTGTCTATCAAGCCAATTCTTTTTTCATCATTATCATTATGGTATGAAGGATTTGGTTTAGATTTAGAACCTGATTCACTCAACAACGTTTTGACCATTATTGTTACTGTCAATGCTTTTGTAGAAGGAGTAAACAGCTAAAACGTTCTGTAAGAGGAATGATTTTCTTTTACACTGTTTCTTATAGGCAAATTACCTTTTTTCCTCATAATTTTGGTATGAAGGATTAGGATAGTTTTAGAACCTTATTCACTCAACAACGTTTTGACGATTTTTGTTACTTTCAAAGCTTTTGCAGAAGGAGGAAACAGCTAAAACGGACTGTAATTAAGAATGCATTAGCTTACACTGTTTCTATCAAGCCAATTACCTTGTTTCATCATTATCATTATGGTATGAAGGATTAGGTTCAGTTTTAGAACCTGATTCACTCAACAACGTTTTGACGATTTTTGTTACTTTCAAAGCTTTTGCAGAAGGAGGAAACAGCTAAAACGGACTGTAATTAAGAATGCATTAGCTTACACTGTTTCTATCAAGCCAATTACCTTGTTTCATCATTATCATTATGGTATGAAGGATTAGGTTCAGTTTTAGAACCTGATTCACTCAACAACGTTTTGACCATTTTTGTTACAGTCAAAGCTTTTGCAGAAGGAGAAAACAGCTAAAACAGACTGTAAGAGGAATGCTTTAGCTTACACTGTGTCTATCAAGCAAAAAACCTTGTTTCATCATTATCATTATGGGATGAAGGATTAGGTTCAGTTTTAGAACCTGATTCACTCAACAACGTTTTGACCATTATTGTTACTGTCAATGCTTTTGCAGAAGGAGAAAACAGCTAAAACAGACTGTATGAAGAATGCTTTAAAATTTACACTGTTTCTTATAGGCAAATTGCCTTTTTCCTCATCATCATGGTATGAAGGATTAGGTAAAGTTTTAGAACCTGATTCACTCAACAACGTTTTGACGATTTTTGTTACTGTCAATGCTTTTGCAGGAGGAGGAAACAGCTAAAACGGACTGTAATTAAGAATGCATTAGCTTACACTGTTTCTATCAAGCAAAAAACCTTGTTTCATCATTATCATTATGGGATGAAGGATTAGGTTCAGTTTTAGAACCTGATTCACTCAACAACGTTTTGACGATTTTTGTTACTTTCAAAGCTTTTGCAGAAGGAGGAAACAGCTAAAACGGACTGTAATTAAGAATGCATTAGCTTACACTGTTTCTATCAAGCAAAAAACCTTGTTTCATCATTATCATTATGGGATGAAGGATTAGGTTCAGTTTTAGAACTTGATTCACTCAACAACGTTTTGACCATTATTGTTACTGTCAATGCTTTTGTAGAAGGAGTAAACAGCTAAAACGTTCTGTAAGAGGAATGATTTTCTTTTACACTGTTTCTTATAGGCAAATTACCTTTTTTCCTCATCATTTTGGTATGAAGGATTAGGATAGTTTTAGAACCTTATTCACTCAACAACGTTTTGACGATTTTTGTTACTTTCAAAGCTTTTGCAGAAGGAGGAAACAGCTAAAACGGACTCTAATGAAGAATGCATTAGCTTACACTGTTTCTATCAAGCAAAAAACCTTGTTTCATCATTATCATTATGGGATGAGGAATAGGTTCAGTTTTAGAACTTGATTCACTCAACTACGTTTTGACGATTTTTGTTACTTTCAAAGCTTTAGCAGAAGGAGAAAACAGCTAAAACAGACTGTAAGAGGAATGCTTTAGCTTACACTGTTTCTATCAAGCAAAAAACCTTGTTTCATCATTATCATTATGGGATGAGGAATAGGTTCAGTTTTAGAACTTGATTGACTCAACAACGTTTTGACCATTATTGTTACTGTCAATGCTTTTGCAGAAGGAGAAAACAGCTAAAACAGACTGTATGAAGAATGCTTTAAAATTTACACTGTTTCTTATAGGCAAATGCCTTTTTCCTCATCATCATGGTATGAAGGATTAGGTAAAGTTTTAGAACCTGATTCACTCAACAACGTTTTGACGATTTTTGTTACTGTCAAAGCTTTTGCAGAAGGAGGAAACAGCTAAAACGGACTCTATTGAAGAATGCATTAGCTTACACTGTGTCTATCAAGCCAATTCTTTTTTCATCATTATCATTATGGTATGAAGGATTTGGTTTAGATTTAGAACCTGATTCACTCAACAACGTTTTGACCATTATTGTTACTGTCAATGCTTTTGTAGAAGGAGTAAACAGCTAAAACGTTCTGTAAGAGGAATGATTTTCTTTTACACTGTTTCTTATAGGCAAATTACCTTTTTTCCTCATAATTTTGGTATGAAGGATTAGGATAGTTTTAGAACCTTATTCACTCAACAACGTTTTGACGATTTTTGTTACTTTCAAAGCTTTTGCAGAAGGAGGAAACAGCTAAAACGGACTGTAATTAAGAATGCATTAGCTTACACTGTTTCTATCAAGCCAATTACCTTGTTTCATCATTATCATTATGGTATGAAGGATTAGGTTCAGTTTTAGAACCTGATTCACTCAACAACGTTTTGACCATTTTTGTTACAGTCAAAGCTTTTGCAGAAGGAGAAAACAGCTAAAACAGACTGTAAGAGGAATGCTTTAGCTTACACTGTGTCTATCAAGCAAAAAACCTTGTTTCATCATTATCATTATGGGATGAAGGATTAGGTTCAGTTTTAGAACCTGATTCACTCAACAACGTTTTGACCATTATTGTTACTGTCAATGCTTTTGCAGAAGGAGAAAACAGCTAAAACAGACTGTATGAAGAATGCTTTAAAATTTACACTGTTTCTTATAGGCAAATTGCCTTTTTCCTCATCATCATGGTATGAAGGATTAGGTAAAGTTTTAGAACCTGATTCACTCAACAACGTTTTGACGATTTTTGTTACTGTCAAAGCTTTTGCAGAAGGAGGAAACAGCTAAAACGGACTCTATTGAAGAATGCATTAGCTTACACTGTGTCTATCAAGCCAATTCTTTTTTCATCATTATCATTATGGTATGAAGGATTTGGTTTAGATTTAGAACCTGATTCACTTAACAACGTTTTGACCATTATTGTTACTGTCAATGCTTTTGCAGAAGGAGAAAACAGCTAAAACAGACTGTAAGAGGAATGCTTTAGCTTACACTGTGTCTATCAAGCCAATTCTTTTTTCATCATTATCATTATGGTATGAAGGATTTGGTTTAGATTTAGAACCTGATTAACTTAACAACGTTTTGACCATTATTGTTACTGTCAATGCTTTTGCAGGAGGAGAAAACAGCTAAAACAGACTGTAAGAGGAATGCTTTAGCTTACACTGTTTCTATCAAGCAAAAAACCTTGTTTCATCATTATCATTATGGGATGAAGGATTAGGTTCAGTTTTAGAACCTGATTCACTCAACAACGTTTTGACGATTTTTGTTACTTTCAAAGCTTTTGCAGAAGGAGGAAACAGCTAAAACGGACTGTAATTAAGAATGCATTAGCTTACACTGTTTCTATCAAGCAAAAAACCTTGTTTCATCATTATCATTATGGGATGAAGGATTAGGTTCAGTTTTAGAACTTGATTCACTCAACAACGTTTTGACCATTATTGTTACTGTCAATGCTTTTGTAGAAGGAGTAAACAGCTAAAACGTTCTGTAAGAGGAATGATTTTCTTTTACACTGTTTCTTATAGGCAAATTACCTTTTTTCCTCATCATTTTGGTATGAAGGATTAGGATAGTTTTAGAACCTTATTCACTCAACAACGTTTTGACGATTTTTGTTACTTTCAAAGCTTTTGCAGAAGGAGGAAACAGCTAAAACGGACTCTAATGAAGAATGCATTAGCTTACACTGTTTCTATCAAGCAAAAAACCTTGTTTCATCATTATCATTATGGGATGAGGAATAGGTTCAGTTTTAGAACTTGATTCACTCAACAACGTTTTGACCATTATTGTTACTGTCAATGCTTTTGCAGGAGGAGAAAACAGCTAAAACAGACTGTAAGAGGAATGCTTTAGCTTACACTGTTTCTATCAAGCAAAAAACCTTGTTTCATCATTATCATTATGGGATGAGGAATAGGTTCAGTTTTAGAACTTGATTCACTCAACAACGTTTTGACCATTATTGTTACTGCCAATGCTTTTGTAGAAGGAGTAAACAGCTAAAACGTTCTGTAAGAGGAATGATTTTCTTTTACACTGTTTCTTATAGGCAAATTACCTTTTTTCCTCATCATTTTGGTATGAAGGATTAGGATAGTTTTAGAACCTGATTCACTCAACAACGTTTTGACCATTATTGTTACTGTCAATGCTTTTGTAGAAGGAGTAAACAGCTAAAACGTTCTGTAAGAGGAATGATTTTCTTTTACACTGTTTCTTATAGGCAAATTACCTTTTTTCCTCATAATTTTGGTATGAAGGATTAGGATAGTTTTAGAACCTTATTCACTCAACAACGTTTTGACCATTATTGTTACTGTCAATGCTTTTGCAGGAGGAGAAAACAGCTAAAACAGACTGTAAGAGGAATGCTTTAGCTTACACTGTGTCTATCAAGCCAATTCTTTTTTCATCATTATCATTATGGTATGAAGGATTTGGTTTAGATTTAGAACCTGATTAACTTAACAACGTTTTGACCATTATTGTTACTGTCAATGCTTTTGCAGGAGGAGAAAACAGCTAAAACAGACTGTAAGAGGAATGCTTTAGCTTACACTGTTTCTATCAAGCAAAAAACCTTGTTTCATCATTATCATTATGGGATGAAGGATTAGGTTCAGTTTTAGAACCTGATTCACTCAACAACGTTTTGACGATTTTTGTTACTTTCAAAGCTTTTGCAGAAGGAGGAAACAGCTAAAACGGACTGTAATTAAGAATGCATTAGCTTACACTGTTTCTATCAAGCAAAAAACCTTGTTTCATCATTATCATTATGGGATGAAGGATTAGGTTCAGTTTTAGAACTTGATTCACTCAACAACGTTTTGACCATTATTGTTACTGTCAATGCTTTTGTAGAAGGAGTAAACAGCTAAAACGTTCTGTAAGAGGAATGATTTTCTTTTACACTGTTTCTTATAGGCAAATTACCTTTTTTCCTCATCATTTTGGTATGAAGGATTAGGATAGTTTTAGAACCTTATTCACTCAACAACGTTTTGACGATTTTTGTTACTTTCAAAGCTTTTGCAGAAGGAGGAAACAGCTAAAACGGACTCTAATGAAGAATGCATTAGCTTACACTGTTTCTATCAAGCAAAAAACCTTGTTTCATCATTATCATTATGGGATGAGGAATAGGTTCAGTTTTAGAACTTGATTCACTCAACTACGTTTTGACGATTTTTGTTACTTTCAAAGCTTTAGCAGAAGGAGAAAACAGCTAAAACAGACTGTAAGAGGAATGCTTTAGCTTACACTGTTTCTATCAAGCAAAAAACCTTGTTTCATCATTATCATTATGGGATGAGGAATAGGTTCAGTTTTAGAACTTGATTGACTCAACAACGTTTTGACCATTATTGTTACTGTCAATGCTTTTGCAGAAGGAGAAAACAGCTAAAACAGACTGTATGAAGAATGCTTTAAAATTTACACTGTTTCTTATAGGCAAATGCCTTTTTCCTCATCATCATGGTATGAAGGATTAGGTAAAGTTTTAGAACCTGATTCACTCAACAACGTTTTGACGATTTTTGTTACTGTCAAAGCTTTTGCAGAAGGAGGAAACAGCTAAAACGGACTCTATTGAAGAATGCATTAGCTTACACTGTGTCTATCAAGCCAATTCTTTTTTCATCATTATCATTATGGTATGAAGGATTTGGTTTAGATTTAGAACCTGATTCACTCAACAACGTTTTGACCATTATTGTTACTGTCAATGCTTTTGTAGAAGGAGTAAACAGCTAAAACGTTCTGTAAGAGGAATGATTTTCTTTTACACTGTTTCTTATAGGCAAATTACCTTTTTTCCTCATAATTTTGGTATGAAGGATTAGGATAGTTTTAGAACCTTATTCACTCAACAACGTTTTGACGATTTTTGTTACTTTCAAAGCTTTTGCAGAAGGAGGAAACAGCTAAAACGGACTGTAATTAAGAATGCATTAGCTTACACTGTTTCTATCAAGCCAATTACCTTGTTTCATCATTATCATTATGGTATGAAGGATTAGGTTCAGTTTTAGAACCTGATTCACTCAACAACGTTTTGACCATTTTTGTTACAGTCAAAGCTTTTGCAGAAGGAGAAAACAGCTAAAACAGACTGTAAGAGGAATGCTTTAGCTTACACTGTGTCTATCAAGCAAAAAACCTTGTTTCATCATTATCATTATGGGATGAAGGATTAGGTTCAGTTTTAGAACCTGATTCACTCAACAACGTTTTGACCATTATTGTTACTGTCAATGCTTTTGCAGAAGGAGAAAACAGCTAAAACAGACTGTATGAAGAATGCTTTAAAATTTACACTGTTTCTTATAGGCAAATTGCCTTTTTCCTCATCATCATGGTATGAAGGATTAGGTAAAGTTTTAGAACCTGATTCACTCAACAACGTTTTGACGATTTTTGTTACTGTCAAAGCTTTTGCAGAAGGAGGAAACAGCTAAAACGGACTCTATTGAAGAATGCATTAGCTTACACTGTGTCTATCAAGCCAATTCTTTTTTCATCATTATCATTATGGTATGAAGGATTTGGTTTAGATTTAGAACCTGATTCACTTAACAACGTTTTGACCATTATTGTTACTGTCAATGCTTTTGCAGAAGGAGAAAACAGCTAAAACAGACTGTAAGAGGAATGCTTTAGCTTACACTGTGTCTATCAAGCCAATTCTTTTTTCATCATTATCATTATGGTATGAAGGATTTGGTTTAGATTTAGAACCTGATTAACTTAACAACGTTTTGACCATTATTGTTACTGTCAATGCTTTTGCAGGAGGAGAAAACAGCTAAAACAGACTGTAAGAGGAATGCTTTAGCTTACACTGTTTCTATCAAGCAAAAAACCTTGTTTCATCATTATCATTATGGGATGAAGGATTAGGTTCAGTTTTAGAACCTGATTCACTCAACAACGTTTTGACGATTTTTGTTACTTTCAAAGCTTTTGCAGAAGGAGGAAACAGCTAAAACGGACTGTAATTAAGAATGCATTAGCTTACACTGTTTCTATCAAGCAAAAAACCTTGTTTCATCATTATCATTATGGGATGAAGGATTAGGTTCAGTTTTAGAACTTGATTCACTCAACAACGTTTTGACCATTATTGTTACTGTCAATGCTTTTGTAGAAGGAGTAAACAGCTAAAACGTTCTGTAAGAGGAATGATTTTCTTTTACACTGTTTCTTATAGGCAAATTACCTTTTTTCCTCATCATTTTGGTATGAAGGATTAGGATAGTTTTAGAACCTTATTCACTCAACAACGTTTTGACGATTTTTGTTACTTTCAAAGCTTTTGCAGAAGGAGGAAACAGCTAAAACGGACTCTAATGAAGAATGCATTAGCTTACACTGTTTCTATCAAGCAAAAAACCTTGTTTCATCATTATCATTATGGGATGAGGAATAGGTTCAGTTTTAGAACTTGATTCACTCAACAACGTTTTGACCATTATTGTTACTGTCAATGCTTTTGCAGGAGGAGAAAACAGCTAAAACAGACTGTAAGAGGAATGCTTTAGCTTACACTGTTTCTATCAAGCAAAAAACCTTGTTTCATCATTATCATTATGGGATGAGGAATAGGTTCAGTTTTAGAACTTGATTCACTCAACAACGTTTTGACCATTATTGTTACTGTCAATGCTTTTGTAGAAGGAGTAAACAGCTAAAACGTTCTGTAAGAGGAATGATTTTCTTTTACACTGTTTCTTATAGGCAAATTACCTTTTTTCCTCATCATTTTGGTATGAAGGATTAGGATAGTTTTAGAACCTGATTCACTCAACAACGTTTTGACCATTATTGTTACTGTCAATGCTTTTGTAGAAGGAGTAAACAGCTAAAACGTTCTGTAAGAGGAATGATTTTCTTTTACACTGTTTCTTATAGGCAAATTACCTTTTTTCCTCATAATTTTGGTATGAAGGATTAGGATAGTTTTAGAACCTTATTCACTCAACAACGTTTTGACCATTATTGTTACTGTCAATGCTTTTGCAGGAGGAGAAAACAGCTAAAACAGACTGTAAGAGGAATGCTTTAGCTTACACTGTGTCTATCAAGCCAATTCTTTTTTCATCATTATCATTATGGTATGAAGGATTTGGTTTAGATTTAGAACCTGATTAACTTAACAACGTTTTGACCATTATTGTTACTGTCAATGCTTTTGCAGGAGGAGAAAACAGCTAAAACAGACTGTAAGAGGAATGCTTTAGCTTACACTGTTTCTATCAAGCAAAAAACCTTGTTTCATCATTATCATTATGGGATGAAGGATTAGGTTCAGTTTTAGAACCTGATTCACTCAACAACGTTTTGACGATTTTTGTTACTTTCAAAGCTTTTGCAGAAGGAGGAAACAGCTAAAACGGACTGTAATTAAGAATGCATTAGCTTACACTGTTTCTATCAAGCAAAAAACCTTGTTTCATCATTATCATTATGGGATGAAGGATTAGGTTCAGTTTTAGAACTTGATTCACTCAACAACGTTTTGACCATTATTGTTACTGTCAATGCTTTTGTAGAAGGAGTAAACAGCTAAAACGTTCTGTAAGAGGAATGATTTTCTTTTACACTGTTTCTTATAGGCAAATTACCTTTTTTCCTCATCATTTTGGTATGAAGGATTAGGATAGTTTTAGAACCTTATTCACTCAACAACGTTTTGACGATTTTTGTTACTTTCAAAGCTTTTGCAGAAGGAGGAAACAGCTAAAACGGACTCTAATGAAGAATGCATTAGCTTACACTGTTTCTATCAAGCAAAAAACCTTGTTTCATCATTATCATTATGGGATGAGGAATAGGTTCAGTTTTAGAACTTGATTCACTCAACTACGTTTTGACGATTTTTGTTACTTTCAAAGCTTTAGCAGAAGGAGAAAACAGCTAAAACAGACTGTAAGAGGAATGCTTTAGCTTACACTGTTTCTATCAAGCAAAAAACCTTGTTTCATCATTATCATTATGGGATGAGGAATAGGTTCAGTTTTAGAACTTGATTGACTCAACAACGTTTTGACCATTATTGTTACTGTCAATGCTTTTGCAGAAGGAGAAAACAGCTAAAACAGACTGTATGAAGAATGCTTTAAAATTTACACTGTTTCTTATAGGCAAATGCCTTTTTCCTCATCATCATGGTATGAAGGATTAGGTAAAGTTTTAGAACCTGATTCACTCAACAACGTTTTGACGATTTTTGTTACTGTCAAAGCTTTTGCAGAAGGAGGAAACAGCTAAAACGGACTCTATTGAAGAATGCATTAGCTTACACTGTGTCTATCAAGCCAATTCTTTTTTCATCATTATCATTATGGTATGAAGGATTTGGTTTAGATTTAGAACCTGATTCACTCAACAACGTTTTGACCATTATTGTTACTGTCAATGCTTTTGTAGAAGGAGTAAACAGCTAAAACGTTCTGTAAGAGGAATGATTTTCTTTTACACTGTTTCTTATAGGCAAATTACCTTTTTTCCTCATAATTTTGGTATGAAGGATTAGGATAGTTTTAGAACCTTATTCACTCAACAACGTTTTGACGATTTTTGTTACTTTCAAAGCTTTTGCAGAAGGAGGAAACAGCTAAAACGGACTGTAATTAAGAATGCATTAGCTTACACTGTTTCTATCAAGCCAATTACCTTGTTTCATCATTATCATTATGGTATGAAGGATTAGGTTCAGTTTTAGAACCTGATTCACTCAACAACGTTTTGACCATTTTTGTTACAGTCAAAGCTTTTGCAGAAGGAGAAAACAGCTAAAACAGACTGTAAGAGGAATGCTTTAGCTTACACTGTGTCTATCAAGCAAAAAACCTTGTTTCATCATTATCATTATGGGATGAAGGATTAGGTTCAGTTTTAGAACCTGATTCACTCAACAACGTTTTGACCATTATTGTTACTGTCAATGCTTTTGCAGAAGGAGAAAACAGCTAAAACAGACTGTATGAAGAATGCTTTAAAATTTACACTGTTTCTTATAGGCAAATTGCCTTTTTCCTCATCATCATGGTATGAAGGATTAGGTAAAGTTTTAGAACCTGATTCACTCAACAACGTTTTGACGATTTTTGTTACTGTCAAAGCTTTTGCAGAAGGAGGAAACAGCTAAAACGGACTCTATTGAAGAATGCATTAGCTTACACTGTGTCTATCAAGCCAATTCTTTTTTCATCATTATCATTATGGTATGAAGGATTTGGTTTAGATTTAGAACCTGATTCACTTAACAACGTTTTGACCATTATTGTTACTGTCAATGCTTTTGCAGAAGGAGAAAACAGCTAAAACAGACTGTAAGAGGAATGCTTTAGCTTACACTGTGTCTATCAAGCCAATTCTTTTTTCATCATTATCATTATGGTATGAAGGATTTGGTTTAGATTTAGAACCTGATTAACTTAACAACGTTTTGACCATTATTGTTACTGTCAATGCTTTTGCAGGAGGAGAAAACAGCTAAAACAGACTGTAAGAGGAATGCTTTAGCTTACACTGTTTCTATCAAGCAAAAAACCTTGTTTCATCATTATCATTATGGGATGAAGGATTAGGTTCAGTTTTAGAACCTGATTCACTCAACAACGTTTTGACGATTTTTGTTACTTTCAAAGCTTTTGCAGAAGGAGGAAACAGCTAAAACGGACTGTAATTAAGAATGCATTAGCTTACACTGTTTCTATCAAGCAAAAAACCTTGTTTCATCATTATCATTATGGGATGAAGGATTAGGTTCAGTTTTAGAACTTGATTCACTCAACAACGTTTTGACCATTATTGTTACTGTCAATGCTTTTGTAGAAGGAGTAAACAGCTAAAACGTTCTGTAAGAGGAATGATTTTCTTTTACACTGTTTCTTATAGGCAAATTACCTTTTTTCCTCATCATTTTGGTATGAAGGATTAGGATAGTTTTAGAACCTTATTCACTCAACAACGTTTTGACGATTTTTGTTACTTTCAAAGCTTTTGCAGAAGGAGGAAACAGCTAAAACGGACTCTAATGAAGAATGCATTAGCTTACACTGTTTCTATCAAGCAAAAAACCTTGTTTCATCATTATCATTATGGGATGAGGAATAGGTTCAGTTTTAGAACTTGATTCACTCAACAACGTTTTGACCATTATTGTTACTGTCAATGCTTTTGCAGGAGGAGAAAACAGCTAAAACAGACTGTAAGAGGAATGCTTTAGCTTACACTGTTTCTATCAAGCAAAAAACCTTGTTTCATCATTATCATTATGGGATGAGGAATAGGTTCAGTTTTAGAACTTGATTCACTCAACAACGTTTTGACCATTATTGTTACTGTCAATGCTTTTGTAGAAGGAGTAAACAGCTAAAACGTTCTGTAAGAGGAATGATTTTCTTTTACACTGTTTCTTATAGGCAAATTACCTTTTTTCCTCATCATTTTGGTATGAAGGATTAGGATAGTTTTAGAACCTGATTCACTCAACAACGTTTTGACCATTATTGTTACTGTCAATGCTTTTGTAGAAGGAGTAAACAGCTAAAACGTTCTGTAAGAGGAATGATTTTCTTTTACACTGTTTCTTATAGGCAAATTACCTTTTTTCCTCATAATTTTGGTATGAAGGATTAGGATAGTTTTAGAACCTTATTCACTCAACAACGTTTTGACCATTATTGTTACTGTCAATGCTTTTGCAGGAGGAGAAAACAGCTAAAACAGACTGTAAGAGGAATGCTTTAGCTTACACTGTGTCTATCAAGCCAATTCTTTTTTCATCATTATCATTATGGTATGAAGGATTTGGTTTAGATTTAGAACCTGATTAACTTAACAACGTTTTGACCATTATTGTTACTGTCAATGCTTTTGCAGGAGGAGAAAACAGCTAAAACAGACTGTAAGAGGAATGCTTTAGCTTACACTGTTTCTATCAAGCAAAAAACCTTGTTTCATCATTATCATTATGGGATGAAGGATTAGGTTCAGTTTTAGAACCTGATTCACTCAACAACGTTTTGACGATTTTTGTTACTTTCAAAGCTTTTGCAGAAGGAGGAAACAGCTAAAACGGACTGTAATTAAGAATGCATTAGCTTACACTGTTTCTATCAAGCAAAAAACCTTGTTTCATCATTATCATTATGGGATGAAGGATTAGGTTCAGTTTTAGAACTTGATTCACTCAACAACGTTTTGACCATTATTGTTACTGTCAATGCTTTTGTAGAAGGAGTAAACAGCTAAAACGTTCTGTAAGAGGAATGATTTTCTTTTACACTGTTTCTTATAGGCAAATTACCTTTTTTCCTCATCATTTTGGTATGAAGGATTAGGATAGTTTTAGAACCTTATTCACTCAACAACGTTTTGACGATTTTTGTTACTTTCAAAGCTTTTGCAGAAGGAGGAAACAGCTAAAACGGACTCTAATGAAGAATGCATTAGCTTACACTGTTTCTATCAAGCAAAAAACCTTGTTTCATCATTATCATTATGGGATGAGGAATAGGTTCAGTTTTAGAACTTGATTCACTCAACTACGTTTTGACGATTTTTGTTACTTTCAAAGCTTTAGCAGAAGGAGAAAACAGCTAAAACAGACTGTAAGAGGAATGCTTTAGCTTACACTGTTTCTATCAAGCAAAAAACCTTGTTTCATCATTATCATTATGGGATGAGGAATAGGTTCAGTTTTAGAACTTGATTGACTCAACAACGTTTTGACCATTATTGTTACTGTCAATGCTTTTGCAGAAGGAGAAAACAGCTAAAACAGACTGTATGAAGAATGCTTTAAAATTTACACTGTTTCTTATAGGCAAATGCCTTTTTCCTCATCATCATGGTATGAAGGATTAGGTAAAGTTTTAGAACCTGATTCACTCAACAACGTTTTGACGATTTTTGTTACTGTCAAAGCTTTTGCAGAAGGAGGAAACAGCTAAAACGGACTCTATTGAAGAATGCATTAGCTTACACTGTGTCTATCAAGCCAATTCTTTTTTCATCATTATCATTATGGTATGAAGGATTTGGTTTAGATTTAGAACCTGATTCACTCAACAACGTTTTGACCATTATTGTTACTGTCAATGCTTTTGTAGAAGGAGTAAACAGCTAAAACGTTCTGTAAGAGGAATGATTTTCTTTTACACTGTTTCTTATAGGCAAATTACCTTTTTTCCTCATAATTTTGGTATGAAGGATTAGGATAGTTTTAGAACCTTATTCACTCAACAACGTTTTGACGATTTTTGTTACTTTCAAAGCTTTTGCAGAAGGAGGAAACAGCTAAAACGGACTGTAATTAAGAATGCATTAGCTTACACTGTTTCTATCAAGCCAATTACCTTGTTTCATCATTATCATTATGGTATGAAGGATTAGGTTCAGTTTTAGAACCTGATTCACTCAACAACGTTTTGACCATTTTTGTTACAGTCAAAGCTTTTGCAGAAGGAGAAAACAGCTAAAACAGACTGTAAGAGGAATGCTTTAGCTTACACTGTGTCTATCAAGCAAAAAACCTTGTTTCATCATTATCATTATGGGATGAAGGATTAGGTTCAGTTTTAGAACCTGATTCACTCAACAACGTTTTGACCATTATTGTTACTGTCAATGCTTTTGCAGAAGGAGAAAACAGCTAAAACGGACTGTAATTAAGAATGCATTAGCTTACACTGTTTCTATCAAGCCAATTACCTTGTTTCATCATTATCATTATGGTATGAAGGATTAGGTTCAGTTTTAGAACCTGATTCACTCAACAACGTTTTGACGATTTTTGTTACTTTCAAAGCTTTTGCAGAAGGAGGAAACAGCTAAAACGGACTGTAATTAAGAATGTATTAGCTTACACTGTTTCTATCAAGCCAATTACCTTGTTTCATCATTATCATTATGGTATGAAGGATTAGGTTCAGTTTTAGAACCTGATTCACTCAACAACGTTTTGACCATTTTTGTTACAGTCAAAGCTTTTGCAGAAGGAGAAAACAGCTAAAACAGACTGTAAGAGGAATGCTTTAGCTTACACTGTGTCTATCAAGCAAAAAACCTTGTTTCATCATTATCATTATGGGATGAAGGATTAGGTTCAGTTTTAGAACCTGATTCACTCAACAACGTTTTGACCATTTTTGTTACAGTCAAAGCTTTTGCAGAAGGAGAAAACAGCTAAAACAGACTGTAAGAGGAATGATTTTCTTTTACACTGTTTCTTATAGGCAAATTACCTTTTTTCCTCATCATTTTGGTATGAAGGATTAGGATAGTTTTAGAACCTGATTCACTCAACAACGTTTTGACCATTTTTGTTACAGTCAAAGCTTTTGCAGAAGGAGAAAACAGCTAAAACAGACTGTAAGAGGAATGCTTTAGCTTACACTGTGTCTATCAAGCAAAAAACCTTGTTTCATCATTATCATTATGGGATGAAGGATTAGGTTCAGTTTTAGAACCTGATTCACTCAACAACGTTTTGACCATTATTGTTACTGTCAATGCTTTTGCAGAAGGAGAAAACAGCTAAAACGGACTGTAATTAAGAATGCATTAGCTTACACTGTTTCTATCAAGCCAATTACCTTGTTTCATCATTATCATTATGGTATGAAGGATTAGGTTCAGTTTTAGAACCTGATTCACTCAACAACGTTTTGACGATTTTTGTTACTTTCAAAGCTTTTGCAGAAGGAGGAAACAGCTAAAACGGACTGTAATTAAGAATGCATTAGCTTACACTGTTTCTATCAAGCCAATTACCTTGTTTCATCATTATCATTATGGTATGAAGGATTAGGTTCAGTTTTAGAACCTGATTCACTCAACAACGTTTTGACGATTTTTGTTACTTTCAAAGCTTTTGCAGAAGGAGGAAACAGCTAAAACGGACTGTAATTAAGAATGCATTAGCTTACACTGTTTCTATCAAGCCAATTACCTTGTTTCATCATTATCATTATGGTATGAAGGATTAGGTTCAGTTTTAGAACCTGATTCACTCAACAACGTTTTGACCATTTTTGTTACAGTCAAAGCTTTTGCAGAAGGAGAAAACAGCTAAAACAGACTGTAAGAGGAATGCTTTAGCTTACACTGTGTCTATCAAGCAAAAAACCTTGTTTCATCATTATCATTATGGGATGAAGGATTAGGTTCAGTTTTAGAACCTGATTCACTCAACAACGTTTTGACCATTATTGTTACTGTCAATGCTTTTGCAGAAGGAGAAAACAGCTAAAACGGACTGTAATTAGGAATGCATTAGCTTACACTGTTTCTATCAAGCCAATTACCTTGTTTCATCATTATCATTATGGTATGAAGGATTAGGTTCAGTTTTAGAACCTGATTCACTCAACAACGTTTTGACGATTTTTGTTACTTTCAAAGCTTTTGCAGAAGGAGGAAACAGCTAAAACGGACTGTAATTAAGAATGTATTAGCTTACACTGTTTCTATCAAGCCAATTACCTTGTTTCATCATTATCATTATGGTATGAAGGATTAGGTTCAGTTTTAGAACCTGATTCACTCAACAACGTTTTGACCATTTTTGTTACAGTCAAAGCTTTTGCAGAAGGAGAAAACAGCTAAAACAGACTGTAAGAGGAATGCTTTAGCTTACACTGTGTCTATCAAGCAAAAAACCTTGTTTCATCATTATCATTATGGGATGAAGGATTAGGTTCAGTTTTAGAACCTGATTCACTCAACAACGTTTTGACCATTTTTGTTACAGTCAAAGCTTTTGCAGAAGGAGAAAACAGCTAAAACGGACTGTAATTAAGAATGCATTAGCTTACACTGTTTCTATCAAGCCAATTACCTTGTTTCATCATTATCATTATGGTATGAAGGATTAGGTTCAGTTTTAGAACCTGATTCACTCAACAACGTTTTGACGATTTTTGTTACTTTCAAAGCTTTTGCAGAAGGAGGAAACAGCTAAAACGGACTGTAATTAAGAATGCATTAGCTTACACTGTTTCTATCAAGCCAATTACCTTGTTTCATCATTATCATTATGGTATGAAGGATTAGGTTCAGTTTTAGAACCTGATTCACTCAACAACGTTTTGACGATTTTTGTTACTTTCAAAGCTTTTGCAGAAGGAGGAAACAGCTAAAACGGACTGTAATTAAGAATGCATTAGCTTACACTGTTTCTATCAAGCAAAAAACCTTGTTTCATCATTATCATTATGGGATGAAGGATTAGGTTCAGTTTTAGAACTTGATTCACTCAACAACGTTTTGACCATTATTGTTACTGTCAATGCTTTTGTAGAAGGAGTAAACAGCTAAAACGTTCTGTAAGAGGAATGCTTTACTTTACACTGTTTCTTATAGGCAAATTACCTTTTTTCCTCATCATTTTGGTATGAAGGATTAGGATAGTTTTAGAACCTTATTCACTCAACAACGTTTTGACCATTATTGTTACGTTCAAAGCTTTTGCAGAAGGAGGAAACAGCTAAAACGGACTCTAATGAAGAATGCATTAGCTTACACTGTTTCTATCAAGCAAAAAACCTTGTTTCATCATTATCATTATGGGATGAAGGATTAGGTTCAGTTTTAGAACTTGATTCACTCAACAACGTTTTGACCATTATTGTTACTGTCAAAGCTTTTGCAGAAGGAGGAAACAGCTAAAACGGACTGTATCAAGAATGCTTTAAACTTTACACTGTTTCTTATAGGCAAATTACCTTTTTCCTCATCATTTTGGTATGAAGGATTAGGATAGTTTTAGAACCTTATTCACTCAACTACGTTTTGACGATTTTTGTTACTTTCAAAGCTTTTGCAGAAGGAGAAAACAGCTAAAACAGACTGTAAGAGGAATGCTTTAGCTTACACTGTGTCTATCAAGCAAAAAACCTTGTTTTATCATTATCATTATGGGATGAAGGATTAGGTTCAGTTTTAGAACCTGATTCACTCAACAACGTTTTGACCATTATTGTTACTGTCAATGCTTTTGTAGAAGGAGTAAACAGCTAAAACGTTCCGTAAGAGGAATGATTTTCTTTTACACTGTTTCTTATAGGCAAATTACCTTTTTTCCTCATCATTTTGGTATGAAGGATTAGGATAGTTTTAGAACCTTATTCACTCAACAACGTTTTGACGATTTTTGTTACTTTCAAAGCTTTTGCAGAAGGAGGAAACAGCTAAAACGGACTCTAATGAAGAATGCATTAGCTTACACTGTTTCTATCAAGCCAATTACCTTGTTTCATCATTATCATTATGGTATGAAGGATTAGGTTCAGTTTTAGAACCTTATTCACTCAACAACGTTTTGACCATTATTGTTACTGTCAATGCTTTTGTAGAAGGAGTAAACAGCTAAAACGTTCTGTAAGAGGAATGCTTTACTTTACACTGTTTCTTATAGGCAAATTACCTTTTTTCCTCATCATTTTGGTATGAAGGATTAGGATAGTTTTAGAACCTTATTCACTCAACAACGTTTTGACCATTATTGTTACGTTCAAAGCTTTTGCAGAAGGAGGAAACAGCTAAAACGGACTCTAATGAAGAATGCATTAGCTTACACTGTTTCTATCAAGCAAAAAACCTTGTTTCATCATTATCATTATGGGATGAAGGATTAGGTTCAGTTTTAGAACTTGATTCACTCAACAACGTTTTGACCATTATTGTTACTGTCAATGCTTTTGTAGAAGGAGTAAACAGCTAAAACGTTCTGTAAGAGGAATGCTTTACTTTACACTGTTTCTTATAGGCAAATTACCTTTTTTCCTCATCATTTTGGTATGAAGGATTAGGATAGTTTTAGAACCTTATTCACTCAACAACGTTTTGACCATTATTGTTACGTTCAAAGCTTTTGCAGAAGGAGGAAACAGCTAAAACGGACTCTAATGAAGAATGCATTAGCTTACACTGTTTCTATCAAGCAAAAAACCTTGTTTCATCATTATCATTATGGGATGAAGGATTAGGTTCAGTTTTAGAACTTGATTCACTCAACAACGTTTTGACCATTATTGTTACTGTCAAAGCTTTTGCAGAAGGAGGAAACAGCTAAAACGGACTGTATCAAGAATGCTTTAAACTTTACACTGTTTCTTATAGGCAAATTACCTTTTTCCTCATCATTTTGGTATGAAGGATTAGGATAGTTTTAGAACCTTATTCACTCAACTACGTTTTGACGATTTTTGTTACTTTCAAAGCTTTTGCAGAAGGAGAAAACAGCTAAAACAGACTGTAAGAGGAATGCTTTAGCTTACACTGTGTCTATCAAGCAAAAAACCTTGTTTCATCATTATCATTATGGGATGAAGGATTAGGTTCAGTTTTAGAACTTGATTCACTCAACAACGTTTTGACCATTATTGTTACTGTCAATGCTTTTGTAGAAGGAGTAAACAGCTAAAACGTTCTGTAAGAGGAATGCTTTACTTTACACTGTTTCTTATAGGCAAATTACCTTTTTTCCTCATCATTTTGGTATGAAGGATTAGGATAGTTTTAGAACCTTATTCACTCAACAACGTTTTGACCATTATTGTTACGTTCAAAGCTTTTGCAGAAGGAGGAAACAGCTAAAACGGACTCTAATGAAGAATGCATTAGCTTACACTGTTTCTATCAAGCAAAAAACCTTGTTTCATCATTATCATTATGGGATGAAGGATTAGGTTCAGTTTTAGAACTTGATTCACTCAACAACGTTTTGACCATTATTGTTACTGTCAAAGCTTTTGCAGAAGGAGGAAACAGCTAAAACGGACTGTATCAAGAATGCTTTAAACTTTACACTGTTTCTTATAGGCAAATTACCTTTTTCCTCATCATTTTGGTATAAAGGATTAGGATAGTTTGAACCTTATTCACTCAACTACGTTTTGACGATTTTTGTTACTTTCAAAGCTTTTGCAGAAGGAGGAAAAAGCTAAAACGGACTCTATTGAAGAATGCATTAGCTTACAATGTGTCTATCAAGCCAATTCTTTTTTCATCATTATCATTATGGTATGAAGGATTTGGTTTAGATTTAGAACCTGATTCACTTAACAACGTTTTGACCATTATTGTTACTGTCAATGCTTTTGCAGGAGGAGAAAACAGCTAAAACAGACTGTAAGAGGAATGCTTTAGCTTACACTGTTTCTATCAAGCAAAAAACCTTGTTTCATCATTATCATTATGGGATGAAGGATTAGGTTCAGTTTTAGAACCTGATTCACTCAACAACGTTTTGACGATTTTTGTTACTTTCAAAGCTTTTGCAGAAGGAGGAAACAGCTAAAACGGACTGTAATTAAGAATGCATTAGCTTACACTGTGTCTATCAAGCCAATTCTTTTTTCATCATTATCATTATGGTATGAAGGATTTGGTTTAGATTTAGAACCTGATTCACTTAACAACGTTTTGACCATTATTGTTACTGTCAATGCTTTTGCAGGAGGAGAAAACAGCTAAAACGGACTGTAATTAAGAATGCATTAGCTTACACTGTTTCTATCAAGCAAAAAACCTTGTTTCATCATTATCATTATGGGATGAAGGATTAGGTTCAGTTTTAGAACTTGATTCACTCAACAACGTTTTGACCATTATTGTTACTGTCAATGCTTTTGTAGAAGGAGTAAACAGCTAAAACGTTCTGTAAGAGGAATGCTTTACTTTACACTGTTTCTTATAGGCAAATTACCTTTTTTCCTCATCATTTTGGTATGAAGGATTAGGATAGTTTTAGAACCTTATTCACTCAACAACGTTTTGACCATTATTGTTACGTTCAAAGCTTTTGCAGAAGGAGGAAACAGCTAAAACGGACTCTAATGAAGAATGCATTAGCTTACACTGTTTCTATCAAGCAAAAAACCTTGTTTCATCATTATCATTATGGGATGAAGGATTAGGTTCAGTTTTAGAACTTGATTGACTCAACAACGTTTTGACCATTATTGTTACTGTCAATGCTTTTGTAGAAGGAGTAAACAGCTAAAACGTTCTGTAAGAGTAATGCTTTACTTTACACTGTTTCTTATAGGCAAATTACCTTTTTTCCTCATCATTTTGGTATGAAGGATTAGGATAGTTTTAGAACCTTATTCACTCAACAACGTTTTGACCATTATTGTTACGTTCAAAGCTTTTGCAGAAGGAGGAAACAGCTAAAACGGACTCTAATGAAGAATGCATTAGCTTACACTGTTTCTATCAAGCAAAATACCTTGTTTCATCATTATCATTATGGGATGAAGGATTAGGTTCAGTTTTAGAACTTGATTCACTCAACAACGTTTTGACCATTATTGTTACTGTCAATGCTTTTGTAGAAGGAGTAAACAGCTAAAACGTTCTGTAAGAGGAATGCTTTACTTTACACTGTTTCTTATAGGCAAATTACCTTTTTCCTCATCATTTTGGTATGAAGGATTAGGATAGTTTTAGAACCTTATTCACTCAACAACGTTTTGACGATTTTTGTTACTTTCAAAGCTTTTGCAGAAGGAGAAAACAGCTAAAACAGACTGTAAGAGGAATGCTTTAGCTTACACTGTGTCTATCAAGCAAAAAACCTTGTTTCATCATTATCATTATGGGATGAAGGATTAGGTTCAGTTTTAGAACCTGATTCACTCAACAACGTTTTGACCATTATTGTTACTGTCAATGCTTTTGTAGAAGGAGTAAACAGCTAAAACGTTCCGTAAGAGGAATGATTTTCTTTTACACTGTTTCTTATAGGCAAATTACCTTTTTTCCTCATCATTTTGGTATGAAGGATTAGGATAGTTTTAGAACCTTATTCACTCAACAACGTTTTGACGATTTTTGTTACTTTCAAAGCTTTTGCAGAAGGAGGAAACAGCTAAAACGGACTCTAATGAAGAATGCATTAGCTTACACTGTTTCTATCAAGCCAATTACCTTGTTTCATCATTATCATTATGGTATGAAGGATTAGGTTCAGTTTTAGAACCTGATTCACTCAACAACGTTTTGACGATTTTTGTTACTTTCAAAGCTTTTGCAGAAGGAGGAAACAGCTAAAACGCACTCTAATGAAGAATGCATTAGCTTACACTGTTTCTACAAGCCAATTACCTTGTTTCATCATTATCATTATGGTATGAAGGATTAGGTTCAGTTTTAGAACCTGATTCACTCAACAACGTTTTGACGATTTTTGTTACTTTCAAAGCTTTTGCAGAAGGAGGAAACAGCTAAAACGGACTCTAATGAAGAATGCATTAGCTTACACTGTTTCTATCAAGCAAAAAACCTTGTTTCATCATTATCATTATGGGATGAAGGATTAGGTTCAGTTTTAGAACCTGATTCACTCAACAACGTTTTGACCATTATTGTTACTGTCAAAGCTTTTGCAGAAGGAGGAAACAGCTAAAACGGACTCTATTGAAGAATGCATTAGCTTACACTGTTTCTATCAAGCAAAAAACCTTGTTTCATCATTATCATTATGGGATGAAGGATTAGGTTCAGTTTTAGAACTTGATTCACTCAACAACGTTTTGACCATTATTGTTACTGTCAAAGCTTTTGCAGAAGGAGGAAACAGCTAAAACGGACTCTAATGAAGAATGCATTAGCTTACACTGTTTCTATCAAGCAAAAAACCCTGTTTCATCATTATCATTATGGGATGAAGGATTAGGTTCAGTTTTAGAACTTGATTTACTCAACAACGTTTTGACCATTATTGTTACTGTCAATGCTTTTGCAGAAGGAGAAAACAGCTAAAACAGACTGTAAGAGGAATGCTTTAGCTTACACTGTTTCTATCAAGCAAAAAACCTTGTTTCATCATTATCATTATGGGATGAAGGATTAGGTTCAGTTTTAGAACCTGATTCACTCAACAACGTTTTGACGATTTTTGTTACTTTCAAAGCTTTTGCAGAAGGAGGAAACAGCTAAAACGGACTATAATTAAGAATGCATTAGCTTACACTGTGTCTATCAAGCCAATTCTTTTTTCATCATTATCATTATGGTATGAGGATTTGGTTTAGATTTAGAACCTGATTCACTTAACAACGTTTTGACCATTATTGTTACTGTCAATGCTTTTGCAGGAGGAGAAAACAGCTAAAACAGACTGTAAGAGGAATGCTTTAGCTTACACTGTTTCTATCAAGCAAAAAACCTTTTTTCATCATTATCATTATGGGATGAAGGATTAGGATAGTTTTAGAACCTTATTCACTCAACAACGTTTTGACGATTTTTGTTACTTTCAAAGCTTTTGCAGAAGGAGGAAACAGCTAAAACGGACTCTATTGAAGAATGCATTAGCTTACACTGTGTCTATCAAGCAAAAAACCTTGTTTCATCATTATCATTATGGGATGAAGGATTAGGTTCAGTTTTAGAACCTGATTCACTCAACAACGTTTTGACCATTATTGTTACTGTCAATGCTTTTGTAGAAGGAGTAAACAGCTAAAACGTTCCGTAAGAGGAATGATTTTCTTTTACACTGTTTCTTATAGGCAAATTACCTTTTTTCCTCATCATTTTGGTATGAAGGATTAGGATAGTTTTAGAACCTTATTCACTCAACAACGTTTTGACGATTTTTGTTACTTTCAAAGCTTTTGCAGAAGGAGGAAACAGCTAAAACGGACTCTAATGAAGAATGCATTAGCTTACACTGTTTCTATCAAGCCAATTACCTTGTTTCATCATTATCATTATGGTATGAAGGATTAGGTTCAGTTTTAGAACCTGATTCACTCAACAACGTTTTGACGATTTTTGTTACTTTCAAAGCTTTTGCAGAAGGAGGAAACAGCTAAAACGCACTCTAATGAAGAATGCATTAGCTTACACTGTTTCTACAAGCCAATTACCTTGTTTCATCATTATCATTATGGTATGAAGGATTAGGTTCAGTTTTAGAACCTGATTCACTCAACAACGTTTTGACGATTTTTGTTACTTTCAAAGCTTTTGCAGAAGGAGGAAACAGCTAAAACGGACTCTAATGAAGAATGCATTAGCTTACACTGTTTCTATCAAGCAAACAACCTTGTTTCATCATTATCATTATGGGATGAAGGATTAGGTTCAGTTTTAGAACCTGATTCACTCAACAACGTTTTGACCATTATTGTTACTGTCAAAGCTTTTGCAGAAGGAGGAAACAGCTAAAACGGACTCTAATGAAGAATGCATTAGCTTACACTGTTTCTATCAAGCAAAAAACCCTGTTTCATCATTATCATTATGGGATGAAGGATTAGGTTCAGTTTTAGAACTTGATTTACTCAACAACGTTTTGACCATTATTGTTACTGTCAATGCTTTTGCAGAAGGAGAAAACAGCTAAAACAGACTGTAAGAGGAATGCTTTAGCTTACACTGTTTCTATCAAGCAAAAAACCTTGTTTCATCATTATCATTATGGGATGAAGGATTAGGTTCAGTTTTAGAACCTGATTCACTCAACAACGTTTTGACGATTTTTGTTACTTTCAAAGCTTTTGCAGAAGGAGGAAACAGCTAAAACGGACTATAATTAAGAATGCATTAGCTTACACTGTGTCTATCAAGCCAATTCTTTTTTCATCATTATCATTATGGTATGAGGATTTGGTTTAGATTTAGAACCTGATTCACTTAACAACGTTTTGACCATTATTGTTACTGTCAATGCTTTTGCAGGAGGAGAAAACAGCTAAAACAGACTGTAAGAGGAATGCTTTAGCTTACACTGTTTCTATCAAGCAAAAAACCTTTTTTCATCATTATCATTATGGGATGAAGGATTAGGATAGTTTTAGAACCTTATTCACTCAACAACGTTTTGACGATTTTTGTTACTTTCAAAGCTTTTGCAGAAGGAGGAAACAGCTAAAACGGACTCTATTGAAGAATGCATTAGCTTACACTCTTTCTATCAAGCAAAAAACCTTGTTTCATCATTATCATTATGGGATGAAGGATTAGGTTCAGTTTTAGAACTTGATTCACTCAACAACGTTTTGACCATTATTGTTACTGTCAAAGCTTTTGCAGAAGGAGGAAACAGCTAAAACGGACTGTATCAAGAATGCTTTAAACTTTACACTGTTTCTTATAGGCAAATTACCTTTTTCCTCATCATTTTGGTATGAAGGATTAGGATAGTTTTAGAACCTTATTCACTCAACTACGTTTTGACGATTTTTGTTACTTTCAAAGCTTTTGCAGAAGGAGAAAACAGCTAAAACAGACTGTAAGAGGAATGCTTTAGCTTACACTGTGTCCATCAAGCAAAAAACCTTGTTTCATCATTATCATTATGGGATGAAGGATTAGGTTCAGTTTTAGAACCTGATTCACTCAACAACGTTTTGACCATTATTGTTACTGTCAATGCTTTTGTAGAAGGAGTAAACAGCTAAAACGTTCTGTAAGAGGAATGCTTTACTTTACACTGTTTCTTATAGGCAAATTACCTTTTTTCCTCATCATTTTGGTATGAAGGATTAGGATAGTTTTAGAACCTTATTCACTCAACTACGTTTTGACGATTTTTGTTACTTTCAAAGCTTTTGCAGAAGGAGAAAACAGCTAAAACAGACTGTAAGAGGAATGCTTTAGCTTACACTGTGTCTATCAAGCAAAAAACCTTGTTTCATCATTATCATTATGGGATGAAGGATTAGGTTCAGTTTTAGAACCTGATTCACTCAACAACGTTTTGACCATTATTGTTACTGTCAAAGCTTTTGCAGAAGGAGGAAACAGCTAAAACGGACTCTAATGAAGAATGCATTAGCTTACACTGTTTCTATCAAGCCAATTACCTTGTTTCATCATTATCATTATGGTATGAAGGATTAGGTTCAGTTTTAGAACCTGATTCACTCAACAACGTTTTGACCATTATTGTTACTGTCAATGCTTTTGTAGAAGGAGTAAACAGCTAAAACGTTCTGTAAGAGGAATGCTTTACTTTACACTGTTTCTTATAGGCAAATTACCTTTTTTCCTCATCATTTTGGTATGAAGGATTAGGATAGTTTTAGAACCTTATTCACTCAACTACGTTTTGACGATTTTTGTTACTTTCAAAGCTTTTGCAGAAGGAGAAAACAGCTAAAACAGACTGTAAGAGGAATGCTTTAGCTTACACTGTGTCTATCAAGCAAAAAACCTTGTTTCATCATTATCATTATGGGATGAAGGATTAGGTTCAGTTTTAGAACTTGATTCACTCAACAACGTTTTGACCATTATTGTTACTGTCAAAGCTTTTGCAGAAGGAGGAAACAGCTAAAACGGACTCTAATGAAGAATGCATTAGCTTACACTGTTTCTATCAAGCCAATTACCTTGTTTCATCATTATCATTATGGTATGAAGGATTAGGTTCAGTTTTAGAACCTGATTCACTCAACAACGTTTTGACGATTTTTGTTACTTTCAAAGCTTTTGCAGAAGGAGGAAACAGCTAAAACGGACTCTAATGAAGAATGCATTAGCTTACACTGTTTCTATCAAGCAAAAAACCTTGTTTCATCATTATCATTATGGGATGAGGAATAGGTTCAGTTTTAGAACTTGATTCACTCAACAACGTTTTGACCATTATTGTTACTGTCAATGCTTTTGCAGAAGGAGAAAACAGCTAAAACAGACTGTATGAAGAATGCTTTAAAATTAACACTGTTTCTTATAGGCAAATTGCCTTTTTCTTCATCATCATGGTATGAAGGATTAGGTAAAGTTTTAGAACCTGATTCACTCAACAACGTTTTGACGATTTTTGTTACTGTCAAAGCTTTTGCAGGAGGAAACAGCTAAAACGGACTCTATTGAAGAATGCATTAGCTTACACTGTGTCTATCAAGCCAATTACCTTGTTTCATCATTATCATTATGGTATGAAGGATTAGGTTCAGTTTTAGAACCTGATTCACTCAACAACGTTTTGACGACTTTTGTTACTTTCAAAGCTTTTGCAGAAGGAGGAAACAGCTAAAACGGACTCTAATGAAGAATGCATTAGCTTACACTGTTTCTATCAAGCAAAAAACCTTGTTTCATCATTATCATTATGGGATGAGGAATAGGTTCAGTTTTAGAACTTGATTCACTCAACAACGTTTTGACCATTATTGTTACTGTCAATGCTTTTGCAGAAGGAGAAAACAGCTAAAACAGACTGTATGAAGAATGCTTTAAAATTAACACTGTTTCTTATAGGCAAATTGCCTTTTTCTTCATCATCATGGTATGAAGGATTAGGTAAAGTTTTAGAACCTGATTCACTCAACAACGTTTTGACGATTTTTGTTACTGTCAAAGCTTTTGCAGAAGGAGGAAACAGCTAAAACGGACTCTATTGAAGAATGCATTAGCTTACACTGTGTCTATCAAGCCAATTCTTTTTTCATCATTATCATTATGGTATGAAGGATTTGGTTTAGATTTAGAACCTGATTCACTTAACAACGTTTTGACCATTATTGTTACTGTCAATGCTTTTGCAGAAGGAGAAAACAGCTAAAACAGACTGTAAGAGGAATGCTTTAGCTTACACTGTGTCTATCAAGCAAAAAACCTTGTTTCATCATTATCATTATGGGATGAAGGATTAGGTTCAGTTTTAGAACCTGATTCACTCAACAACGTTTTGACCATTATTGTTACTGTCAATGCTTTTGTAGAAGGAGTAAACAGCTAAAACGTTCTGTAAGAGGAATGCTTTACTTTACACTGTTTCTTATAGGCAAATTACCTTTTTTCCTCATCATTTTGGTATGAAGGATTAGGATAGTTTTAGAACCTTATTCACTCAACTACGTTTTGACGATTTTTGTTACTTTCAAAGCTTTTGCAGAAGGAGAAAACAGCTAAAACAGACTGTAAGAGGAATGCTTTAGCTTACACTGTGTCTATCAAGCAAAAAACCTTGTTTCATCATTATCATTATGGGATGAAGGATTAGGTTCAGTTTTAGAACCTGATTCACTCAACAACGTTTTGACCATTATTGTTACTGTCAATGCTTTTGTAGAAGGAGTAAACAGCTAAAACGTTCTGTAAGAGGAATGCTTTACTTTACACTGTTTCTTATAGGCAAATTACCTTTTTTCCTCATCATTTTGGTATGAAGGATTAGGATAGTTTTAGAACCTTATTCACTCAACTACGTTTTGACGATTTTTGTTACTTTCAAAGCTTTTGCAGAAGGAGAAAACAGCTAAAACAGACTGTAAGAGGAATGCTTTAGCTTACACTGTGTCTATCAAGCAAAAAACCTTGTTTCATCATTATCATTATGGGATGAAGGATTAGGTTCAGTTTTAGAACTTGATTCACTCAACAACGTTTTGACCATTATTGTTACTGTCAAAGCTTTTGCAGAAGGAGGAAACAGCTAAAACGGACTCTAATGAAGAATGCATTAGCTTACACTGTTTCTATCAAGCCAATTACCTTGTTTCATCATTATCATTATGGTATGAAGGATTAGGTTCAGTTTTAGAACCTGATTCACTCAACAACGTTTTGACCATTATTGTTACTGTCAATGCTTTTGTAGAAGGAGTAAACAGCTAAAACGTTCTGTAAGAGGAATGCTTTACTTTACACTGTTTCTTATAGGCAAATTACCTTTTTTCCTCATCATTTTGGTATGAAGGATTAGGATAGTTTTAGAACCTTATTCACTCAACTACGTTTTGACGATTTTTGTTACTTTCAAAGCTTTTGCAGAAGGAGAAAACAGCTAAAACAGACTGTAAGAGGAATGCTTTAGCTTACACTGTGTCTATCAAGCAAAAAACCTTGTTTCATCATTATCATTATGGGATGAAGGATTAGGTTCAGTTTTAGAACTTGATTCACTCAACAACGTTTTGACCATTATTGTTACTGTCAAAGCTTTTGCAGAAGGAGGAAACAGCTAAAACGGACTCTAATGAAGAATGCATTAGCTTACACTGTTTCTATCAAGCCAATTACCTTGTTTCATCATTATCATTATGGTATGAAGGATTAGGTTCAGTTTTAGAACCTGATTCACTCAACAACGTTTTGACGATTTTTGTTACTTTCAAAGCTTTTGCAGAAGGAGGAAACAGCTAAAACGGACTCTAATGAAGAATGCATTAGCTTACACTGTTTCTATCAAGCAAAAAACCTTGTTTCATCATTATCATTATGGGATGAGGAATAGGTTCAGTTTTAGAACTTGATTCACTCAACAACGTTTTGACCATTATTGTTACTGTCAATGCTTTTGCAGAAGGAGAAAACAGCTAAAACAGACTGTATGAAGAATGCTTTAAAATTAACACTGTTTCTTATAGGCAAATTGCCTTTTTCTTCATCATCATGGTATGAAGGATTAGGTAAAGTTTTAGAACCTGATTCACTCAACAACGTTTTGACGATTTTTGTTACTGTCAAAGCTTTTGCAGGAGGAAACAGCTAAAACGGACTCTATTGAAGAATGCATTAGCTTACACTGTGTCTATCAAGCCAATTCTTTTTTCATCATTATCATTATGGTATGAAGGATTTGGTTTAGATTTAGAACCTGATTCACTTAACAACGTTTTGACCATTATTGTTACTGTCAATGCTTTTGCAGAAGGAGAAAACAGCTAAAACAGACTGTATGAAGAATGCTTTAAAATTTACACTGTTTCTTATAGGCAAATTGCCTTTTTCTTCATCATCATGGTATGAAGGATTAGGTAAAGTTTTAGAACCTGATTCACTCAACAACGTTTTGACGATTTTTGTTACTGTCAAAGCTTTTGCAGAAGGAGGAAACAGCTAAAACAGACTGTAAGAGGAATGCTTTAGCTTACACTGTGTCTATCAAGCAAAAAACCTTGTTTCATCATTATCATTATGGGATGAAGGATTAGGTTCAGTTTTAGAACCTGATTCACTCAACAACGTTTTGACCATTATTGTTACTGTCAATGCTTTTGTAGAAGGAGTAAACAGCTAAAACGTTCTGTAAGAGGAATGCTTTACTTTACACTGTTTCTTATAGGCAAATTACCTTTTTTCCTCATCATTTTGGTATGAAGGATTAGGATAGTTTTAGAACCTTATTCACTCAACTACGTTTTGACGATTTTTGTTACTTTCAAAGCTTTTGCAGAAGGAGAAAACAGCTAAAACAGACTGTAAGAGGAATGCTTTAGCTTACACTGTGTCTATCAAGCAAAAAACCTTGTTTCATCATTATCATTATGGGATGAAGGATTAGGTTCAGTTTTAGAACCTGATTCACTCAACAACGTTTTGACCATTATTGTTACTGTCAATGCTTTTGTAGAAGGAGTAAACAGCTAAAACGTTCTGTAAGAGGAATGCTTTACTTTACACTGTTTCTTATAGGCAAATTACCTTTTTTCCTCATCATTTTGGTATGAAGGATTAGGATAGTTTTAGAACCTTATTCACTCAACTACGTTTTGACGATTTTTGTTACTTTCAAAGCTTTTGCAGAAGGAGAAAACAGCTAAAACAGACTGTAAGAGGAATGCTTTAGCTTACACTGTGTCTATCAAGCAAAAAACCTTGTTTCATCATTATCATTATGGGATGAAGGATTAGGTTCAGTTTTAGAACTTGATTCACTCAACAACGTTTTGACCATTATTGTTACTGTCAAAGCTTTTGCAGAAGGAGGAAACAGCTAAAACGGACTCTAATGAAGAATGCATTAGCTTACACTGTTTCTATCAAGCCAATTACCTTGTTTCATCATTATCATTATGGTATGAAGGATTAGGTTCAGTTTTAGAACCTGATTCACTCAACAACGTTTTGACCATTATTGTTACTGTCAATGCTTTTGTAGAAGGAGTAAACAGCTAAAACGTTCTGTAAGAGGAATGCTTTACTTTACACTGTTTCTTATAGGCAAATTACCTTTTTTCCTCATCATTTTGGTATGAAGGATTAGGATAGTTTTAGAACCTTATTCACTCAACTACGTTTTGACGATTTTTGTTACTTTCAAAGCTTTTGCAGAAGGAGAAAACAGCTAAAACAGACTGTAAGAGGAATGCTTTAGCTTACACTGTGTCTATCAAGCAAAAAACCTTGTTTCATCATTATCATTATGGGATGAAGGATTAGGTTCAGTTTTAGAACTTGATTCACTCAACAACGTTTTGACCATTATTGTTACTGTCAAAGCTTTTGCAGAAGGAGGAAACAGCTAAAACGGACTCTAATGAAGAATGCATTAGCTTACACTGTTTCTATCAAGCCAATTACCTTGTTTCATCATTATCATTATGGTATGAAGGATTAGGTTCAGTTTTAGAACCTGATTCACTCAACAACGTTTTGACGATTTTTGTTACTTTCAAAGCTTTTGCAGAAGGAGGAAACAGCTAAAACGGACTCTAATGAAGAATGCATTAGCTTACACTGTTTCTATCAAGCAAAAAACCTTGTTTCATCATTATCATTATGGGATGAGGAATAGGTTCAGTTTTAGAACTTGATTCACTCAACAACGTTTTGACCATTATTGTTACTGTCAATGCTTTTGCAGAAGGAGAAAACAGCTAAAACAGACTGTATGAAGAATGCTTTAAAATTAACACTGTTTCTTATAGGCAAATTGCCTTTTTCTTCATCATCATGGTATGAAGGATTAGGTAAAGTTTTAGAACCTGATTCACTCAACAACGTTTTGACGATTTTTGTTACTGTCAAAGCTTTTGCAGAAGGAGGAAACAGCTAAAACGGACTCTATTGAAGAATGCATTAGCTTACACTGTGTCTATCAAGCCAATTCTTTTTTCATCATTATCATTATGGTATGAAGGATTTGGTTTAGATTTAGAACCTGATTCACTTAACAACGTTTTGACCATTATTGTTACTGTCAATGCTTTTGCAGAAGGAGAAAACAGCTAAAACAGACTGTAAGAGGAATGCTTTAGCTTACACTGTGTCTATCAAGCAAAAAACCTTGTTTCATCATTATCATTATGGGATGAAGGATTAGGTTCAGTTTTAGAACCTGATTCACTCAACAACGTTTTGACCATTATTGTTACTGTCAATGCTTTTGTAGAAGGAGTAAACAGCTAAAACGTTCTGTAAGAGGAATGCTTTACTTTACACTGTTTCTTATAGGCAAATTACCTTTTTTCCTCATCATTTTGGTATGAAGGATTAGGATAGTTTTAGAACCTTATTCACTCAACTACGTTTTGACGATTTTTGTTACTTTCAAAGCTTTTGCAGAAGGAGAAAACAGCTAAAACAGACTGTAAGAGGAATGCTTTAGCTTACACTGTGTCTATCAAGCAAAAAACCTTGTTTCATCATTATCATTATGGGATGAAGGATTAGGTTCAGTTTTAGAACCTGATTCACTCAACAACGTTTTGACCATTATTGTTACTGTCAATGCTTTTGTAGAAGGAGTAAACAGCTAAAACGTTCTGTAAGAGGAATGCTTTACTTTACACTGTTTCTTATAGGCAAATTACCTTTTTTCCTCATCATTTTGGTATGAAGGATTAGGATAGTTTTAGAACCTTATTCACTCAACTACGTTTTGACGATTTTTGTTACTTTCAAAGCTTTTGCAGAAGGAGAAAACAGCTAAAACAGACTGTAAGAGGAATGCTTTAGCTTACACTGTGTCTATCAAGCAAAAAACCTTGTTTCATCATTATCATTATGGGATGAAGGATTAGGTTCAGTTTTAGAACTTGATTCACTCAACAACGTTTTGACCATTATTGTTACTGTCAAAGCTTTTGCAGAAGGAGGAAACAGCTAAAACGGACTCTAATGAAGAATGCATTAGCTTACACTGTTTCTATCAAGCCAATTACCTTGTTTCATCATTATCATTATGGTATGAAGGATTAGGTTCAGTTTTAGAACCTGATTCACTCAACAACGTTTTGACGATTTTTGTTACTTTCAAAGCTTTTGCAGAAGGAGGAAACAGCTAAAACGGACTCTAATGAAGAATGCATTAGCTTACACTGTTTCTATCAAGCAAAAAACCTTGTTTCATCATTATCATTATGGGATGAGGAATAGGTTCAGTTTTAGAACTTGATTCACTCAACAACGTTTTGACCATTATTGTTACTGTCAATGCTTTTGCAGAAGGAGAAAACAGCTAAAACAGACTGTATGAAGAATGCTTTAAAATTAACACTGTTTCTTATAGGCAAATTGCCTTTTTCTTCATCATCATGGTATGAAGGATTAGGTAAAGTTTTAGAACCTGATTCACTCAACAACGTTTTGACGATTTTTGTTACTGTCAAAGCTTTTGCAGAAGGAGGAAACAGCTAAAACGGACTCTATTGAAGAATGCATTAGCTTACACTGTGTCTATCAAGCCAATTCTTTTTTCATCATTATCATTATGGTATGAAGGATTTGGTTTAGATTTTGAACCTGATTCACTTAACAACGTTTTGACCATTATTGTTACTGTCAATGCTTTTGCAGAAGGAGAAAACAGCTAAAACAGACTGTATGAAGAATGCTTTAAAATTTACACTGTTTCTTATAGGCAAATTGCCTTTTTCTTCATCATCATGGTATGAAGGATTAGGTAAAGTTTTAGAACCTGATTCACTCAACAACGTTTTGACGATTTTTGTTACTGTCAAAGCTTTTGCAGAAGGAGAAAACAGCTAAAACAGACTGTAAGAGGAATGCTTTAGCTTACACTGTGTCTATCAAGCAAAAAACCTTGTTTCATCATTATCATTATGGGATGAAGGATTAGGTTCAGTTTTAGAACCTGATTCACTCAACAACGTTTTGACCATTATTGTTACTGTCAAAGCTTTTGCAGAAGGAGGAAACAGCTAAAACGGACTCTAATGAAGAATGCATTAGCTTACACTGTTTCTATCAAGCCAATTACCTTGTTTCATCATTATCATTATGGTATGAAGGATTAGGTTCAGTTTTAGAACCTGATTCACTCAACAACGTTTTGACGATTTTTGTTACTTTCAAAGCTTTTGCAGAAGGAGGAAACAGCTAAAACGGACTCTAATGAAGAATGCATTAGCTTACACTGTTTCTATCAAGCAAAAAACCTTGTTTCATCATTATCATTATGGGATGAGGAATAGGTTCAGTTTTAGAACTTGATTCACTCAACAACGTTTTGACCATTATTGTTACTGTCAATGCTTTTGCAGAAGGAGAAAACAGCTAAAACAGACTGTATGAAGAATGCTTTAAAATTAACACTGTTTCTTATAGGCAAATTGCCTTTTTCTTCATCATCATGGTATGAAGGATTAGGTAAAGTTTTAGAACCTGATTCACTCAACAACGTTTTGACGATTTTTGTTACTGTCAAAGCTTTTGCAGAAGGAGGAAACAGCTAAAACGGACTCTATTGAAGAATGCATTAGCTTACACTGTGTCTATCAAGCCAATTCTTTTTTCATCATTATCATTATGGTATGAAGGATTTGGTTTAGATTTAGAACCTGATTCACTTAACAACGTTTTGACCATTATTGTTACTGTCAATGCTTTTGCAGAAGGAGAAAACAGCTAAAACAGACTGTAAGAGGAATGCTTTAGCTTACACTGTGTCTATCAAGCAAAAAACCTTGTTTCATCATTATCATTATGGGATGAAGGATTAGGTTCAGTTTTAGAACCTGATTCACTCAACAACGTTTTGACCATTATTGTTACTGTCAATGCTTTTGTAGAAGGAGTAAACAGCTAAAACGTTCTGTAAGAGGAATGCTTTACTTTACACTGTTTCTTATAGGCAAATTACCTTTTTTCCTCATCATTTTGGTATGAAGGATTAGGATAGTTTTAGAACCTTATTCACTCAACTACGTTTTGACGATTTTTGTTACTTTCAAAGCTTTTGCAGAAGGAGAAAACAGCTAAAACAGACTGTAAGAGGAATGCTTTAGCTTACACTGTGTCTATCAAGCAAAAAACCTTGTTTCATCATTATCATTATGGGATGAAGGATTAGGTTCAGTTTTAGAACCTGATTCACTCAACAACGTTTTGACCATTATTGTTACTGTCAATGCTTTTGTAGAAGGAGTAAACAGCTAAAACGTTCTGTAAGAGGAATGCTTTACTTTACACTGTTTCTTATAGGCAAATTACCTTTTTTCCTCATCATTTTGGTATGAAGGATTAGGATAGTTTTAGAACCTTATTCACTCAACTACGTTTTGACGATTTTTGTTACTTTCAAAGCTTTTGCAGAAGGAGAAAACAGCTAAAACAGACTGTAAGAGGAATGCTTTAGCTTACACTGTGTCTATCAAGCAAAAAACCTTGTTTCATCATTATCATTATGGGATGAAGGATTAGGTTCAGTTTTAGAACTTGATTCACTCAACAACGTTTTGACCATTATTGTTACTGTCAAAGCTTTTGCAGAAGGAGGAAACAGCTAAAACGGACTCTAATGAAGAATGCATTAGCTTACACTGTTTCTATCAAGCCAATTACCTTGTTTCATCATTATCATTATGGTATGAAGGATTAGGTTCAGTTTTAGAACCTGATTCACTCAACAACGTTTTGACGATTTTTGTTACTTTCAAAGCTTTTGCAGAAGGAGGAAACAGCTAAAACGGACTCTAATGAAGAATGCATTAGCTTACACTGTTTCTATCAAGCAAAAAACCTTGTTTCATCATTATCATTATGGGATGAGGAATAGGTTCAGTTTTAGAACTTGATTCACTCAACAACGTTTTGACCATTATTGTTACTGTCAATGCTTTTGCAGAAGGAGAAAACAGCTAAAACAGACTGTATGAAGAATGCTTTAAAATTAACACTGTTTCTTATAGGCAAATTGCCTTTTTCTTCATCATCATGGTATGAAGGATTAGGTAAAGTTTTAGAACCTGATTCACTCAACAACGTTTTGACGATTTTTGTTACTGTCAAAGCTTTTGCAGAAGGAGGAAACAGCTAAAACGGACTCTATTGAAGAATGCATTAGCTTACACTGTGTCTATCAAGCCAATTCTTTTTTCATCATTATCATTATGGTATGAAGGATTTGGTTTAGATTTTGAACCTGATTCACTTAACAACGTTTTGACCATTATTGTTACTGTCAATGCTTTTGCAGAAGGAGAAAACAGCTAAAACAGACTGTATGAAGAATGCTTTAAAATTTACACTGTTTCTTATAGGCAAATTGCCTTTTTCTTCATCATCATGGTATGAAGGATTAGGTAAAGTTTTAGAACCTGATTCACTCAACAACGTTTTGACGATTTTTGTTACTGTCAAAGCTTTTGCAGAAGGAGAAAACAGCTAAAACAGACTGTAAGAGGAATGCTTTAGCTTACACTGTGTCTATCAAGCAAAAAACCTTGTTTCATCATTATCATTATGGGATGAAGGATTAGGTTCAGTTTTAGAACCTGATTCACTCAACAACGTTTTGACCATTATTGTTACTGTCAATGCTTTTGTAGAAGGAGTAAACAGCTAAAACGTTCTGTAAGAGGAATGCTTTACTTTACACTGTTTCTCATAGGCAAATTACCTTTTTTCCTCATCATTTTGGTATGAAGGATTAGGATAGTTTTAGAACCTTATTCACTCAACTACGTTTTGACGATTTTTGTTACTTTCAAAGCTTTTGCAGAAGGAGAAAACAGCTAAAACAGACTGTAAGAGGAATGCTTTAGCTTACACTGTGTCTATCAAGCAAAAAACCTTGTTTCATCATTATCATTATGGGATGAAGGATTAGGTTCAGTTTTAGAACTTGATTCACTCAACAACGTTTTGACCATTATTGTTACTGTCAAAGCTTTTGCAGAAGGAGGAAACAGCTAAAACGGACTCTAATGAAGAATGCATTAGCTTACACTGTTTCTATCAAGCCAATTACCTTGTTTCATCATTATCATTATGGTATGAAGGATTAGGTTCAGTTTTAGAACCTGATTCACTCAACAACGTTTTGACGATTTTTGTTACTTTCAAAGCTTTTGCAGAAGGAGGAAACAGCTAAAACGGACTCTAATGAAGAATGCATTAGCTTACACTGTTTCTATCAAGCAAAAAACCTTGTTTCATCATTATCATTATGGGATGAGGAATAGGTTCAGTTTTAGAACTTGATTCACTCAACAACGTTTTGACCATTATTGTTACTGTCAATGCTTTTGCAGAAGGAGAAAACAGCTAAAACAGACTGTATGAAGAATGCTTTAAAATTAACACTGTTTCTTATAGGCAAATTGCCTTTTTCTTCATCATCATGGTATGAAGGATTAGGTAAAGTTTTAGAACCTGATTCACTCAACAACGTTTTGACGATTTTTGTTACTGTCAAAGCTTTTGCAGAAGGAGGAAACAGCTAAAACGGACTCTATTGAAGAATGCATTAGCTTACACTGTGTCTATCAAGCCAATTCTTTTTTCATCATTATCATTATGGTATGAAGGATTTGGTTTAGATTTAGAACCTGATTCACTTAACAACGTTTTGACCATTATTGTTACTGTCAATGCTTTTGCAGAAGGAGAAAACAGCTAAAACAGACTGTAAGAGGAATGCTTTAGCTTACACTGTGTCTATCAAGCAAAAAACCTTGTTTCATCATTATCATTATGGGATGAAGGATTAGGTTCAGTTTTAGAACCTGATTCACTCAACAACGTTTTGACCATTATTGTTACTGTCAATGCTTTTGTAGAAGGAGTAAACAGCTAAAACGTTCTGTAAGAGGAATGCTTTACTTTACACTGTTTCTTATAGGCAAATTACCTTTTTTCCTCATCATTTTGGTATGAAGGATTAGGATAGTTTTAGAACCTTATTCACTCAACTACGTTTTGACGATTTTTGTTACTTTCAAAGCTTTTGCAGAAGGAGAAAACAGCTAAAACAGACTGTAAGAGGAATGCTTTAGCTTACACTGTGTCTATCAAGCAAAAAACCTTGTTTCATCATTATCATTATGGGATGAAGGATTAGGTTCAGTTTTAGAACCTGATTCACTCAACAACGTTTTGACCATTATTGTTACTGTCAATGCTTTTGTAGAAGGAGTAAACAGCTAAAACGTTCTGTAAGAGGAATGCTTTACTTTACACTGTTTCTTATAGGCAAATTACCTTTTTTCCTCATCATTTTGGTATGAAGGATTAGGATAGTTTTAGAACCTTATTCACTCAACTACGTTTTGACGATTTTTGTTACTTTCAAAGCTTTTGCAGAAGGAGAAAACAGCTAAAACAGACTGTAAGAGGAATGCTTTAGCTTACACTGTGTCTATCAAGCAAAAAACCTTGTTTCATCATTATCATTATGGGATGAAGGATTAGGTTCAGTTTTAGAACTTGATTCACTCAACAACGTTTTGACCATTATTGTTACTGTCAAAGCTTTTGCAGAAGGAGGAAACAGCTAAAACGGACTCTAATGAAGAATGCATTAGCTTACACTGTTTCTATCAAGCCAATTACCTTGTTTCATCATTATCATTATGGTATGAAGGATTAGGTTCAGTTTTAGAACCTGATTCACTCAACAACGTTTTGACGATTTTTGTTACTTTCAAAGCTTTTGCAGAAGGAGGAAACAGCTAAAACGGACTCTAATGAAGAATGCATTAGCTTACACTGTTTCTATCAAGCAAAAAACCTTGTTTCATCATTATCATTATGGGATGAGGAATAGGTTCAGTTTTAGAACTTGATTCACTCAACAACGTTTTGACCATTATTGTTACTGTCAATGCTTTTGCAGAAGGAGAAAACAGCTAAAACAGACTGTATGAAGAATGCTTTAAAATTAACACTGTTTCTTATAGGCAAATTGCCTTTTTCTTCATCATCATGGTATGAAGGATTAGGTAAAGTTTTAGAACCTGATTCACTCAACAACGTTTTGACGATTTTTGTTACTGTCAAAGCTTTTGCAGAAGGAGGAAACAGCTAAAACGGACTCTATTGAAGAATGCATTAGCTTACACTGTGTCTATCAAGCCAATTCTTTTTTCATCATTATCATTATGGTATGAAGGATTTGGTTTAGATTTAGAACCTGATTCACTTAACAACGTTTTGACCATTATTGTTACTGTCAATGCTTTTGCAGAAGGAGAAAACAGCTAAAACAGACTGTATGAAGAATGCTTTAAAATTAACACTGTTTCTTATAGGCAAATTGCCTTTTTCTTCATCATCATGGTATGAAGGATTAGGTAAAGTTTTAGAACCTGATTCACTCAACAACGTTTTGACGATTTTTGTTACTGTCAAAGCTTTTGCAGAAGGAGGAAACAGCTAAAACGGACTCTATTGAAGAATGCATTAGCTTACACTGTGTCTATCAAGCCAATTCTTTTTTCATCATTATCATTATGGTATGAAGGATTTGGTTTAGATTTAGAACCTGATTCACTTAACAACGTTTTGACCATTATTGTTACTGTCAATGCTTTTGCAGAAGGAGAAAACAGCTAAAACAGACTGTATGAAGAATGCTTTAAAATTTACACTGTTTCTTATAGGCAAATTGCCTTTTTCTTCATCATCATGGTATGAAGGATTAGGTAAAGTTTTAGAACCTGATTCACTCAACAACGTTTTGACGATTTTTGTTACTGTCAAAGCTTTTGCAGAAGGAGAAAACAGCTAAAACAGACTGTAAGAGGAATGCTTTAGCTTACACTGTGTCTATCAAGCAAAAAACCTTGTTTCATCATTATCATTATGGGATGAAGGATTAGGTTCAGTTTTAGAACCTGATTCACTCAACAACGTTTTGACCATTATTGTTACTGTCAATGCTTTTGTAGAAGGAGTAAACAGCTAAAACGTTCTGTAAGAGGAATGCTTTACTTTACACTGTTTCTTATAGGCAAATTACCTTTTTTCCTCATCATTTTGGTATGAAGGATTAGGATAGTTTTAGAACCTTATTCACTCAACTACGTTTTGACGATTTTTGTTACTTTCAAAGCTTTTGCAGAAGGAGGAAACAGCTAAAACGGACTCTAATGAAGAATGCATTAGCTTACACTGTTTCTATCAAGCAAAAAACCTTGTTTCATCATTATCATTATGGGATGAGGAATAGGTTCAGTTTTAGAACTTGATTCACTCAACAACGTTTTGACCATTATTGTTACTGTCAATGCTTTTGCAGAAGGAGAAAACAGCTAAAACAGACTGTATGAAGAATGCTTTAAAATTAACACTGTTTCTTATAGGCAAATTGCCTTTTTCTTCATCATCATGGTATGAAGGATTAGGTAAAGTTTTAGAACCTGATTCACTCAACAACGTTTTGACGATTTTTGTTACTGTCAAAGCTTTTGCAGAAGGAGGAAACAGCTAAAACGGACTCTATTGAAGAATGCATTAGCTTACACTGTGTCTATCAAGCCAATTCTTTTTTCATCATTATCATTATGGTATGAAGGATTTGGTTTAGATTTAGAACCTGATTCACTTAACAACGTTTTGACCATTATTGTTACTGTCAATGCTTTTGCAGAAGGAGAAAACAGCTAAAACAGACTGTATGAAGAATGCTTTAAAATTTACACTGTTTCTTATAGGCAAATTGCCTTTTTCTTCATCATCATGGTATGAAGGATTAGGTAAAGTTTTAGAACCTGATTCACTCAACAACGTTTTGACGATTTTTGTTACTGTCAAAGCTTTTGCAGAAGGAGAAAACAGCTAAAACAGACTGTAAGAGGAATGCTTTAGCTTACACTGTGTCTATCAAGCAAAAAACCTTGTTTCATCATTATCATTATGGGATGAAGGATTAGGTTCAGTTTTAGAACCTGATTCACTCAACAACGTTTTGACCATTATTGTTACTGTCAATGCTTTTGTAGAAGGAGTAAACAGCTAAAACGTTCTGTAAGAGGAATGCTTTACTTTACACTGTTTCTTATAGGCAAATTACCTTTTTTCCTCATCATTTTGGTATGAAGGATTAGGATAGTTTTAGAACCTGATTCACTCAACTACGTTTTGACGATTTTTGTTACTTTCAAAGCTTTTGCAGAAGGAGAAAACAGCTAAAACAGACTGTAAGAGGAATGCTTTAGCTTACACTGTGTCTATCAAGCAAAAAACCTTGTTTCATCATTATCATTATGGGATGAAGGATTAGGTTCAGTTTTAGAACTTGATTCACTCAACAACGTTTTGACCATTATTGTTACTGTCAAAGCTTTTGCAGAAGGAGGAAACAGCTAAAACGGACTCTAATGAAGAATGCATTAGCTTACACTGTTTCTATCAAGCCAATTACCTTGTTTCATCATTATCATTATGGTATGAAGGATTAGGTTCAGTTTTAGAACCTGATTCACTCAACAACGTTTTGACGATTTTTGTTACTTTCAAAGCTTTTGCAGAAGGAGGAAACAGCTAAAACGGACTCTAATGAAGAATGCATTAGCTTACACTGTTTCTATCAAGCAAAAAACCTTGTTTCATCATTATCATTATGGGATGAGGAATAGGTTCAGTTTTAGAACTTGATTCACTCAACAACGTTTTGACCATTATTGTTACTGTCAATGCTTTTGCAGAAGGAGAAAACAGCTAAAACAGACTGTATGAAGAATGCTTTAAAATTAACACTGTTTCTTATAGGCAAATTGCCTTTTTCTTCATCATCATGGTATGAAGGATTAGGTAAAGTTTTAGAACCTGATTCACTCAACAACGTTTTGACGATTTTTGTTACTGTCAAAGCTTTTGCAGGAGGAAACAGCTAAAACGGACTCTATTGAAGAATGCATTAGCTTACACTGTGTCTATCAAGCCAATTCTTTTTTCATCATTATCATTATGGTATGAAGGATTTGGTTTAGATTTAGAACCTGATTCACTTAACAACGTTTTGACCATTATTGTTACTGTCAATGCTTTTGCAGAAGGAGAAAACAGCTAAAACAGACTGTATGAAGAATGCTTTAAAATTTACACTGTTTCTTATAGGCAAATTGCCTTTTTCTTCATCATCATGGTATGAAGGATTAGGTAAAGTTTTAGAACCTGATTCACTCAACAACGTTTTGACGATTTTTGTTACTGTCAAAGCTTTTGCAGAAGGAGGAAACAGCTAAAACGGACTCTATTGAAGAATGCATTAGCTTACACTGTGTCTATCAAGCCAATTCTTTTTTCATCATTATCATTATGGTATGAAGGATTTGGTTTAGATTTAGAACCTGATTCACTTACCAACGTTTTGACCATTATTGTTACTGTCAATGCTTTTGCAGGAGGAGAAAACAGCTAAAACAGACTGTAAGAGGAATGCTTTAGCTTACACTGTTTCTATCAAGCAAAAAACCTTGTTTCATCATTATCATTATGGGATGAAGGATTAGGTTCAGTTTTAGAACCTGATTCACTCAACAACGTTTTGACCATTATTGTTACTGTCAATGCTTTTGTAGAAGGAGTAAACAGCTAAAACGTTCTGTAAGAGGAATGCTTTACTTTACACTGTTTCTTATAGGCAAATTACGTTCAAAGCTTTTGCAGAAGGAGAAAACAGCTAAAACAGACTGTAAGAGGAATGCTTTAGCTTACACTGTGTCTATCAAGCAAAAAACCTTGTTTCATCATTATCATTATGGGATGAAGGATTAGGTTCAGTTTTAGAACTTGATTCACTCAACAACGTTTTGACCATTATTGTTACTGTCAAAGCTTTTGCAGAAGGAGGAAACAGCTAAAACGGACTCTAATGAAGAATGCATTAGCTTACACTGTTTCTATCAAGCAAAAAACCCTGTTTCATCATTATCATTATGGGATGAAGGATTAGGTTCAGTTTTAGAACTTGATTTACTCAACAACGTTTTGACCATTATTGTTACTGTCAATGCTTTTGCAGAAGGAGAAAACAGCTAAAACAGACTGTAAGAGGAATGCTTTAGCTTACACTGTTTCTATCAAGCAAAAAACCTTGTTTCATCATTATCATTATGGGATGAAGGATTAGGTTCAGTTTTAGAACTTGATTCACTCAACAACGTTTTGACCATTATTGTTACTGTCAAAGCTTTTGCAGAAGGAGGAAACAGCTAAAACGGACTGTAATTAAGAATGCATTAGCTTACACTGTTTCTATCAAGCAAAAAACCTTGTTTCATCATTATCATTATGGGATGAGGAATAGGTTCAGTTTTAGAACTTGATTCACTCAACAACGTTTTGACGATTTTTGTTACTGTCAAAGCTTTTGCAGGAGGAAACAGCTAAAACGGACTCTATTGAAGAATGCATTAGCTTACACTGTGTCTATCAAGCCAATTCTTTTTTCATCATTATCATTATGGTATGAAGGATTTGGTTTAGATTTAGAACCTGATTCACTTAACAACGTTTTGACCATTATTGTTACTGTCAATGCTTTTGCAGAAGGAGAAAACAGCTAAAACAGACTGTATGAAGAATGCTTTAAAATTTACACTGTTTCTTATAGGCAAATTGCCTTTTTCTTCATCATCATGGTATGAAGGATTAGGTAAAGTTTTAGAACCTGATTCACTCAACAACGTTTTGACGATTTTTGTTACTGTCAAAGCTTTTGCAGAAGGAGGAAACAGCTAAAACGGACTCTATTGAAGAATGCATTAGCTTACACTGTGTCTATCAAGCCAATTCTTTTTTCATCATTATCATTATGGTATGAAGGATTTGGTTTAGATTTAGAACCTGATTCACTTACCAACGTTTTGACCATTATTGTTACTGTCAATGCTTTTGCAGGAGGAGAAAACAGCTAAAACAGACTGTAAGAGGAATGCTTTAGCTTACACTGTTTCTATCAAGCAAAAAACCTTGTTTCATCATTATCATTATGGGATGAAGGATTAGGTTCAGTTTTAGAACCTGATTCACTCAACAACGTTTTGACCATTATTGTTACTGTCAATGCTTTTGTAGAAGGAGTAAACAGCTAAAACGTTCTGTAAGAGGAATGCTTTACTTTACACTGTTTCTTATAGGCAAATTACGTTCAAAGCTTTTGCAGAAGGAGAAAACAGCTAAAACAGACTGTAAGAGGAATGCTTTAGCTTACACTGTGTCTATCAAGCAAAAAACCTTGTTTCATCATTATCATTATGGGATGAAGGATTAGGTTCAGTTTTAGAACTTGATTCACTCAACAACGTTTTGACCATTATTGTTACTGTCAAAGCTTTTGCAGAAGGAGGAAACAGCTAAAACGGACTCTAATGAAGAATGCATTAGCTTACACTGTTTCTATCAAGCAAAAAACCCTGTTTCATCATTATCATTATGGGATGAAGGATTAGGTTCAGTTTTAGAACTTGATTTACTCAACAACGTTTTGACCATTATTGTTACTGTCAATGCTTTTGCAGAAGGAGAAAACAGCTAAAACAGACTGTAAGAGGAATGCTTTAGCTTACACTGTTTCTATCAAGCAAAAAACCTTGTTTCATCATTATCATTATGGGATGAAGGATTAGGTTCAGTTTTAGAACTTGATTCACTCAACAACGTTTTGACCATTATTGTTACTGTCAAAGCTTTTGCAAAAGGAGGAAACAGCTAAAACGGACTGTATCAAGAATGCTTTAAACTTTACACTGTTTCTTATAGGCAAATTACCTTTTTCCTCATCATTTTGGTATGAAGGATTAGGATAGTTTTAGAACCTTATTCACTCAACTACGTTTTGACGATTTTTGTTACTTTCAAAGCTTTTGCAGAAGGAGAAAACAGCTAAAACAGACTGTAAGAGGAATGCTTTAGCTTACACTGTGTCTATCAAGCAAAAAACCTTGTTTCATCATTATCATTATGGGATGAAGGATTAGGTTCAGTTTTAGAACCTGATTCACTCAACAACGTTTTGACCATTATTGTTACTGTCAATGCTTTTGTAGAAGGAGTAAACAGCTAAAACGTTCTGTAAGAGGAATGCTTTACTTTACACTGTTTCTTATAGGCAAATTACCTTTTTTCCTCATCATTTTGGTATGAAGGATTAGGATAGTTTTAGAACCTTATTCACTCAACTACGTTTTGACGATTTTTGTTACTTTCAAAGCTTTTGCAGAAGGAGAAAACAGCTAAAACAGACTGTAAGAGGAATGCTTTAGCTTACACTGTGTCTATCAAGCAAAAAACCTTGTTTCATCATTATCATTATGGGATGAAGGATTAGGTTCAGTTTTAGAACCTGATTCACTCAACAACGTTTTGACCATTATTGTTACTGTCAAAGCTTTTGCAGAAGGAGGAAACAGCTAAAACGGACTCTATTGAAGAATGCATTAGCTTACACTGTTTCTATCAAGCAAAAAACCTTGTTTCATCATTATCATTATGGGATGAAGGATTAGGTTCAGTTTTAGAACTTGATTCACTCAACAACGTTTTGACCATTATTGTTACTGTCAAAGCTTTTGCAGAAGGAGGAAACAGCTAAAACGGACTCTAATGAAGAATGCATTAGCTTACACTGTTTCTATCAAGCCAATTACCTTGTTTCATCATTATCATTATGGTATGAAGGATTAGGTTCAGTTTTAGAACCTGATTCACTCAACAACGTTTTGACCATTTTTGTTACAGTCAAAGCTTTTGCAGAAGGAGAAAACAGCTAAAACAGACTGTAAGAGGAATGCTTTAGCTTACACTGTGTCTATCAAGCAAAAAACCTTGTTTCATCATTATCATTATGGGATGAAGGATTAGGTTCAGTTTTAGAACCTGATTCACTCAACAACGTTTTGACCATTATTGTTACTGTCAATGCTTTTGTAGAAGGAGTAAACAGCTAAAACGTTTTGTAAGAGGAATGCTTTACTTTACACTGTTTCTTATAGGCAAATTACCTTTTTTCCTCATCATTTTGGTATGAAGGATTAGGATAGTTTTAGAACCTTATTCACTCAACTACGTTTTGACGATTTTTGTTACTTTCAAAGCTTTTGCAGAAGGAGAAAACAGCTAAAACAGACTGTAAGAGGAATGCTTTAGCTTACACTGTGTCTATCAAGCAAAAAACCTTGTTTCATCATTATCATTATGGGATGAAGGATTAGGTTCAGTTTTAGAACCTGATTCACTCAACAACGTTTTGACCATTATTGTTACTGTCAAAGCTTTTGCAGAAGGAGGAAACAGCTAAAACGGACTCTATTGAAGAATGCATTAGCTTACACTGTTTCTATCAAGCAAAAAACCTTGTTTCATCATTATCATTATGGGATGAAGGATTAGGTTCAGTTTTAGAACTTGATTCACTCAACAACGTTTTGACCATTATTGTTACGTTCAAAGCTTTTGCAGAAGGAGGAAACAGCTAAAACGGACTCTAATGAAGAATGCATTAGCTTACACTGTTTCTATCAAGCCAATTACCTTGTTTCATCATTATCATTATGGTATGAAGGATTAGGTTCAGTTTTAGAACCTGATTCACTCAACAACGTTTTGACCATTTTTGTTACAGTCAAAGCTTTTGCAGAAGGAGAAAACAGCTAAAACAGACTGTAAGAGGAATGCTTTAGCTTACACTGTGTCTATCAAGCAAAAAACCTTGTTTCATCATTATCATTATGGGATGAAGGATTAGGTTCAGTTTTAGAACCTGATTCACTCAACAACGTTTTGACCATTATTGTTACTGTCAATGCTTTTGTAGAAGGAGTAAACAGCTAAAACGTTCTGTAAGAGGAATGCTTTTCTTTTACACTGTTTCTTATAGGCAAATTAGCTTTTTTCCTCATCATTTTGGTATGAAGGATTAGGATAGTTTTAGAACCTTATTCACTCAACAACGTTTTGACGATTTTTGTTACTTTCAAAGCTTTTGCAGAAGGAGGAAACAGCTAAAACGGACTCTTATGAAGAATGCATTAGCTTACACTGTTTCTATCAAGCAAAAAACCTTGTTTCATCATTATCATTATGGGATGAGGAATAGGTTCAGTTTTAGAACTTGATTCACTCAACAACGTTTTGACCATTATTGTTACTGTCAATGCTTTTGCAGAAGGAGAAAACAGCTAAAACAGACTGTATGAAGAATGCTTTAAAATTTACACTGTTTCTTATAGGCAAATTGCCTTTTTCTTCATCATCATGGTATGAAGGATTAGGTAAAGTTTTAGAACCTGATTCACTCAACAACGTTTTGACGATTTTTGTTACTGTCAAAGCTTTTGCAGAAGGAGGAAACAGCTAAAACGGACTCTATTGAAGAATGCATTAGCTTACACTGTGTCTATCAAGCCAATTCTTTTTTCATCATTATCATTATGGTATGAAGGATTTGGTTTAGATTTAGAACCTGATTCACTTAACAACGTTTTGACCATTATTGTTACTGTCAATGCTTTTGCAGGAGGAGAAAAGAGCTAAAACAGACTGTAAGAGGAATGCTTTAGCTTACACTGTTTCTATCAAGCAAAAAACCTTGTTTCATCATTATCATTATGGGATGAAGGATTAGGTTCAGTTTTAGAACCTGATTCACTCAACAACGTTTTGACCATTATTGTTACTGTCAAAGCTTTTGCAGAAGGAGGAAACAGCTAAAACGGACTCTAATGAAGAATGCATTAGCTTACACTGTTTCTATCAAGCCAATTACCTTGTTTCATCATTATCATTATGGTATGAAGGATTAGGTTCAGTTTTAGAACCTGATTCACTCAACAACGTTTTGACCATTTTTGTTACAGTCAAAGCTTTTGCAGAAGGAGAAAACAGCTAAAACAGACTGTAAGAGGAATGCTTTAGCTTACACTGTGTCTATCAAGCAAAAAACCTTGTTTCATCATTATCATTATGGGATGAAGGATTAGGTTCAGTTTTAGAACCTGATTCACTCAACAACGTTTTGACCATTATTGTTACTGTCAATGCTTTTGTAGAAGGAGTAAACAGCTAAAACGTTCTGTAAGAGGAATGCTTTACTTTACACTGTTTCTTATAGGCAAATTACCTTTTTTCCTCATCATTTTGGTATGAAGGATTAGGATAGTTTTAGAACCTTATTCACTCAACTACGTTTTGACGATTTTTGTTACTTTCAAAGCTTTTGCAGAAGGAGAAAACAGCTAAAACAGACTGTAAGAGGAATGCTTTAGCTTACACTGTGTCTATCAAGCAAAAAACCTTGTTTCATCATTATCATTATGGGATGAAGGATTAGGTTCAGTTTTAGAACTTGATTCACTCAACAACGTTTTGACCATTATTGTTACTGTCAAAGCTTTTGCAGAAGGAGGAAACAGCTAAAACGGACTCTAATGAAGAATGCATTAGCTTACACTGTTTCTATCAAGCCAATTACCTTGTTTCATCATTATCATTATGGTATGAAGGATTAGGTTCAGTTTTAGAACCTGATTCACTCAACAACGTTTTGACGATTTTTGTTACTTTCAAAGCTTTTGCAGAAGGAGGAAACAGCTAAAACGGACTCTAATGAAGAATGCATTAGCTTACACTGTTTCTATCAAGCAAAAAACCTTGTTTCATCATTATCATTATGGGATGAAGGATTAGGATAGTTTTAGAACCTTATTCACTCAACAACGTTTTGACCATTATTGTTACTGTCAATGCTTTTGCAGAAGGAGAAAACAGCTAAAACAGACTGTATGAAGAATGCTTTAAAATTAACACTGTTTCTTATAGGCAAATTGCCTTTTTCTTCATCATCATGGTATGAAGGATTAGGTAAAGTTTTAGAACCTGATTCACTCAACAACGTTTTGACGATTTTTGTTACTGTCAAAGCTTTTGCAGAAGGAGGAAACAGCTAAAACGGACTCTATTGAAGAATGCATTAGCTTACACTGTGTCTATCAAGCCAATTCTTTTTTCATCATTATCATTATGGTATGAAGGATTTGGTTTAGATTTAGAACCTGATTCACTTAACAACGTTTTGACCATTATTGTTACTGTCAATGCTTTTGCAGAAGGAGAAAACAGCTAAAACAGACTGTATGAAGAATGCTTTAAAATTTACACTGTTTCTTATAGGCAAATTGCCTTTTTCTTCATCATCATGGTATGAAGGATTAGGTAAAGTTTTAGAACCTGATTCACTCAACAACGTTTTGACGATTTTTGTTACTGTCAAAGCTTTTGCAGAAGGAGGAAACAGCTAAAACGGACTCTATTGAAGAATGCATTAGCTTACACTGTGTCTATCAAGCCAATTACCTTGTTTCATCATTATCATTATGGTATGAAGGATTATGTTAAGTTTTAGAACTTGATTGACTCAACAACGTTTTGACTATTTTTGTTACTGTCAAAGCTTTTGCAGAAGGAGGAAACAGCTAAAACGGACTCTATTGAAGAATGCATTAGCTTACACTGTGTCTATCAAGCCAATTCTTTTTTCATCATTATCATTATGGTATGAAGGATTTGGTTTAGATTTAGAACCTGATTCACTTACCAACGTTTTGACCATTATTGTTACTGTCAATGCTTTTGCAGAAGGAGGAAACAGCTAAAACGGACTCTATTGAAGAATGCATTAGCTTACACTGTTTCTATCAAGCAAAAAACCTTGTTTCATCATTATCATTATGGGATGAAGGATTAGGTTCAGTTTTAGAACCTGATTCACTCAACAACGTTTTGACGATTTTTGTTACTTTCAAAGCTTTTGCAGAAGGAGGAAACAGCTAAAACGGACTGTAATTAAGAATGCATTAGCTTACACTGTTTCTATCAAGCAAAAAACCTTGTTTCATCATTATCATTATGGGATGAAGGATTAGGTTCAGTTTTAGAACTTGATTCACTCAACAACGTTTTGACCATTATTGTTACTGTCAATGCTTTTGTAGAAGGAGTAAACAGCTAAAACGTTCTGTAAGAGGAATGCTTTACTTTACACTGTTTCTTATAGGCAAATTACGTTCAAAGCTTTTGCAGAAGGAGAAAACAGCTAAAACAGACTGTAAGAGGAATGCTTTAGCTTACACTGTTTCTATCAAGCCAATTACCTTGTTTCATCATTATCATTATGGTATGAAGGATTATGTTAAGTTTTAGAACTTGATTGACTCAACAACGTTTTGACTATTTTTGTTACTGTCAAAGCTTTTGCAGAAGGAGGAAACAGCTAAAACGGACTCTATTGAAGAATGCATTAGCTTACACTGTGTCTATCAAGCCAATTCTTTTTTCATCATTATCATTATGGTATGAAGGATTTGGTTTAGATTTAGAACCTGATTCACTTACCAACGTTTTGACCATTATTGTTACTGTCAATGCTTTTGCAGAAGGAGGAAACAGCTAAAACGGACTCTATTGAAGAATGCATTAGCTTACACTGTTTCTATCAAGCAAAAAACCTTGTTTCATCATTATCATTATGGGATGAAGGATTAGGTTCAGTTTTAGAACCTGATTCACTCAACAACGTTTTGACGATTTTTGTTACTTTCAAAGCTTTTGCAGAAGGAGGAAACAGCTAAAACGGACTGTAATTAAGAATGCATTAGCTTACACTGTTTCTATCAAGCAAAAAACCTTGTTTCATCATTATCATTATGGGATGAAGGATTAGGTTCAGTTTTAGAACTTGATTCACTCAACAACGTTTTGACCATTATTGTTACTGTCAATGCTTTTGTAGAAGGAGTAAACAGCTAAAACGTTCTGTAAGAGGAATGCTTTACTTTACACTGTTTCTTATAGGCAAATTACGTTCAAAGCTTTTGCAGAAGGAGAAAACAGCTAAAACAGACTGTAAGAGGAATGCTTTAGCTTACACTGTTTCTATCAAGCCAATTACCTTGTTTCATCATTATCATTATGGTATGAAGGATTATGTTAAGTTTTAGAACTTGATTGACTCAACAACGTTTTGACTATTTTTGTTACTGTCAAAGCTTTTGCAGAAGGAGGAAACAGCTAAAACGGACTCTATTGAAGAATGCATTAGCTTACACTGTGTCTATCAAGCCAATTCTTTTTTCATCATTATCATTATGGTATGAAGGATTTGGTTTAGATTTAGAACCTTTAGAACAACGTTTTGACCATTATTGTTACTGTCAATGCTTTTGCAGGAGGAGAAAACAGCTAAAACAGACTGTAAGAGGAATGCTTTAGCTTACACTGTTTCTATCAAGCAAAAAACCTTGTTTCATCATTATCATTATGGGATGAAGGATTAGGTTCAGTTTTAGAACCTGATTCACTCAACAACGTTTTGACGATTTTTGTTACTTTCAAAGCTTTTGCAGAAGGAGGAAACAGCTAAAACGGACTGTAATTAAGAATGCATTAGCTTACACTGTTTCTATCAAGCAAAAAACCTTGTTTCATCATTATCATTATGGGATGAAGGATTAGGTTCAGTTTTAGAACTTGATTCACTCAACAACGTTTTGACCAATATTGTTACTGTCAATGCTTTTGTAGAAGGAGTAAACAGCTAAAACGTTCTGTAAGAGGAATGCTTTACTTTACACTGTTTCTTATAGGCAAATTACCTTTTTTCCTCATCATTTTGGTATGAAGGATTAGGATAGTTTTAGAACCTGATTCACTCAACAACGTTTTGACCATTATTGTTACTGTCAATGCTTTTGCAGGAGGAGAAAACAGCTAAAACAGACTGTAAGAGGAATGCTTTAGCTTACACTGTTTCTATCAAGCAAAAAACCTTGTTTCGTCATTATCATCATGGGATGAAGGATTAGGTTCAGTTTTAGAACTTGATTGACTCAACAACGTTTTGAACATTTTTGTTACTGTCAAAGCTTTTGCAGAAGGAGGAAACAGCTAAAACGGACTCTATTGAAGAATGCATTAGCTTACACTGTGTCTATCAAGCCAATTCTTTTTTCATCATTATTATTATGGTATGAAGGATTTGGTTTACATTTAGAACCTGATTCACTTAACAACGTTTTGACCATTCTTGTTACTGTCAATGCTTTTGCAGGAGGAGAAAACAGCTAAAACAGACTGTAAGAGGAATGCTTTAGCTTACACTGTTTCTATCAAGCAAAAAACCTTGTTTCATCATTATCATTATGGGATGAAGGATTAGGTTCAGTTTTAGAACCTGATTCACTCAACAACGTTTTGACGATTTTTGTTACTTTCAAAGCTTTTGCAGAAGGAGGAAACAGCTAAAACGGACTGTAATTAAGAATGCATTAGCTTACACTGTTTCTATCAAGCAAAAAACCTTGTTTCATCATTATCATTATGGGATGAAGGATTAGGTTCAGTTTTAGAACTTGATTCACTCAACAACGTTTTGACCATTATTGTTACTGTCAATGCTTTTGTAGAAGGAGTAAACAGCTAAAACGTTCTGTAAGAGGAATGCTTTACTTTACACTGTTTCTTATAGGCAAATTACCTTTTTTCCTCATCATTTTGGTATGAAGGATTAGGATAGTTTTAGAACCTGATTCACTCAACAACGTTTTGACCATTATTGTTACTGTCAATGCTTTTGCAGGAGGAGAAAACAGCTAAAACAGACTGTAAGAGGAATGCTTTAGCTTACACTGTTTCTATCAAGCAAAAAACCTTGTTTCGTCATTATCATCATGGGATGAAGGATTAGGTTCAGTTTTAGAACTTGATTGACTCAACAACGTTTTGAACAATTTTGTTACTGTCAAAGCTTTTGCAGAAGGAGGAAACAGCTAAAACGGACTCTATTGAAGAATGCATTAGCTTACACTGTGTCTATCAAGCCAATTCTTTTTTCATCATTATCATTATGGTATGAAGGATTTGGTTTAGATTTAGAACCTTTAGAACAACGTTTTGACCATTATTGTTACTGTCAATGCTTTTGCAGGAGGAGAAAACAGCTAAAACAGACTGTAAGAGGAATGCTTTAGCTTACACTGTTTCTATCAAGCAAAAAATCTTGTTTCATCATTATCATTATGGGATGAAGGATTAGGTTCAGTTTTAGAACCTGATTCACTCAACAACGTTTTGACGATTTTTGTTACTTTCAAAGCTTTTGCAGAAGGAGGAAACAGCTAAAACGGACTGTAATTAAGAATGCATTAGCTTACACTGTTTCTATCAAGCAAAAAACCTTGTTTCATCATTATCATTATGGGATGAAGGATTAGGTTCAGTTTTAGAACTTGATTCACTCAACAACGTTTTGACCAATATTGTTACTGTCAATGCTTTTGTAGAAGGAGTAAACAGCTAAAACGTTTTGTAAGAGGAATGCTTTACTTTACACTGTTTCTTATAGGCAAATTACCTTTTTTCCTCATCATTTTGGTATGAAGGATTAGGATAGTTTTAGAACCTTATTCACTCAACTACGTTTTGACGATTTTTGTTACTTTCAAAGCTTTTGCAGAAGGAGAAAACAGCTAAAACAGACTGTAAGAGGAATGCTTTAGCTTACACTGTGTCTATCAAGCAAAAAACCTTGTTTCATCATTATCATTATGGGATGAAGGATTAGGTTCAGTTTTAGAACCTGATTCACTCAACAACGTTTTGACCATTATTGTTACTGTCAAAGCTTTTGCAGAAGGAGGAAACAGCTAAAACGGACTCTATTGAAGAATGCATTAGCTTACACTGTTTCTATCAAGCAAAAAACCTTGTTTCATCATTATCATTATGGGATGAAGGATTAGGTTCAGTTTTAGAACTTGATTCACTCAACAACGTTTTGACCATTATTGTTACGTTCAAAGCTTTTGCAGAAGGAGGAAACAGCTAAAACGGACTCTAATGAAGAATGCATTAGCTTACACTGTTTCTATCAAGCCAATTACCTTGTTTCATCATTATCATTATGGTATGAAGGATTAGGTTCAGTTTTAGAACCTGATTCACTCAACAACGTTTTGACCATTTTTGTTACAGTCAAAGCTTTTGCAGAAGGAGAAAACAGCTAAAACAGACTGTAAGAGGAATGCTTTAGCTTACACTGTGTCTATCAAGCAAAAAACCTTGTTTCATCATTATCATTATGGGATGAAGGATTAGGTTCAGTTTTAGAACCTGATTCACTCAACAACGTTTTGACCATTATTGTTACTGTCAATGCTTTTGTAGAAGGAGTAAACAGCTAAAACGTTCTGTAAGAGGAATGCTTTTCTTTTACACTGTTTCTTATAGGCAAATTAGCTTTTTTCCTCATCATTTTGGTATGAAGGATTAGGATAGTTTTAGAACCTTATTCACTCAACAACGTTTTGACGATTTTTGTTACTTTCAAAGCTTTTGCAGAAGGAGGAAACAGCTAAAACGGACTCTTATGAAGAATGCATTAGCTTACACTGTTTCTATCAAGCAAAAAACCTTGTTTCATCATTATCATTATGGGATGAGGAATAGGTTCAGTTTTAGAACTTGATTCACTCAACAACGTTTTGACCATTATTGTTACTGTCAATGCTTTTGCAGAAGGAGAAAACAGCTAAAACAGACTGTATGAAGAATGCTTTAAAATTTACACTGTTTCTTATAGGCAAATTGCCTTTTTCTTCATCATCATGGTATGAAGGATTAGGTAAAGTTTTAGAACCTGATTCACTCAACAACGTTTTGACGATTTTTGTTACTGTCAAAGCTTTTGCAGAAGGAGGAAACAGCTAAAACGGACTCTATTGAAGAATGCATTAGCTTACACTGTGTCTATCAAGCCAATTCTTTTTTCATCATTATCATTATGGTATGAAGGATTTGGTTTAGATTTAGAACCTGATTCACTTAACAACGTTTTGACCATTATTGTTACTGTCAATGCTTTTGCAGGAGGAGAAAAGAGCTAAAACAGACTGTAAGAGGAATGCTTTAGCTTACACTGTTTCTATCAAGCAAAAAACCTTGTTTCATCATTATCATTATGGGATGAAGGATTAGGTTCAGTTTTAGAACCTGATTCACTCAACAACGTTTTGACCATTATTGTTACTGTCAAAGCTTTTGCAGAAGGAGGAAACAGCTAAAACGGACTCTAATGAAGAATGCATTAGCTTACACTGTTTCTATCAAGCCAATTACCTTGTTTCATCATTATCATTATGGTATGAAGGATTAGGTTCAGTTTTAGAACCTGATTCACTCAACAACGTTTTGACCATTTTTGTTACAGTCAAAGCTTTTGCAGAAGGAGAAAACAGCTAAAACAGACTGTAAGAGGAATGCTTTAGCTTACACTGTGTCTATCAAGCAAAAAACCTTGTTTCATCATTATCATTATGGGATGAAGGATTAGGTTCAGTTTTAGAACCTGATTCACTCAACAACGTTTTGACCATTATTGTTACTGTCAATGCTTTTGTAGAAGGAGTAAACAGCTAAAACGTTCTGTAAGAGGAATGCTTTACTTTACACTGTTTCTTATAGGCAAATTACCTTTTTTCCTCATCATTTTGGTATGAAGGATTAGGATAGTTTTAGAACCTTATTCACTCAACTACGTTTTGACGATTTTTGTTACTTTCAAAGCTTTTGCAGAAGGAGAAAACAGCTAAAACAGACTGTAAGAGGAATGCTTTAGCTTACACTGTGTCTATCAAGCAAAAAACCTTGTTTCATCATTATCATTATGGGATGAAGGATTAGGTTCAGTTTTAGAACTTGATTCACTCAACAACGTTTTGACCATTATTGTTACTGTCAAAGCTTTTGCAGAAGGAGGAAACAGCTAAAACGGACTCTAATGAAGAATGCATTAGCTTACACTGTTTCTATCAAGCCAATTACCTTGTTTCATCATTATCATTATGGTATGAAGGATTAGGTTCAGTTTTAGAACCTGATTCACTCAACAACGTTTTGACGATTTTTGTTACTTTCAAAGCTTTTGCAGAAGGAGGAAACAGCTAAAACGGACTCTAATGAAGAATGCATTAGCTTACACTGTTTCTATCAAGCAAAAAACCTTGTTTCATCATTATCATTATGGGATGAAGGATTAGGATAGTTTTAGAACCTTATTCACTCAACAACGTTTTGACCATTATTGTTACTGTCAATGCTTTTGCAGAAGGAGAAAACAGCTAAAACAGACTGTATGAAGAATGCTTTAAAATTAACACTGTTTCTTATAGGCAAATTGCCTTTTTCTTCATCATCATGGTATGAAGGATTAGGTAAAGTTTTAGAACCTGATTCACTCAACAACGTTTTGACGATTTTTGTTACTGTCAAAGCTTTTGCAGAAGGAGGAAACAGCTAAAACGGACTCTATTGAAGAATGCATTAGCTTACACTGTGTCTATCAAGCCAATTCTTTTTTCATCATTATCATTATGGTATGAAGGATTTGGTTTAGATTTAGAACCTGATTCACTTAACAACGTTTTGACCATTATTGTTACTGTCAATGCTTTTGCAGAAGGAGAAAACAGCTAAAACAGACTGTATGAAGAATGCTTTAAAATTTACACTGTTTCTTATAGGCAAATTGCCTTTTTCTTCATCATCATGGTATGAAGGATTAGGTAAAGTTTTAGAACCTGATTCACTCAACAACGTTTTGACGATTTTTGTTACTGTCAAAGCTTTTGCAGAAGGAGGAAACAGCTAAAACGGACTCTATTGAAGAATGCATTAGCTTACACTGTGTCTATCAAGCCAATTACCTTGTTTCATCATTATCATTATGGTATGAAGGATTATGTTAAGTTTTAGAACTTGATTGACTCAACAACGTTTTGACTATTTTTGTTACTGTCAAAGCTTTTGCAGAAGGAGGAAACAGCTAAAACGGACTCTATTGAAGAATGCATTAGCTTACACTGTGTCTATCAAGCCAATTCTTTTTTCATCATTATCATTATGGTATGAAGGATTTGGTTTAGATTTAGAACCTGATTCACTTACCAACGTTTTGACCATTATTGTTACTGTCAATGCTTTTGCAGAAGGAGGAAACAGCTAAAACGGACTCTATTGAAGAATGCATTAGCTTACACTGTTTCTATCAAGCAAAAAACCTTGTTTCATCATTATCATTATGGGATGAAGGATTAGGTTCAGTTTTAGAACCTGATTCACTCAACAACGTTTTGACGATTTTTGTTACTTTCAAAGCTTTTGCAGAAGGAGGAAACAGCTAAAACGGACTGTAATTAAGAATGCATTAGCTTACACTGTTTCTATCAAGCAAAAAACCTTGTTTCATCATTATCATTATGGGATGAAGGATTAGGTTCAGTTTTAGAACTTGATTCACTCAACAACGTTTTGACCATTATTGTTACTGTCAATGCTTTTGTAGAAGGAGTAAACAGCTAAAACGTTCTGTAAGAGGAATGCTTTACTTTACACTGTTTCTTATAGGCAAATTACGTTCAAAGCTTTTGCAGAAGGAGAAAACAGCTAAAACAGACTGTAAGAGGAATGCTTTAGCTTACACTGTTTCTATCAAGCCAATTACCTTGTTTCATCATTATCATTATGGTATGAAGGATTATGTTAAGTTTTAGAACTTGATTGACTCAACAACGTTTTGACTATTTTTGTTACTGTCAAAGCTTTTGCAGAAGGAGGAAACAGCTAAAACGGACTCTATTGAAGAATGCATTAGCTTACACTGTGTCTATCAAGCCAATTCTTTTTTCATCATTATCATTATGGTATGAAGGATTTGGTTTAGATTTAGAACCTGATTCACTTACCAACGTTTTGACCATTATTGTTACTGTCAATGCTTTTGCAGAAGGAGGAAACAGCTAAAACGGACTCTATTGAAGAATGCATTAGCTTACACTGTTTCTATCAAGCAAAAAACCTTGTTTCATCATTATCATTATGGGATGAAGGATTAGGTTCAGTTTTAGAACCTGATTCACTCAACAACGTTTTGACGATTTTTGTTACTTTCAAAGCTTTTGCAGAAGGAGGAAACAGCTAAAACGGACTGTAATTAAGAATGCATTAGCTTACACTGTTTCTATCAAGCAAAAAACCTTGTTTCATCATTATCATTATGGGATGAAGGATTAGGTTCAGTTTTAGAACTTGATTCACTCAACAACGTTTTGACCATTATTGTTACTGTCAATGCTTTTGTAGAAGGAGTAAACAGCTAAAACGTTCTGTAAGAGGAATGCTTTACTTTACACTGTTTCTTATAGGCAAATTACGTTCAAAGCTTTTGCAGAAGGAGAAAACAGCTAAAACAGACTGTAAGAGGAATGCTTTAGCTTACACTGTTTCTATCAAGCCAATTACCTTGTTTCATCATTATCATTATGGTATGAAGGATTATGTTAAGTTTTAGAACTTGATTGACTCAACAACGTTTTGACTATTTTTGTTACTGTCAAAGCTTTTGCAGAAGGAGGAAACAGCTAAAACGGACTCTATTGAAGAATGCATTAGCTTACACTGTGTCTATCAAGCCAATTCTTTTTTCATCATTATCATTATGGTATGAAGGATTTGGTTTAGATTTAGAACCTTTAGAACAACGTTTTGACCATTATTGTTACTGTCAATGCTTTTGCAGGAGGAGAAAACAGCTAAAACAGACTGTAAGAGGAATGCTTTAGCTTACACTGTTTCTATCAAGCAAAAAACCTTGTTTCATCATTATCATTATGGGATGAAGGATTAGGTTCAGTTTTAGAACCTGATTCACTCAACAACGTTTTGACGATTTTTGTTACTTTCAAAGCTTTTGCAGAAGGAGGAAACAGCTAAAACGGACTGTAATTAAGAATGCATTAGCTTACACTGTTTCTATCAAGCAAAAAACCTTGTTTCATCATTATCATTATGGGATGAAGGATTAGGTTCAGTTTTAGAACTTGATTCACTCAACAACGTTTTGACCAATATTGTTACTGTCAATGCTTTTGTAGAAGGAGTAAACAGCTAAAACGTTCTGTAAGAGGAATGCTTTACTTTACACTGTTTCTTATAGGCAAATTACCTTTTTTCCTCATCATTTTGGTATGAAGGATTAGGATAGTTTTAGAACCTGATTCACTCAACAACGTTTTGACCATTATTGTTACTGTCAATGCTTTTGCAGGAGGAGAAAACAGCTAAAACAGACTGTAAGAGGAATGCTTTAGCTTACACTGTTTCTATCAAGCAAAAAACCTTGTTTCGTCATTATCATCATGGGATGAAGGATTAGGTTCAGTTTTAGAACTTGATTGACTCAACAACGTTTTGAACATTTTTGTTACTGTCAAAGCTTTTGCAGAAGGAGGAAACAGCTAAAACGGACTCTATTGAAGAATGCATTAGCTTACACTGTGTCTATCAAGCCAATTCTTTTTTCATCATTATTATTATGGTATGAAGGATTTGGTTTACATTTAGAACCTGATTCACTTAACAACGTTTTGACCATTCTTGTTACTGTCAATGCTTTTGCAGGAGGAGAAAACAGCTAAAACAGACTGTAAGAGGAATGCTTTAGCTTACACTGTTTCTATCAAGCAAAAAACCTTGTTTCATCATTATCATTATGGGATGAAGGATTAGGTTCAGTTTTAGAACCTGATTCACTCAACAACGTTTTGACGATTTTTGTTACTTTCAAAGCTTTTGCAGAAGGAGGAAACAGCTAAAACGGACTGTAATTAAGAATGCATTAGCTTACACTGTTTCTATCAAGCAAAAAACCTTGTTTCATCATTATCATTATGGGATGAAGGATTAGGTTCAGTTTTAGAACTTGATTCACTCAACAACGTTTTGACCATTATTGTTACTGTCAATGCTTTTGTAGAAGGAGTAAACAGCTAAAACGTTCTGTAAGAGGAATGCTTTACTTTACACTGTTTCTTATAGGCAAATTACCTTTTTTCCTCATCATTTTGGTATGAAGGATTAGGATAGTTTTAGAACCTGATTCACTCAACAACGTTTTGACCATTATTGTTACTGTCAATGCTTTTGCAGGAGGAGAAAACAGCTAAAACAGACTGTAAGAGGAATGCTTTAGCTTACACTGTTTCTATCAAGCAAAAAACCTTGTTTCGTCATTATCATCATGGGATGAAGGATTAGGTTCAGTTTTAGAACTTGATTGACTCAACAACGTTTTGAACAATTTTGTTACTGTCAAAGCTTTTGCAGAAGGAGGAAACAGCTAAAACGGACTCTATTGAAGAATGCATTAGCTTACACTGTGTCTATCAAGCCAATTCTTTTTTCATCATTATCATTATGGTATGAAGGATTTGGTTTAGATTTAGAACCTTTAGAACAACGTTTTGACCATTATTGTTACTGTCAATGCTTTTGCAGGAGGAGAAAACAGCTAAAACAGACTGTAAGAGGAATGCTTTAGCTTACACTGTTTCTATCAAGCAAAAAATCTTGTTTCATCATTATCATTATGGGATGAAGGATTAGGTTCAGTTTTAGAACCTGATTCACTCAACAACGTTTTGACGATTTTTGTTACTTTCAAAGCTTTTGCAGAAGGAGGAAACAGCTAAAACGGACTGTAATTAAGAATGCATTAGCTTACACTGTTTCTATCAAGCAAAAAACCTTGTTTCATCATTATCATTATGGGATGAAGGATTAGGTTCAGTTTTAGAACTTGATTCACTCAACAACGTTTTGACCAATATTGTTACTGTCAATGCTTTTGTAGAAGGAGTAAACAGCTAAAACGTTCTGTAAGAGGAATGCTTTACTTTACACTGTTTCTTATAGGCAAATTACCTTTTTTCCTCATCATTTTGGTATGAAGGATTAGGATAGTTTTAGAACCTGATTCACTCAACAACGTTTTGACCATTATTGTTACTGTCAATGCTTTTGCAGGAGGAGAAAACAGCTAAAACAGACTGTAAGAGGAATGCTTTAGCTTACACTGTTTCTATCAAGCAAAAAACCTTGTTTCGTCATTATCATCATGGGATGAAGGATTAGGTTCAGTTTTAGAACTTGATTGACTCAACAACGTTTTGAACATTTTTGTTACTGTCAAAGCTTTTGCAGAAGGAGGAAACAGCTAAAACGGACTCTATTGAAGAATGCATTAGCTTACACTGTGTCTATCAAGCCAATTCTTTTTTCATCATTATTATTATGGTATGAAGGATTTGGTTTACATTTAGAACCTGATTCACTTAACAACGTTTTGACCATTCTTGTTACTGTCAATGCTTTTGCAGGAGGAGAAAACAGCTAAAACAGACTGTAAGAGGAATGCTTTAGCTTACACTGTTTCTATCAAGCAAAAAACCTTGTTTCATCATTATCATTATGGGATGAAGGATTAGGTTCAGTTTTAGAACCTGATTCACTCAACAACGTTTTGACGATTTTTGTTACTTTCAAAGCTTTTGCAGAAGGAGGAAACAGCTAAAACGGACTGTAATTAAGAATGCATTAGCTTACACTGTTTCTATCAAGCAAAAAACCTTGTTTCATCATTATCATTATGGGATGAAGGATTAGGTTCAGTTTTAGAACTTGATTCACTCAACAACGTTTTGACCATTATTGTTACTGTCAATGCTTTTGTAGAAGGAGTAAACAGCTAAAACGTTCTGTAAGAGGAATGCTTTACTTTACACTGTTTCTTATAGGCAAATTACGTTCAAAGCTTTTGCAGAAGGAGAAAACAGCTAAAACAGACTGTAAGAGGAATGCTTTAGCTTACACTGTTTCTATCAAGCCAATTACCTTGTTTCATCATTATCATTATGGTATGAAGGATTATGTTAAGTTTTAGAACTTGATTGACTCAACAACGTTTTGACTATTTTTGTTACTGTCAAAGCTTTTGCAGAAGGAGGAAACAGCTAAAACGGACTCTATTGAAGAATGCATTAGCTTACACTGTGTCTATCAAGCCAATTCTTTTTTCATCATTATCATTATGGTATGAAGGATTTGGTTTAGATTTAGAACCTGATTCACTTACCAACGTTTTGACCATTATTGTTACTGTCAATGCTTTTGCAGAAGGAGGAAACAGCTAAAACGGACTCTATTGAAGAATGCATTAGCTTACACTGTTTCTATCAAGCAAAAAACCTTGTTTCATCATTATCATTATGGGATGAAGGATTAGGTTCAGTTTTAGAACCTGATTCACTCAACAACGTTTTGACGATTTTTGTTACTTTCAAAGCTTTTGCAGAAGGAGGAAACAGCTAAAACGGACTGTAATTAAGAATGCATTAGCTTACACTGTTTCTATCAAGCAAAAAACCTTGTTTCATCATTATCATTATGGGATGAAGGATTAGGTTCAGTTTTAGAACTTGATTCACTCAACAACGTTTTGACCATTATTGTTACTGTCAATGCTTTTGTAGAAGGAGTAAACAGCTAAAACGTTCTGTAAGAGGAATGCTTTACTTTACACTGTTTCTTATAGGCAAATTACGTTCAAAGCTTTTGCAGAAGGAGAAAACAGCTAAAACAGACTGTAAGAGGAATGCTTTAGCTTACACTGTTTCTATCAAGCCAATTACCTTGTTTCATCATTATCATTATGGTATGAAGGATTATGTTAAGTTTTAGAACTTGATTGACTCAACAACGTTTTGACTATTTTTGTTACTGTCAAAGCTTTTGCAGAAGGAGGAAACAGCTAAAACGGACTCTATTGAAGAATGCATTAGCTTACACTGTGTCTATCAAGCCAATTCTTTTTTCATCATTATCATTATGGTATGAAGGATTTGGTTTAGATTTAGAACCTTTAGAACAACGTTTTGACCATTATTGTTACTGTCAATGCTTTTGCAGGAGGAGAAAACAGCTAAAACAGACTGTAAGAGGAATGCTTTAGCTTACACTGTTTCTATCAAGCAAAAAACCTTGTTTCATCATTATCATTATGGGATGAAGGATTAGGTTCAGTTTTAGAACCTGATTCACTCAACAACGTTTTGACGATTTTTGTTACTTTCAAAGCTTTTGCAGAAGGAGGAAACAGCTAAAACGGACTGTAATTAAGAATGCATTAGCTTACACTGTTTCTATCAAGCAAAAAACCTTGTTTCATCATTATCATTATGGGATGAAGGATTAGGTTCAGTTTTAGAACTTGATTCACTCAACAACGTTTTGACCAATATTGTTACTGTCAATGCTTTTGTAGAAGGAGTAAACAGCTAAAACGTTCTGTAAGAGGAATGCTTTACTTTACACTGTTTCTTATAGGCAAATTACCTTTTTTCCTCATCATTTTGGTATGAAGGATTAGGATAGTTTTAGAACCTGATTCACTCAACAACGTTTTGACCATTATTGTTACTGTCAATGCTTTTGCAGGAGGAGAAAACAGCTAAAACAGACTGTAAGAGGAATGCTTTAGCTTACACTGTTTCTATCAAGCAAAAAACCTTGTTTCGTCATTATCATCATGGGATGAAGGATTAGGTTCAGTTTTAGAACTTGATTGACTCAACAACGTTTTGAACATTTTTGTTACTGTCAAAGCTTTTGCAGAAGGAGGAAACAGCTAAAACGGACTCTATTGAAGAATGCATTAGCTTACACTGTGTCTATCAAGCCAATTCTTTTTTCATCATTATTATTATGGTATGAAGGATTTGGTTTACATTTAGAACCTGATTCACTTAACAACGTTTTGACCATTCTTGTTACTGTCAATGCTTTTGCAGGAGGAGAAAACAGCTAAAACAGACTGTAAGAGGAATGCTTTAGCTTACACTGTTTCTATCAAGCAAAAAACCTTGTTTCATCATTATCATTATGGGATGAAGGATTAGGTTCAGTTTTAGAACCTGATTCACTCAACAACGTTTTGACGATTTTTGTTACTTTCAAAGCTTTTGCAGAAGGAGGAAACAGCTAAAACGGACTGTAATTAAGAATGCATTAGCTTACACTGTTTCTATCAAGCAAAAAACCTTGTTTCATCATTATCATTATGGGATGAAGGATTAGGTTCAGTTTTAGAACTTGATTCACTCAACAACGTTTTGACCATTATTGTTACTGTCAATGCTTTTGTAGAAGGAGTAAACAGCTAAAACGTTCTGTAAGAGGAATGCTTTACTTTACACTGTTTCTTATAGGCAAATTACCTTTTTTCCTCATCATTTTGGTATGAAGGATTAGGATAGTTTTAGAACCTGATTCACTCAACAACGTTTTGACCATTATTGTTACTGTCAATGCTTTTGCAGGAGGAGAAAACAGCTAAAACAGACTGTAAGAGGAATGCTTTAGCTTACACTGTTTCTATCAAGCAAAAAACCTTGTTTCGTCATTATCATCATGGGATGAAGGATTAGGTTCAGTTTTAGAACTTGATTGACTCAACAACGTTTTGAACAATTTTGTTACTGTCAAAGCTTTTGCAGAAGGAGGAAACAGCTAAAACGGACTCTATTGAAGAATGCATTAGCTTACACTGTGTCTATCAAGCCAATTCTTTTTTCATCATTATCATTATGGTATGAAGGATTTGGTTTAGATTTAGAACCTTTAGAACAACGTTTTGACCATTATTGTTACTGTCAATGCTTTTGCAGGAGGAGAAAACAGCTAAAACAGACTGTAAGAGGAATGCTTTAGCTTACACTGTTTCTATCAAGCAAAAAATCTTGTTTCATCATTATCATTATGGGATGAAGGATTAGGTTCAGTTTTAGAACCTGATTCACTCAACAACGTTTTGACGATTTTTGTTACTTTCAAAGCTTTTGCAGAAGGAGGAAACAGCTAAAACGGACTGTAATTAAGAATGCATTAGCTTACACTGTTTCTATCAAGCAAAAAACCTTGTTTCATCATTATCATTATGGGATGAAGGATTAGGTTCAGTTTTAGAACTTGATTCACTCAACAACGTTTTGACCAATATTGTTACTGTCAATGCTTTTGTAGAAGGAGTAAACAGCTAAAACGTTCTGTAAGAGGAATGCTTTACTTTACACTGTTTCTTATAGGCAAATTACCTTTTTTCCTCATCATTTTGGTATGAAGGATTAGGATAGTTTTAGAACCTGATTCACTCAACAACGTTTTGACCATTATTGTTACTGTCAATGCTTTTGCAGGAGGAGAAAACAGCTAAAACAGACTGTAAGAGGAATGCTTTAGCTTACACTGTTTCTATCAAGCAAAAAACCTTGTTTCGTCATTATCATCATGGGATGAAGGATTAGGTTCAGTTTTAGAACTTGATTGACTCAACAACGTTTTGAACATTTTTGTTACTGTCAAAGCTTTTGCAGAAGGAGGAAACAGCTAAAACGGACTCTATTGAAGAATGCATTAGCTTACACTGTGTCTATCAAGCCAATTCTTTTTTCATCATTATTATTATGGTATGAAGGATTTGGTTTACATTTAGAACCTGATTCACTTAACAACGTTTTGACCATTCTTGTTACTGTCAATGCTTTTGCAGGAGGAGAAAACAGCTAAAACAGACTGTAAGAGGAATGCTTTAGCTTACACTGTTTCTATCAAGCAAAAAACCTTGTTTCATCATTATCATTATGGGATGAAGGATTAGGTTCAGTTTTAGAACCTGATTCACTCAACAACGTTTTGACGATTTTTGTTACTTTCAAAGCTTTTGCAGAAGGAGGAAACAGCTAAAACGGACTGTAATTAAGAATGCATTAGCTTACACTGTTTCTATCAAGCAAAAAACCTTGTTTCATCATTATCATTATGGGATGAAGGATTAGGTTCAGTTTTAGAACTTGATTCACTCAACAACGTTTTGACCATTATTGTTACTGTCAATGCTTTTGTAGAAGGAGTAAACAGCTAAAACGTTCTGTAAGAGGAATGCTTTACTTTACACTGTTTCTTATAGGCAAATTACCTTTTTTCCTCATCATTTTGGTATGAAGGATTAGGATAGTTTTAGAACCTGATTCACTCAACAACGTTTTGACCATTATTGTTACTGTCAATGCTTTTGCAGGAGGAGAAAACAGCTAAAACAGACTGTAAGAGGAATGCTTTAGCTTACACTGTTTCTATCAAGCAAAAAACCTTGTTTCGTCATTATCATCATGGGATGAAGGATTAGGTTCAGTTTTAGAACTTGATTGACTCAACAACGTTTTGAACAATTTTGTTACTGTCAAAGCTTTTGCAGAAGGAGGAAACAGCTAAAACGGACTCTATTGAAGAATGCATTAGCTTACACTGTGTCTATCAAGCCAATTCTTTTTTCATCATTATTATTATGGTATGAAGGATTTGGTTTACATTTAGAACCTGATTCACTTAACAACGTTTTGACCATTATTGTTACTGTCAATGCTTTTGCAGGAGGAGAAAACAGCTAAAACAGACTGTAAGAGGAATGCTTTAGCTTACACTGTTTCTATCAAGCAAAAAACCTTGTTTCATCATTATCATTATAGGATGAAGGATTAGGTTCAGTTTTAGAACCTGATTTACTCAACAACGTTTTGACGATTTTTGTTACTGTCAAAACTTTTGCAGAAGGAGGAAACAGCTAAAACGGACTGTAATTAAGAATGCATTAGCTTACACTGTTTCTATCAAGCAAAAAACCTTGTTTCATCATTATCATTATGGGATGAAGGATTAGGTTCAGTTTTAGAACTTGATTCACTCAACAACGTTTTGACCATTATTGTTACTGTCAATGCTTTTGTAGAAGGAGTAAACAGCTAAAACGTTCTGTAAGAGGAATGCTTTACTTTACACTGTTTCTTATAGGCAAATTACCTTTTTTCCTCATCATTTTGGTATGAAGGATTAGGATAGTTTTAGAACCTTATTCACTCAACAACGTTTTGACCATTATTGTTACGTTCAAAGCTTTTGCAGAAGGAGGAAACAGCTAAAACGGACTCTAATGAAGAATGCATTAGCTTACACTGTTTCTATCAAGCCAATTACCTTGTTTCATCATTATCATTATGGTATGAAGGATTATGTTAAGTTTTAGAACTTGATTGACTCAACAACGTTTTGACTATTTTTGTTACTGTCAAAGCTTTTGCAGAAGGAGGAAACAGCTAAAACGGACTCTATTGAAGAATGCATTAGCTTACACTGTGTCTATCAAGCCAATTCTTTTTTCATCATTATCATTATGGTATGAAGGATTTGGTTTAGATTTAGAACCTGATTCACTTAACAACGTTTTGACCATTATTGTTACTGTCAATGCTTTTACAGGAGGAGAAAACAGCTAAAACAGACTGTAAGAGGAATGCTTTAGCTTACAGTGTTTCTATCAAGCAAAAAACCTTGTTTCATCATTATCATTATGGGATGAAGGATTAGGTTCAGTTTTAGAACCTGATTCACTCAACAACGTTTTGACGATTTTTGTTACTTTCAAAGCTTTTGCAGAAGGAGGAAACAGCTAAAACGGACTGTAATTAAGAATGCATTAGCTTAAACTGTTTCTATCAAGCAAAAAACCTTGTTTCATCATTATCATTATGGGATGAAGGATTAGGTTCAGTTTTAGAACTTGATTCACTCAACAACGTTTTGACCATTATTGTTACTGTCAATGCTTTTGTAGAAGGAGTAAACAGCTAAAACGTTCTGTAAGAGGAATGCTTTACTTTACACTGTTTCTTATAGGCAAATTACCTTTTTTCCTCATCATTTTGGTATGAAGGATTAGGATAGTTTTAGAACCTGATTCACTCAACAACGTTTTGACCATTATTGTTACTGTCAATGCTTTTGCAGGAGGAGAAAACAGCTAAAACAGACTGTAAGAGGAATGCTTTAGCTTACACTGTTTCTATCAAGCAAAAAACCTTGTTTCGTCATTATCATCATGGGATGAAGGATTAGGTTCAGTTTTAGAACTTGATTGACTCAACAACGTTTTGAACATTTTTGTTACTGTCAAAGCTTTTGCAGAAGGAGGAAACAGCTAAAACGGACTCTATTGAAGAATGCATTAGCTTACACTGTTTCTATCAAGCAAAAAACCTTGTTTCATCATTATCATTATAGGATGAAGGATTAGGTTCAGTTTTAGAACTTGATTCACTCAACAACGTTTTGACCATTATTGTTACTGTCAATGCTTTTGTAGAAGGAGTAAACAGCTAAAACGTTCTGTAAGAGGAATGCTTTACTTTACACTGTTTCTTATAGGCAAATTACCTTTTTTCCTCATCATTTTGGTATGAAGGATTAGGTTCAGTTTTAGAACTTGATTCACTCAACAACGTTTTGACCATTATTGTTACTGTCAAAGCTTTTGCAGAAGGAGGAAACAGCTAAAACGGACTCTATTGAAGAATGCATTAGCTTACACTGTTTCTATCAAGCCAATTCTTTTTTCATCATTATTATTATGGTATGAAGGATTTGGTTTACATTTAGAACCTGATTCACTTAACAACGTTTTGACCATTATTGTTACTGTCAATGCTTTTGCAGGAGGAGAAAACAGCTAAAACAGACTGTAAGAGGAATGCTTTAGCTTACACTGTTTCTATCAAGCAAAAAACCTTGTTTCATCATTATCATTTTGGTATGAAGGATTAGGTTCAGTTTTAGAACTTGATTCACTCAACAACGTTTTGACGATTTTTGTTACTTTCAAAGCTTTTGCAGAAGGAGGAAACAGCTAAAACGGACTGTAATTAAGAATGCATTAGCTTACACTGTTTCTATCAAGCAAAAAACCTTGTTTCATCATTATCATTATGGGATGAAGGATTAGGATAGTTTTAGAACCTGATTCACTCAACAACGTTTTGACCATTATTGTTACTGTCAATGCTTTTGCAGGAGGAGAAAACAGCTAAAACAGACTGTAAGAGGAATGCTTTAGCTTACACTGTTTCTATCAAGCAAAAAACCTTGTTTCATCATTATCATTATAGGATGAAGGATTAGGTTCAGTTTTAGAACCTGATTTACTCAACAACGTTTTGACCATTATTGTTACTGTCAAAGCTTTTGCAGAAGGAGGAAACAGCTAAAACGGACTCTATTGAAGAATGCATTAGCTTACACTGTTTCTATCAAGCAAAAAACCTTGTTTCATCATTATCATTATAGGATGAAGGATTAGGTTCAGTTTTAGAACCTTATTCACTCAACAACGTTTTGACGATTTTTGTTACTTTCAAAGCTTTTGCAGAAGGAGGAAACAGCTAAAACAGACTGTAAGAGGAATGCTTTAAAATTTACACTGTTTCTTATAGGCAAATTGCCTTTTTCTTCATCATCATGGTATGAAGGATTAGGTAAAGTTTTAGAACCTGATTCACTCAACAACGTTTTGACGATCTTTGTTACTGTCAAAGCTTTTGCAGAAGGAGGAAAAAGCTAAAACGGACTCTATTGAAGAATGCATTAGCTTACACTGTGTCTATCAAGCCAATTCTTTTTTCATCATTATCATTATGGTATGAAGGATTTGGTTTAGATTTAGAACCTGATTCACTTAACAACGTTTTGACCATTATTGTTACTGTCAATGCTTTTGCAGGAGGAGAAAACAGCTAAAACAGACTGTAAGAGGAATGCTTTAGCTTACACTGTTTCTATCAAGCAAAAAACCTTGTTTCATCATTATCATTATGGGATGAAGGATTAGGTTCAGTTTTAGAACCTGATTCACTCAACAACGTTTTGACGATTTTTGTTACTTTCAAAGCTTTTGCAGAAGGAGGAAACAGCTAAAACGGACTGTAATTAAGAATGCATTAGCTTACACTGTGTCTATCAAGCCAATTCTTTTTTCATCATTATCATTATGGTATGAAGGATTTGGTTTAGATTTAGAACCTGATTCACTTAACAACGTTTTGACCATTATTGTTACTTTCAAAGCTTTTGCAGAAGGAGGAAACAGCTAAAACGGACTGTAATTAAGAATGCATTAGCTTACACTGTGTCTATCAAGCCAATTCTTTTTTCATCATTATCATTATGGTATGAAGGATTAGGTTCAGTTTTAGAACCTGATTCACTCAACAACGTTTTGACCATTATTGTTACTGTCAATGCTTTTGCAGGAGGAGAAAACAGCTAAAACAGACTGTAAGAGGAATGCTTTAGCTTACACTGTTTCTATCAAGCAAAAAACCTTGTTTCGTCATTATCATCATGGGATGAAGGATTAGGTTCAGTTTTAGAACTTGATTGACTCAACAACGTTTTGAACATTTTTGTTACTGTCAAAGCTTTTGCAGAAGGAGGAAACAGCTAAAACGGACTCTATTGAAGAATGCATTAGCTTACACTGTGTCTATCAAGCCAATTCTTTTTTCATCATTATTATTATGGTATGAAGGATTTGGTTTACATTTAGAACCTGATTCACTTAACAACGTTTTGACCATTATTGTTACTGTCAATGCTTTTGCAGGAGGAGAAAACAGCTAAAACAGACTGTAAGAGGAATGCTTTAGCTTACACTGTTTCTATCAAGCAAAAAACCTTGTTTCATCATTATCATTATAGGATGAAGGATTAGGTTCAGTTTTAGAACCTGATTTACTCAACAACGTTTTGACCATTATTGTTACTGTCAAAGCTTTTGCAGAAGGAGGAAACAGCTAAAACGGACTCTATTGAAGAATGCATTAGCTTACACTGTTTCTATCAAGCAAAAAACCTTGTTTCATCATTATCATTTTGGTATGAAGGATTAGGTTCAGTTTTAGAACTTGATTCACTCAACAACGTTTTGACCATTATTGTTACTGTCAAAGCTTTTGCAGAAGGAGGAAACAGCTAAAACGGACTCTATTGAAGAATGCATTAGCTTACACTGTTTCTATCAAGCAAAAAACCTTGTTTCATCATTATCATTATAGGATGAAGGATTAGGTTCAGTTTTAGAACTTGATTCACTCAACAACGTTTTGACCATTATTGTTACTGTCAATGCTTTTGTAGAAGGAGTAAACAGCTAAAACGTTCTGTAAGAGGAATGCTTTACTTTACACTGTTTCTTATAGGCAAATTACCTTTTTTCCTCATCATTTTGGTATGAAGGATTAGGTTCAGTTTTAGAACTTGATTCACTCAACAACGTTTTGACCATTATTGTTACTGTCAAAGCTTTTGCAGAAGGAGGAAACAGCTAAAACGGACTCTATTGAAGAATGCATTAGCTTACACTGTTTCTATCAAGCAAAAAACCTTGTTTCATCATTATCATTTTGGTATGAAGGATTAGGTTCAGTTTTAGAACTTGATTCACTCAACAACGTTTTGACCATTATTGTTACTGTCAATGCTTTTGCAGAAGGAGGAAACAGCTAAAACGGACTCTATTGAAGAATGCATTAGCTTACACTGTTTCTATCAAGCAAAAAACCTTGTTTCATCATTATCATTATAGGATGAAGGATTAGGTTCAGTTTTAGAACCTTATTCACTCAACAACGTTTTGACGATTTTTGTTACTTTCAAAGCTTTTGCAGAAGGAGGAAACAGCTAAAACAGACTGTAAGAGGAATGCTTTAAAATTTACACTGTTTCTTATAGGCAAATTACCTTTTTTCCTCATCATTTTGGTATGAAGGATTAGGATAGTTTAGAACCTGATTCACTCAACAACGTTTTGACCATTATTGTTACTGTCAATGCTTTTGCAGGAGGAGAAAACAGCTAAAACAGACTGTAAGAGGAATGCTTTAGCTTACACTGTTTCTATCAAGCAAAAAACCTTGTTTCGTCATTATCATCATGGGATGAAGGATTAGGTTCAGTTTTAGAACTTGATTGACTCAACAACGTTTTGAACATTTTTGTTACTGTCAAAGCTTTTGCAGAAGGAGGAAACAGCTAAAACGGACTCTATTGAAGAATGCATTAGCTTACACTGTGTCTATCAAGCCAATTCTTTTTTCATCATTATTATTATGGTATGAAGGATTTGGTTTACATTTAGAACCTGATTCACTTAACAACGTTTTGACCATTATTGTTACTGTCAATGCTTTTGCAGGAGGAGAAAACAGCTAAAACAGACTGTAAGAGGAATGCTTTAGCTTACACTGTTTCTATCAAGCAAAAAACCTTGTTTCATCATTATCATTATAGGATGAAGGATTAGGTTCAGTTTTAGAACCTGATTTACTCAACAACGTTTTGACCATTATTGTTACTGTCAAAGCTTTTGCAGAAGGAGGAAACAGCTAAAACGGACTCTATTGAAGAATGCATTAGCTTACACTGTTTCTATCAAGCAAAAAACCTTGTTTCATCATTATCATTTTGGTATGAAGGATTAGGTTCAGTTTTAGAACTTGATTCACTCAACAACGTTTTGACCATTATTGTTACTGTCAAAGCTTTTGCAGAAGGAGGAAACAGCTAAAACGGACTCTATTGAAGAATGCATTAGCTTACACTGTTTCTATCAAGCAAAAAACCTTGTTTCATCATTATCATTATAGGATGAAGGATTAGGTTCAGTTTTAGAACTTGATTCACTCAACAACGTTTTGACCATTATTGTTACTGTCAATGCTTTTGTAGAAGGAGTAAACAGCTAAAACGTTCTGTAAGAGGAATGCTTTACTTTACACTGTTTCTTATAGGCAAATTACCTTTTTTCCTCATCATTTTGGTATGAAGGATTAGGTTCAGTTTTAGAACTTGATTCACTCAACAACGTTTTGACCATTATTGTTACTGTCAAAGCTTTTGCAGAAGGAGGAAACAGCTAAAACGGACTCTATTGAAGAATGCATTAGCTTACACTGTTTCTATCAAGCAAAAAACCTTGTTTCATCATTATCATTTTGGTATGAAGGATTAGGTTCAGTTTTAGAACTTGATTCACTCAACAACGTTTTGACCATTATTGTTACTGTCAAAGCTTTTGCAGAAGGAGGAAACAGCTAAAACGGACTCTATTGAAGAATGCATTAGCTTACACTGTTTCTATCAAGCAAAAAACCTTGTTTCATCATTATCATTATAGGATGAAGGATTAGGTTCAGTTTTAGAACCTTATTCACTCAACAACGTTTTGACGATTTTTGTTACTTTCAAAGCTTTTGCAGAAGGAGGAAACAGCTAAAACAGACTGTAAGAGGAATGCTTTAAAATTTACACTGTTTCTTATAGGCAAATTGCCTTTTTCTTCATCATCATGGTATGAAGGATTAGGTAAAGTTTTAGAACCTGATTCACTCAACAACGTTTTGACGATCTTTGTTACTGTCAAAGCTTTTGCAGAAGGAGGAAAAAGCTAAAACGGACTCTATTGAAGAATGCATTAGCTTACACTGTGTCTATCAAGCCAATTCTTTTTTCATCATTATCATTATGGTATGAAGGATTTGGTTTAGATTTAGAACCTGATTCACTTAACAACGTTTTGACCATTATTGTTACTGTCAATGCTTTTGCAGGAGGAGAAAACAGCTAAAACAGACTGTAAGAGGAATGCTTTAGCTTACACTGTTTCTATCAAGCAAAAAACCTTGTTTCATCATTATCATTATGGGATGAAGGATTAGGTTCAGTTTTAGAACCTGATTCACTCAACAACGTTTTGACCATTATTGTTACTTTCAAAGCTTTTGCAGAAGGAGGAAACAGCTAAAACGGACTGTAATTAAGAATGCATTAGCTTACACTGTGTCTATCAAGCAAAAAACCTTGTTTCATCATTATCATTATGGGATGAAGGATTAGGTTCAGTTTTAGAACTTGATTCACTCAACAACGTTTTGACCATTATTGTTACTTTCAAAGCTTTTGCAGAAGGAGGAAACAGCTAAAACGGACTGTAATTAAGAATGCATTAGCTTACACTGTGTCTATCAAGCCAATTCTTTTTTCATCATTATCATTATGGTATGAAGGATTTGGTTTAGATTTAGAACCTGATTCACTTAACAACGTTTTGACCATTATTGTTACTTTCAAAGCTTTTGCAGAAGGAGGAAACAGCTAAAACGGACTGTAATTAAGAATGCATTAGATTACACTGTGTCTATCAAGCCAATTCTTTTTTCATCATTATCATTATGGTATGAAGGATTTGGTTTAGATTTAGAACCTGATTCACTTACCAACGTTTTGACCATTATTGTTACTGTCAATGCTTTTGCAGGAGGAGAAAACAGCTAAAACGTTCTGTAAGAGGAATGCTTTACTTTACACTGTTTCTTATAGGCAAATTACCTTTTTTCCTCATCATTTTGGTATGAAGGATTAGGATAGTTTAGAACCTGATTCACTCAACAACGTTTTGACCATTATTGTTACTGTCAATGCTTTTGCAGGAGGAGAAAACAGCTAAAACAGACTGTAAGAGGAATGCTTTAGCTTACACTGTTTCTATCAAGCAAAAAACCTTGTTTCGTCATTATCATCATGGGATGAAGGATTAGGTTCAGTTTTAGAACTTGATTGAATCAACAACGTTTTGAACATTTTTGTTACTGTCAAAGCTTTTGCAGAAGGAGGAAACAGCTAAAACGGACTCTATTGAAGAATGCATTAGCTTACACTGTGTCTATCAAGCCAATTCTTTTTTCATCATTATTATTATGGTATGAAGGATTTGGTTTACATTTAGAACCTGATTCACTTAACAACGTTTTGACCATTATTGTTACTGTCAATGCTTTTGCAGGAGGAGAAAACAGCTAAAACAGACTGTAAGAGGAATGCTTTAGCTTACACTGTTTCTATCAAGCAAAAAACCTTGTTTCATCATTATCATTATAGGATGAAGGATTAGGTTCAGTTTTAGAACCTGATTTACTCAACAACGTTTTGACCATTATTGTTACTGTCAAAGCTTTTGCAGAAGGAGGAAACAGCTAAAACGGACTCTATTGAAGAATGCATTAGCTTACACTGTTTCTATCAAGCAAAAAACCTTGTTTCATCATTATCATTATAGGATGAAGGATTAGGTTCAGTTTTAGAACTTGATTCACTCAACAACGTTTTGACCATTATTGTTACTGTCAATGCTTTTGTAGAAGGAGTAAACAGCTAAAACGTTCTGTAAGAGGAATGCTTTACTTTACACTGTTTCTTATAGGCAAATTACCTTTTTTCCTCATCATTTTGGTATGAAGGATTAGGTTCAGTTTTAGAACTTGATTCACTCAACAACGTTTTGACCATTATTGTTACTGTCAAAGCTTTTGCAGAAGGAGGAAACAGCTAAAACGGACTCTATTGAAGAATGCATTAGCTTACACTGTTTCTATCAAGCAAAAAACCTTGTTTCATCATTATCATTATAGGATGAAGGATTAGGTTCAGTTTTAGAACCTTATTCACTCAACAACGTTTTGACGATTTTTGTTACTTTCAAAGCTTTTGCAGAAGGATGAAACAGCTAAAACAGACTGTAAGAGGAATGCTTTAAAATTTACACTGTTTCTTATAGGCAAATTGCCTTTTTCTTCATCATCATGGTATGAAGGATTAGGTAAAGTTTTAGAACCTGATTCACTCAACAACGTTTTGACGATCTTTGTTACTGTCAAAGCTTTTGCAGAAGGAGGAAAAAGCTAAAACGGACTCTATTGAAGAATGCATTAGCTTACACTGTGTCTATCAAGCCAATTCTTTTTTCATCATTATCATTATGGTATGAAGGATTTGGTTTAGATTTAGAACCTGATTCACTTAACAACGTTTTGACCATTATTGTTACTGTCAATGCTTTTGCAGGAGGAGAAAACAGCTAAAACAGACTGTAAGAGGAATGCTTTAGCTTACACTGTTTCTATCAAGCAAAAAACCTTGTTTCATCATTATCATTATGGGATGAAGGATTAGGTTCAGTTTTAGAACCTGATTCACTCAACAACGTTTTGACGATTTTTGTTACTTTCAAAGCTTTTGCAGAAGGAGGAAACAGCTAAAACGGACTGTAATTAAGAATGCATTAGCTTACACTGTGTCTATCAAGCCAATTCTTTTTTCATCATTATCATTATGGTATGAAGGATTTGGTTTAGATTTAGAACCTGATTCACTTAACAACGTTTTGACCATTATTGTTACTTTCAAAGCTTTTGCAGAAGGAGGAAACAGCTAAAACGGACTGTAATTAAGAATGCATTAGCTTACACTGTGTCTATCAAGCCAATTCTTTTTTCATCATTATCATTATGGTATGAAGGATTTGGTTTAGATTTAGAACCTGATTCACTTACCAACGTTTTGACCATTATTGTTACTGTCAATGCTTTTGCAGGAGGAGAAAACAGCTAAAACAGACTGTAAGAGGAATGCTTTAGCTTACACTGTTTCTATCAAGCAAAAAACCTTGTTTCATCATTATCATTATGGGATGAAGGATTAGGTTCAGTTTTAGAACCTGATTCACTCAACAACGTTTTGACGATTTTTGTTACTTTCAAAGCTTTTGCAGAAGGAGGAAACAGCTAAAACGGACTGTAATTAAGAATGCATTAGCTTACACTGTTTCTATCAAGCAAAAAACCTTGTTTCATCATTATCATTATGGGATGAAGGATTAGGTTCAGTTTTAGAACTTGATTCACTCAACAACGTTTTGACCATTATTGTTACTGTCAATGCTTTTGTAGAAGGAGTAAACAGCTAAAACGTTCTGTAAGAGGAATGCTTTACTTTACACTGTTTCTTATAGGCAAATTACGTTCAAAGCTTTTGCAGAAGGAGAAAACAGCTAAAACAGACTGTAAGAGGAATGCTTTAGCTTACACTGTGTCTTTTAAGCAAAAAAACTTGTTTCATCATTATCATTATGGGATGAAGGATTAGGTTCAGTTTTAGAACCTGATTCACTCAACAACGTTTTGACCATTATTGTTACTGTCAATGCTTTTGCAGAAGGAGAAAACAGCTAAAACAGACTGTATGAAGAATGCTTTAAACTTTACACTGTTTCTTATAGGCAAATTACCTTTTTCCTCATCATTTTGGTATGAAGGATTAGGATAGTTTTAGAACCTTATTCACTCAACAACGTTTTGACCATTATTGTTACTGTCAATGCTTTTGTAGAAGGAGTAAACAGCTAAAACGTTCTGTAAGAGGAATACTTTTCTTTTACACTGTTTCTTATAGGCAAATTACCTTTTTTCCTCATCATTTTGGTATGAAGGATTAGGATAGTTTTAGAACCTGATTCACTCAACAACGTTTTGACCATTATTGTTACTGTCAATGCTTTTGCAGGAGGAGAAAACAGCTAAAACAGACTGTAAGAGGAATGCTTTAGCTTACACTGTTTCTATCAAGCAAAAAACCTTGTTTCGTCATTATCATCATGGGATGAAGGATTAGGTTCAGTTTTAGAACTTGATTGACTCAACAACGTTTTGAACATTTTTGTTACTGTCAAAGCTTTTGCAGAAGGAGGAAACAGCTAAAACGGACTCTATTGAAGAATGCATTAGCTTACACTGTGTCTATCAAGCCAATTCTTTTTTCATCATTATTATTATGGTATGAAGGATTTGGTTTACATTTAGAACCTGATTCACTTAACAACGTTTTGACCATTATTGTTACTGTCAATGCTTTTGCAGGAGGAGAAAACAGCTAAAACAGACTGTAAGAGGAATGCTTTAGCTTACACTGTTTCTATCAAGCAAAAAACCTTGTTTCATCATTATCATTATAGGATGAAGGATTAGGTTCAGTTTTAGAACCTGATTTACTCAACAACGTTTTGACCATTATTGTTACTGTCAAAGCTTTTGCAGAAGGAGGAAACAGCTAAAACGGACTCTATTGAAGAATGCATTAGCTTACACTGTTTCTATCAAGCAAAAAACCTTGTTTCATCATTATCATTTTGGTATGAAGGATTAGGTTCAGTTTTAGAACTTGATTCACTCAACAACGTTTTGACCATTATTGTTACTGTCAAAGCTTTTGCAGAAGGAGGAAACAGCTAAAACGGACTCTATTGAAGAATGCATTAGCTTACACTGTTTCTATCAAGCAAAAAACCTTGTTTCATCATTATCATTATAGGATGAAGGATTAGGTTCAGTTTTAGAACTTGATTCACTCAACAACGTTTTGACCATTATTGTTACTGTCAATGCTTTTGTAGAAGGAGTAAACAGCTAAAACGTTCTGTAAGAGGAATGCTTTACTTTACACTGTTTCTTATAGGCAAATTACCTTTTTTCCTCATCATTTTGGTATGAAGGATTAGGTTCAGTTTTAGAACTTGATTCACTCAACAACGTTTTGACCATTATTGTTACTGTCAAAGCTTTTGCAGAAGGAGGAAACAGCTAAAACGGACTCTATTGAAGAATGCATTAGCTTACACTGTTTCTATCAAGCAAAAAACCTTGTTTCATCATTATCATTTTGGTATGAAGGATTAGGTTCAGTTTTAGAACTTGATTCACTCAACAACGTTTTGACCATTATTGTTACTGTCAAAGCTTTTGCAGAAGGAGGAAACAGCTAAAACGGACTCTATTGAAGAATGCATTAGCTTACACTGTTTCTATCAAGCAAAAAACCTTGTTTCATCATTATCATTATAGGATGAAGGATTAGGTTCAGTTTTAGAACCTTATTCACTCAACAACGTTTTGACGATTTTTGTTACTTTCAAAGCTTTTGCAGAAGGAGGAAACAGCTAAAACAGACTGTAAGAGGAATGCTTTAAAATTTACACTGTTTCTTATAGGCAAATTACCTTTTTTCCTCATCATTTTGGTATGAAGGATTTGGATAGTTTTAGAACCTTATTCACTCAACTACGTTTTGACGATTTTTGTTACTTTCAAAGCTTTAGCAGAAGGAGGAAACAGCTAAAACGGACTCTAATGAAGAATACATTAGCTTACACTGTTTCTATCAAGCCAATTACCTTGTTTCATCATTATCATTATGGTATGAAGGATTAGGTTCAGTTTTAGAACCTGATTCACTCAACAACGTTTTGACCATTTTTGTTACAGTCAAAGCTTTTGCAGAAGGAGAAAACAGCTAAAACAGACTGTAAGAGGAATGCTTTAGCTTACACTGTGTCTATCAAGCAAAAAACCTTGTTTCATCATTATCATTATGGGATGAAGGATTAGGTTCAGTTTTAGAACCTGATTCACTCAACAACGTTTTGACGATTTTTGTTACTTTCAAAGCTTTTGCAGAAGGAGGAAACAGCTAAAACGGACTGTAATTAAGAATGCATTAGCTTACACTGTGTCTATCAAGCCAATTCTTTTTTCATCATTATCATTATGGTATGAAGGATTTGGTTTAGATTTAGAACCTGATTCACTTAACAACGTTTTGACCATTATTGTTACTTTCAAAGCTTTTGCAGAAGGAGGAAACAGCTAAAACGGACTGTAATTAAGAATGCATTAGCTTACACTGTGTCTATCAAGCCAATTCTTTTTTCATCATTATCATTATGGTATGAAGGATTTGGTTTAGATTTAGAACCTGATTCACTTACCAACGTTTTGACCATTATTGTTACTGTCAATGCTTTTGCAGGAGGAGAAAACAGCTAAAACAGACTGTAAGAGGAATGCTTTAGCTTACACTGTTTCTATCAAGCAAAAAACCTTGTTTCATCATTATCATTATGGGATGAAGGATTAGGTTCAGTTTTAGAACCTGATTCACTCAACAACGTTTTGACGATTTTTGTTACTTTCAAAGCTTTTGCAGAAGGAGGAAACAGCTAAAACGGACTGTAATTAAGAATGCATTAGCTTACACTGTTTCTATCAAGCAAAAAACCTTGTTTCATCATTATCATTATGGGATGAAGGATTAGGTTCAGTTTTAGAACTTGATTCACTCAACAACGTTTTGACCATTATTGTTACTGTCAATGCTTTTGTAGAAGGAGTAAACAGCTAAAACGTTCTGTAAGAGGAATGCTTTACTTTACACTGTTTCTTATAGGCAAATTACGTTCAAAGCTTTTGCAGAAGGAGAAAACAGCTAAAACAGACTGTAAGAGGAATGCTTTAGCTTACACTGTGTCTTTTAAGCAAAAAAACTTGTTTCATCATTATCATTATGGGATGAAGGATTAGGTTCAGTTTTAGAACCTGATTCACTCAACAACGTTTTGACCATTATTGTTACTGTCAATGCTTTTGCAGAAGGAGAAAACAGCTAAAACAGACTGTATGAAGAATGCTTTAAACTTTACACTGTTTCTTATAGGCAAATTACCTTTTTCCTCATCATTTTGGTATGAAGGATTAGGATAGTTTTAGAACCTTATTCACTCAACAACGTTTTGACCATTATTGTTACTGTCAATGCTTTTGTAGAAGGAGTAAACAGCTAAAACGTTCTGTAAGAGGAATACTTTTCTTTTACACTGTTTCTTATAGGCAAATTACCTTTTTTCCTCATCATTTTGGTATGAAGGATTAGGATAGTTTTAGAACCTGATTCACTCAACAACGTTTTGACCATTATTGTTACTGTCAATGCTTTTGCAGGAGGAGAAAACAGCTAAAACAGACTGTAAGAGGAATGCTTTAGCTTACACTGTTTCTATCAAGCAAAAAACCTTGTTTCGTCATTATCATCATGGGATGAAGGATTAGGTTCAGTTTTAGAACTTGATTGACTCAACAACGTTTTGAACATTTTTGTTACTGTCAAAGCTTTTGCAGAAGGAGGAAACAGCTAAAACGGACTCTATTGAAGAATGCATTAGCTTACACTGTGTCTATCAAGCCAATTCTTTTTTCATCATTATTATTATGGTATGAAGGATTTGGTTTACATTTAGAACCTGATTCACTTAACAACGTTTTGACCATTATTGTTACTGTCAATGCTTTTGCAGGAGGAGAAAACAGCTAAAACAGACTGTAAGAGGAATGCTTTAGCTTACACTGTTTCTATCAAGCAAAAAACCTTGTTTCATCATTATCATTATAGGATGAAGGATTAGGTTCAGTTTTAGAACCTGATTTACTCAACAACGTTTTGACCATTATTGTTACTGTCAAAGCTTTTGCAGAAGGAGGAAACAGCTAAAACGGACTCTATTGAAGAATGCATTAGCTTACACTGTTTCTATCAAGCAAAAAACCTTGTTTCATCATTATCATTTTGGTATGAAGGATTAGGTTCAGTTTTAGAACTTGATTCACTCAACAACGTTTTGACCATTATTGTTACTGTCAAAGCTTTTGCAGAAGGAGGAAACAGCTAAAACGGACTCTATTGAAGAATGCATTAGCTTACACTGTTTCTATCAAGCAAAAAACCTTGTTTCATCATTATCATTATAGGATGAAGGATTAGGTTCAGTTTTAGAACTTGATTCACTCAACAACGTTTTGACCATTATTGTTACTGTCAATGCTTTTGTAGAAGGAGTAAACAGCTAAAACGTTCTGTAAGAGGAATGCTTTACTTTACACTGTTTCTTATAGGCAAATTACCTTTTTTCCTCATCATTTTGGTATGAAGGATTAGGTTCAGTTTTAGAACTTGATTCACTCAACAACGTTTTGACCATTATTGTTACTGTCAAAGCTTTTGCAGAAGGAGGAAACAGCTAAAACGGACTCTAATGAAGAATACATTAGCTTACACTGTTTCTATCAAGCCAATTACCTTGTTTCATCATTATCATTATGGTATGAAGGATTAGGTTCAGTTTTAGAACCTGATTCACTCAACAACGTTTTGACCATTTTTGTTACAGTCAAAGCTTTTGCAGAAGGAGAAAACAGCTAAAACAGACTGTAAGAGGAATGCTTTAGCTTACACTGTGTCTATCAAGCAAAAAACCTTGTTTCATCATTATCATTATGGGATGAAGGATTAGGTTCAGTTTTGGAACTTGATTGACTCAACAACGTTTTGACCATTATTGTTACTGTCAATGCTTTTGCAGAAGGAGAAAACAGCTAAAACAGACTGTAAGAGGAATGCTTTAGCTTACACTGTGTCTATCAAGCAAAAAACCTTGTTTCATCATTATCATTATGGGATGAAGGATTAGGTTCAGTTTTAGAACTTGATTGACTCAACAACGTTTTGACGATTTTTGTTACTGTCAAAGCTTTTGCAGAAGGAGGAAACAGCTAAAACGGACTCTATTGAAGAATGCATTAGCTTACACTGTGTCTATCAAGCCAATTCTTTTTTCATCATTATCATTATGGTATGAAGGATTTGGTTTGGATTTAGAACCTGATTCACTCAACAACGTTTTGACCATTATTGTTACGTTCAAAGCTTTTGCAGAAGGAGAAAACAGCTAAAACAGACTGTAAGAGGAATGCTTTAGCTTACACTGTGTCTTTTAAGCAAAAAAACTTGTTTCATCATTATCATTATGGGATGAAGGATTAGGTTCAGTTTTAGAACCTGATTCACTCAACAACGTTTTGACCATTATTGTTACTGTCAATGCTTTTGCAGAAGGAGAAAACAGCTAAAACAGACTGTATGAAGAATGCTTTAAACTTTACACTGTTTCTTATAGGCAAATTACCTTTTTCCTCATCATTTTGGTATGAAGGATTAGGATAGTTTTAGAACCTTATTCACTCAACAACGTTTTGACCATTATTGTTACTGTCAATGCTTTTGTAGAAGGAGTAAACAGCTAAAACGTTCTGTAAGAGGAATACTTTTCTTTTACACTGTTTCTTATAGGCAAATTACCTTTTTTCCTCATTATTTTGGTATGAAGGATTAGGATAGTTTTAGAACCTGATTCACTCAACAACGTTTTGACCATTATTGTTACTGTCAATGCTTTTGCAGGAGGAGAAAACAGCTAAAACAGACTGTAAGAGGAATGCTTTAGCTTACACTGTTTCTATCAAGCAAAAAACCTTGTTTCGTCATTATCATCATGGGATGAAGGATTAGGTTCAGTTTTAGAACTTGATTGACTCAACAACGTTTTGAACATTTTTGTTACTGTCAAAGCTTTTGCAGAAGGAGGAAACAGCTAAAACGGACTCTATTGAAGAATGCATTAGCTTACACTGTGTCTATCAAGCCAATTCTTTTTTCATCATTATTATTATGGTATGAAGGATTTGGTTTACATTTAGAACCTGATTCACTTAACAACGTTTTGACCATTATTGTTACTGTCAATGCTTTTGCAGGAGGAGAAAACAGCTAAAACAGACTGTAAGAGGAATGCTTTAGCTTACACTGTTTCTATCAAGCAAAAAACCTTGTTTCATCATTATCATTATAGGATGAAGGATTAGGTTCAGTTTTAGAACCTGATTTACTCAACAACGTTTTGACCATTATTGTTACTGTCAAAGCTTTTGCAGAAGGAGGAAACAGCTAAAACGGACTCTATTGAAGAATGCATTAGCTTACACTGTTTCTATCAAGCAAAAAACCTTGTTTCATCATTATCATTTTGGTATGAAGGATTAGGTTCAGTTTTAGAACTTGATTCACTCAACAACGTTTTGACCATTATTGTTACTGTCAATGCTTTTGCAGAAGGAGGAAACAGCTAAAACGGACTCTAATGAAGAATGCATTAGCTTACACTGTTTCTATCAAGCCAATTACCTTGTTTCATCATTATCATTATGGGATGAAGGATTAGGTTCAGTTTTAGAACTTGATTCACTCAACAACGTTTTGACCATTATTGTTACTGTCAATGCTTTTGTAGAAGGAGTAAACAGCTAAAACGTTCTGTAAGAGGAATGCTTTACTTTACACTGTTTCTTATAGGCAAATTACCTTTTTTCCTCATCATTTTGGTATGAAGGATTAGGTTCAGTTTTAGAACTTGATTCACTCAACAACGTTTTGACCATTATTGTTACTGTCAAAGCTTTTGCAGAAGGAGGAAACAGCTAAAACGGACTCTATTGAAGAATGCATTAGCTTACACTGTTTCTATCAAGCAAAAAACCTTGTTTCATCATTATCATTTTGGTATGAAGGATTAGGTTCAGTTTTAGAACTTGATTCACTCAACAACGTTTTGACCATTATTGTTACTGTCAAAGCTTTTGCAGAAGGAGGAAACAGCTAAAACGGACTCTATTGAAGAATGCATTAGCTTACACTGTTTCTATCAAGCAAAAAACCTTGTTTCATCATTATCATTATAGGATGAAGGATTAGGTTCAGTTTTAGAACCTTATTCACTCAACAACGTTTTGACGATTTTTGTTACTTTCAAAGCTTTTGCAGAAGGAGGAAACAGCTAAAACAGACTGTAAGAGGAATGCTTTAAAATTTACACTGTTTCTTATAGGCAAATTGCCTTTTTCTTCATCATCATGGTATGAAGGATTAGGTAAAGTTTTAGAACCTGATTCACTCAACAACGTTTTGACGATCTTTGTTACTGTCAAAGCTTTTGCAGAAGGAGGAAAAAGCTAAAACGGACTCTATTGAAGAATGCATTAGCTTACACTGTGTCTATCAAGCCAATTCTTTTTTCATCATTATCATTATGGTATGAAGGATTTGGTTTAGATTTAGAACCTGATTCACTTAACAACGTTTTGACCATTATTGTTACTGTCAATGCTTTTGCAGGAGGAGAAAACAGCTAAAACAGACTGTAAGAGGAATGCTTTAGCTTACACTGTGTCTATCAAGCAAAAAACCTTGTTTCATCATTATCATTATGGGATGAAGGATTAGGTTCAGTTTTAGAACCTTATTCACTCAACTACGTTTTGACGATTTTTGTTACTGTCAATGCTTTTGTAGAAGGAGTAAACAGCTAAAACGTTCTGTAAGAGGAATGCTTTACTTTACACTGTTTCTTATAGGCAAATTACCTTTTTCTTCATCATCATGGTATGAAGGATTAGGTAAAGTTTTAGAACCTGATTCACTCAACAACGTTTTGACGATCTTTGTTACTGTCAAAGCTTTTGCAGAAGGAGGAAAAAGCTAAAACGGACTCTATTGAAGAATGCATTAGCTTACACTGTGTCTATCAAGCCAATTCTTTTTTCATCATTATCATTATGGTATGAAGGATTTGGTTTAGATTTAGAACCTGATTCACTTAACAACGTTTTGACCATTATTGTTACTGTCAATGCTTTTGCAGGAGGAGAAAACAGCTAAAACAGACTGTAAGAGGAATGCTTTAGCTTACACTGTTTCTATCAAGCAAAAAACCTTGTTTCATCATTATCATTATGGGATGAAGGATTAGGTTCAGTTTTAGAACCTGATTCACTCAACAACGTTTTGACGATTTTTGTTACTTTCAAAGCTTTTGCAGAAGGAGGAAACAGCTAAAACGGACTGTAATTAAGAATGCATTAGCTTACACTGTGTCTATCAAGCCAATTCTTTTTTCATCATTATCATTATGGTATGAAGGATTTGGTTTAGATTTAGAACCTGATTCACTTAACAACGTTTTGACCATTATTGTTACTTTCAAAGCTTTTGCAGAAGGAGGAAACAGCTAAAACGGACTGTAATTAAGAATGCATTAGCTTACACTGTGTCTATCAAGCCAATTCTTTTTTCATCATTATCATTATGGTATGAAGGATTTGGTTTAGATTTAGAACCTGATTCACTTACCAACGTTTTGACCATTATTGTTACTGTCAATGCTTTTGCAGGAGGAGAAAACAGCTAAAACAGACTGTAAGAGGAATGCTTTAGCTTACACTGTTTCTATCAAGCAAAAAACCTTGTTTCATCATTATCATTATGGGATGAAGGATTAGGTTCAGTTTTAGAACCTGATTCACTCAACAACGTTTTGACGATTTTTGTTACTTTCAAAGCTTTTGCAGAAGGAGGAAACAGCTAAAACGGACTGTAATTAAGAATGCATTAGCTTACACTGTTTCTATCAAGCAAAAAACCTTGTTTCATCATTATCATTATGGGATGAAGGATTAGGTTCAGTTTTAGAACTTGATTCACTCAACAACGTTTTGACCATTATTGTTACTGTCAATGCTTTTGTAGAAGGAGTAAACAGCTAAAACGTTCTGTAAGAGGAATGCTTTACTTTACACTGTTTCTTATAGGCAAATTACGTTCAAAGCTTTTGCAGAAGGAGAAAACAGCTAAAACAGACTGTAAGAGGAATGCTTTAGCTTACACTGTGTCTTTTAAGCAAAAAAACTTGTTTCATCATTATCATTATGGGATGAAGGATTAGGTTCAGTTTTAGAACCTGATTCACTCAACAACGTTTTGACCATTATTGTTACTGTCAATGCTTTTGCAGAAGGAGAAAACAGCTAAAACAGACTGTATGAAGAATGCTTTAAACTTTACACTGTTTCTTATAGGCAAATTACCTTTTTCCTCATCATTTTGGTATGAAGGATTAGGATAGTTTTAGAACCTTATTCACTCAACAACGTTTTGACCATTATTGTTACTGTCAATGCTTTTGTAGAAGGAGTAAACAGCTAAAACGTTCTGTAAGAGGAATACTTTTCTTTTACACTGTTTCTTATAGGCAAATTACCTTTTTTCCTCATCATTTTGGTATGAAGGATTAGGATAGTTTTAGAACCTGATTCACTCAACAACGTTTTGACCATTATTGTTACTGTCAATGCTTTTGCAGGAGGAGAAAACAGCTAAAACAGACTGTAAGAGGAATGCTTTAGCTTACACTGTTTCTATCAAGCAAAAAACCTTGTTTCGTCATTATCATCATGGGATGAAGGATTAGGTTCAGTTTTAGAACTTGATTGACTCAACAACGTTTTGAACATTTTTGTTACTGTCAAAGCTTTTGCAGAAGGAGGAAACAGCTAAAACGGACTCTATTGAAGAATGCATTAGCTTACACTGTGTCTATCAAGCCAATTCTTTTTTCATCATTATTATTATGGTATGAAGGATTTGGTTTACATTTAGAACCTGATTCACTTAACAACGTTTTGACCATTATTGTTACTGTCAATGCTTTTGCAGGAGGAGAAAACAGCTAAAACAGACTGTAAGAGGAATGCTTTAGCTTACACTGTTTCTATCAAGCAAAAAACCTTGTTTCATCATTATCATTATAGGATGAAGGATTAGGTTCAGTTTTAGAACCTGATTTACTCAACAACGTTTTGACCATTATTGTTACTGTCAAAGCTTTTGCAGAAGGAGGAAACAGCTAAAACGGACTCTATTGAAGAATGCATTAGCTTACACTGTTTCTATCAAGCAAAAAACCTTGTTTCATCATTATCATTTTGGTATGAAGGATTAGGTTCAGTTTTAGAACTTGATTCACTCAACAACGTTTTGACCATTATTGTTACTGTCAAAGCTTTTGCAGAAGGAGGAAACAGCTAAAACGGACTCTATTGAAGAATGCATTAGCTTACACTGTTTCTATCAAGCAAAAAACCTTGTTTCATCATTATCATTATAGGATGAAGGATTAGGTTCAGTTTTAGAACTTGATTCACTCAACAACGTTTTGACCATTATTGTTACTGTCAATGCTTTTGTAGAAGGAGTAAACAGCTAAAACGTTCTGTAAGAGGAATGCTTTACTTTACACTGTTTCTTATAGGCAAATTACCTTTTTTCCTCATCATTTTGGTATGAAGGATTAGGTTCAGTTTTAGAACTTGATTCACTCAACAACGTTTTGACCATTATTGTTACTGTCAAAGCTTTTGCAGAAGGAGGAAACAGCTAAAACGGACTCTATTGAAGAATGCATTAGCTTACACTGTTTCTATCAAGCAAAAAACCTTGTTTCATCATTATCATTTTGGTATGAAGGATTAGGTTCAGTTTTAGAACTTGATTCACTCAACAACGTTTTGACCATTATTGTTACTGTCAAAGCTTTTGCAGAAGGAGGAAACAGCTAAAACGGACTCTATTGAAGAATGCATTAGCTTACACTGTTTCTATCAAGCAAAAAACCTTGTTTCATCATTATCATTATAGGATGAAGGATTAGGTTCAGTTTTAGAACCTTATTCACTCAACAACGTTTTGACGATTTTTGTTACTTTCAAAGCTTTTGCAGAAGGAGGAAACAGCTAAAACAGACTGTAAGAGGAATGCTTTAAAATTTACACTGTTTCTTATAGGCAAATTGCCTTTTTCTTCATCATCATGGTATGAAGGATTAGGTAAAGTTTTAGAACCTGATTCACTCAACAACGTTTTGACGATCTTTGTTACTGTCAAAGCTTTTGCAGAAGGAGGAAAAAGCTAAAACGGACTCTATTGAAGAATGCATTAGCTTACACTGTGTCTATCAAGCCAATTCTTTTTTCATCATTATCATTATGGTATGAAGGATTTGGTTTAGATTTAGAACCTGATTCACTTAACAACGTTTTGACCATTATTGTTACTGTCAATGCTTTTGCAGGAGGAGAAAACAGCTAAAACAGACTGTAAGAGGAATGCTTTAGCTTACACTGTGTCTATCAAGCAAAAAACCTTGTTTCATCATTATCATTATGGGATGAAGGATTAGGTTCAGTTTTAGAACCTTATTCACTCAACTACGTTTTGACGATTTTTGTTACTTTCAAAGCTTTAGCAGAAGGAGGAAACAGCTAAAACGGACTCTAATGAAGAATGCATTAGCTTACACTGTTTCTATCAAGCCAATTACCTTGTTTCATCATTATCATTATGGTATGAAGGATTAGGTTCAGTTTTAGAACCTGATTCACTCAACAACGTTCTGACGATTTTTGTTACTTTCAAAGCTTTTGCAGAAGGAGGAAACAGCTAAAACGGACTGTAATTAAGAATGCATTAGCTTACACTGTTTCTATCAAGCAAAAAACCTTGTTTCATCATTATCATTATGGGATGAAGGATTTAGGTTCAGTTTTAGAACTTGATTCACTCAACAACGTTTTGACCATTATTGTTACTGTCAATGCTTTTGTAGAAGGAGTAAACAGCTAAAACGTTCTGTTAGAGGAATGCTTTACTTTACACTGTTTCTTATAGGCAAATTACCTTTTTTCCTCATCATTTTGGTATGAAGGATTTGGATAGTTTTAGAACCTTATTCACTCAACTACGTTTTGACGATTTTTGTTACTTTCAAAGCTTTAGCAGAAGGAGGAAACAGCTAAAACGGACTCTAATGAAGAATACATTAGCTTACACTGTTTCTATCAAGCCAATTACCTTGTTTCATCATTATCATTATGGTATGAAGGATTAGGTTCAGTTTTAGAACCTGATTCACTCAACAACGTTTTGACCATTTTTGTTACAGTCAAAGCTTTTGCAGAAGGAGAAAACAGCTAAAACAGACTGTAAGAGGAATGCTTTAGCTTACACTGTGTCTATCAAGCAAAAAACCTTGTTTCATCATTATCATTATGGGATGAAGGATTAGGTTCAGTTTTGGAACTTGATTGACTCAACAACGTTTTGACCATTATTGTTACTGTCAATGCTTTTGCAGAAGGAGAAAACAGCTAAAACAGACTGTAAGAGGAATGCTTTAGCTTACACTGTGTCTATCAAGCAAAAAACCTTGTTTCATCATTATCATTATGGGATGAAGGATTAGGTTCAGTTTTAGAACTTGATTGACTCAACAACGTTTTGACGATTTTTGTTACTGTCAAAGCTTTTGCAGAAGGAGGAAACAGCTAAAACGGACTCTATTGAAGAATGCATTAGCTTACACTGTGTCTATCAAGCCAATTCTTTTTTCATCATTATCATTATGGTATGAAGGATTTGGTTTGGATTTAGAACCTGATTCACTCAACAACGTTTTGACCATTATTGTTACGTTCAAAGCTTTTGCAGAAGGAGAAAACAGCTAAAACAGACTGTAAGAGGAATGCTTTAGCTTACACTGTGTCTTTTAAGCAAAAAAACTTGTTTCATCATTATCATTATGGGATGAAGGATTAGGTTCAGTTTTAGAACCTGATTCACTCAACAACGTTTTGACCATTATTGTTACTGTCAATGCTTTTGTAGAAGGAGTAAACAGCTAAAACGTTCTGTAAGAGGAATACTTTTCTTTTACACTGTTTCTTATAGGCAAATTACCTTTTTTCCTCATCATTTTGGTATGAAGGATTAGGATAGTTTTAGAACCTGATTCACTCAACAACGTTTTGACCATTATTGTTACTGTCAATGCTTTTGCAGGAGGAGAAAACAGCTAAAACAGACTGTAAGAGGAATGCTTTAGCTTACACTGTTTCTATCAAGCAAAAAACCTTGTTTCGTCATTATCATCATGGGATGAAGGATTAGGTTCAGTTTTAGAACTTGATTGACTCAACAACGTTTTGAACATTTTTGTTACTGTCAAAGCTTTTGCAGAAGGAGGAAACAGCTAAAACGGACTCTATTGAAGAATGCATTAGCTTACACTGTGTCTATCAAGCCAATTCTTTTTTCATCATTATTATTATGGTATGAAGGATTTGGTTTACATTTAGAACCTGATTCACTTAACAACGTTTTGACCATTATTGTTACTGTCAATGCTTTTGCAGGAGGAGAAAACAGCTAAAACAGACTGTAAGAGGAATGCTTTAGCTTACACTGTTTCTATCAAGCAAAAAACCTTGTTTCATCATTATCATTATAGGATGAAGGATTAGGTTCAGTTTTAGAACCTGATTTACTCAACAACGTTTTGACCATTATTGTTACTGTCAAAGCTTTTGCAGAAGGAGGAAACAGCTAAAACGGACTCTATTGAAGAATGCATTAGCTTACACTGTTTCTATCAAGCAAAAAACCTTGTTTCATCATTATCATTTTGGTATGAAGGATTAGGTTCAGTTTTAGAACTTGATTCACTCAACAACGTTTTGACCATTATTGTTACTGTCAATGCTTTTGCAGAAGGAGGAAACAGCTAAAACGGACTCTAATGAAGAATGCATTAGCTTACACTGTTTCTATCAAGCCAATTACCTTGTTTCATCATTATCATTATGGGATGAAGGATTAGGTTCAGTTTTAGAACTTGATTCACTCAACAACGTTTTGACCATTATTGTTACTGTCAATGCTTTTGTAGAAGGAGTAAACAGCTAAAACGTTCTGTAAGAGGAATGCTTTACTTTACACTGTTTCTTATAGGCAAATTACCTTTTTTCCTCATCATTTTGGTATGAAGGATTAGGTTCAGTTTTAGAACTTGATTCACTCAACAACGTTTTGACCATTATTGTTACTGTCAAAGCTTTTGCAGAAGGAGGAAACAGCTAAAACGGACTCTATTGAAGAATGCATTAGCTTACACTGTTTCTATCAAGCAAAAAACCTTGTTTCATCATTATCATTTTGGTATGAAGGATTAGGTTCAGTTTTAGAACTTGATTCACTCAACAACGTTTTGACCATTATTGTTACTGTCAAAGCTTTTGCAGAAGGAGGAAACAGCTAAAACGGACTCTATTGAAGAATGCATTAGCTTACACTGTTTCTATCAAGCAAAAAACCTTGTTTCATCATTATCATTATAGGATGAAGGATTAGGTTCAGTTTTAGAACCTTATTCACTCAACAACGTTTTGACGATTTTTGTTACTTTCAAAGCTTTTGCAGAAGGAGGAAACAGCTAAAACAGACTGTAAGAGGAATGCTTTAAAATTTACACTGTTTCTTATAGGCAAATTGCCTTTTTCTTCATCATCATGGTATGAAGGATTAGGTAAAGTTTTAGAACCTGATTCACTCAACAATGTTTTGACGATCTTTGTTACTGTCAAAGCTTTTGCAGAAGGAGGAAAAAGCTAAAACGGACTCTATTGAAGAATGCATTAGCTTACACTGTGTCTATCAAGCCAATTCTTTTTTCATCATTATCATTATGGTATGAAGGATTTGGTTTAGATTTAGAACCTGATTCACTTAACAACGTTTTGACCATTATTGTTACTGTCAATGCTTTTGCAGGAGGAGAAAACAGCTAAAACAGACTGTAAGAGGAATGCTTTAGCTTACACTGTGTCTATCAAGCAAAAAACCTTGTTTCATCATTATCATTATGGGATGAAGGATTAGGTTCAGTTTTAGAACCTTATTCACTCAACTACGTTTTGACGATTTTTGTTACTTTCAAAGCTTTAGCAGAAGGAGGAAACAGCTAAAACGGACTCTAATGAAGAATGCATTAGCTTACACTGTTTCTATCAAGCCAATTACCTTGTTTCATCATTATCATTATGGTATGAAGGATTAGGTTCAGTTTTAGAACCTGATTCACTCAACAACGTTCTGACGATTTTTGTTACTTTCAAAGCTTTTGCAGAAGGAGGAAACAGCTAAAACGGACTGTAATTAAGAATGCATTAGCTTACACTGTTTCTATCAAGCAAAAAACCTTGTTTCATCATTATCATTATGGGATGAAGGATTTAGGTTCAGTTTTAGAACTTGATTCACTCAACAACGTTTTGACCATTATTGTTACTGTCAATGCTTTTGTAGAAGGAGTAAACAGCTAAAACGTTCTGTTAGAGGAATGCTTTACTTTACACTGTTTCTTATAGGCAAATTACCTTTTTTCCTCATCATTTTGGTATGAAGGATTTGGATAGTTTTAGAACCTTATTCACTCAACTACGTTTTGACGATTTTTGTTACTTTCAAAGCTTTAGCAGAAGGAGGAAACAGCTAAAACGGACTCTAATGAAGAATACATTAGCTTACACTGTTTCTATCAAGCCAATTACCTTGTTTCATCATTATCATTATGGTATGAAGGATTAGGTTCAGTTTTAGAACCTGATTCACTCAACAACGTTTTGACCATTTTTGTTACAGTCAAAGCTTTTGCAGAAGGAGAAAACAGCTAAAACAGACTGTAAGAGGAATGCTTTAGCTTACACTGTGTCTATCAAGCAAAAAACCTTGTTTCATCATTATCATTATGGGATGAAGGATTAGGTTCAGTTTTGGAACTTGATTGACTCAACAACGTTTTGAACATTATTGTTACTGTCAATGCTTTTGCAGAAGGAGAAAACAGCTAAAACAGACTGTAAGAGGAATGCTTTAGCTTACACTGTGTCTATCAAGCAAAAAACCTTGTTTCATCATTATCATTATGGGATGAAGGATTAGGTTCAGTTTTAGAACTTGATTGACTCAACAACGTTTTGACGATTTTTGTTACTGTCAAAGCTTTTGCAGAAGGAGGAAACAGCTAAAACGGACTCTATTGAAGAATGCATTAGCTTACACTGTGTCTATCAAGCCAATTCTTTTTTCATCATTATCATTATGGTATGAAGGATTTGGTTTGGATTTAGAACCTGATTCACTCAACAACGTTTTGACCATTATTGTTACGTTCAAAGCTTTTGCAGAAGGAGAAAACAGCTAAAACAGACTGTAAGAGGAATGCTTTAGCTTACACTGTGTCTATCAAGCAAAAAACCTTGTTTCATCATTATCATTATGGGATGAAGGATTTGGTTTAGATTTAGAACCTGATTCACTTAACAACGTTTTGACCATTATTGTTACTGTCAATGCTTTTGCAGGAGGAGAAAACAGCTAAAACAGACTGTAAGAGGAATGCTTTAGCTTACACTGTGTCTATCAAGCAAAAAACCTTGTTTCATCATTATCATTATGGGATGAAGGATTAGGTTCAGTTTTAGAACCTGATTCACTCAACAACGTTTTGACCATTATTGTTACTGTCAATGCTTTTGCAGAAGGAGGAAACAGCTAAAACGGACTCTAATGAAGAATGCATTAGCTTACACTGTTTCTATCAAGCCAATTACCTTGTTTCATCATTATCATTATGGGATGAAGGATTAGGTTCAGTTTTAGAACTTGATTCACTCAACAACGTTTTGACCATTATTGTTACTGTCAAAGCTTTTGCAGAAGGAGGAAACAGCTAAAACAGACTGTAAGAGGAATGCTTTAGCTTACACTGTGTCTATCAAGCAAAAAACCTTGTTTCATCATTATCATTATGGGATGAAGGATTAGGTTCAGTTTTAGAACCTGATTCACTCAACAACGTTTTGACCATTATTGTTACTGTCAATGCTTTTGCAGAAGGAGGAAACAGCTAAAACGGACTCTAATGAAGAATGCATTAGCTTACACTGTTTCTATCAAGCAAAAAACCTTGTTTCATCATTATCATTATGGGATGAAGGATTAGGTTCAGTTTTAGAACTTGATTGACTCAACAACGTTTTGACCATTATTGTTACTGTCAATGCTTTTGCAGAAGGAGAAAACAGCTAAAACAGACTGTATGAAGAATGCTTTAAAATTTACACTGTTTCTTATAGGCAAATTGCCTTTTTCCTCATCATCATGGTATGAAGGATTAGGTAAAGTTTTAGAACCTGATTCACTCAACAACGTTTTGACGATTTTTGTTACTGTCAAAGCTTTTGCAGAAGGAGGAAACAGCTAAAACGGACTCTATTGAAGAATGCATTAGCTTACACTGGGTCTATCAAGCCAATTCTTTTTTCATCATTATCATTATGGTATGAAGGATTTGGTTTGGATTTAGAACCTGATTCACTTAACAACGTTTTGACAATTATTGTTACTGTCAATGCTTTTGCAGAAGGAGAAAACAGCTAAAACAGACTGTAAGAGGAATGCTTTAGCTTACACTGTGTCTATCAAGCCAATTCTTTTTTCATCATTATCATTATGGTATGAAGGATTTGGTTTAGATTTAGAACCTGATTCACTTAACAACGTTTTGACCATTATTGTTACTGTCAATGCTTTTGCAGGAGGAGAAAACAGCTAAAACAGACTGTAAGAGGAATGCTTTAGCTTACACTGTGTCTATCAAGCAAAAAACCTTGTTTCATCATTATCATTATGGGATGAAGGATTAGGTTCAGTTTTAGAACCTGATTCACTCAACAACGTTTTGACCATTATTGTTACTGTCAATGCTTTTGCAGAAGGAGGAAACAGCTAAAACGGACTCTAATGAAGAATGCATTAGCTTACACTGTTTCTATCAAGCCAATTACCTTGTTTCATCATTATCATTATGGGATGAAGGATTAGGTTCAGTTTTAGAACTTGATTCACTCAACAACGTTTTGACCATTATTGTTACTGTCAAAGCTTTTGCAGAAGGAGGAAACAGCTAAAACAGACTGTAAGAGGAATGCTTTAGCTTACACTGTGTCTATCAAGCAAAAAACCTTGTTTCATCATTATCATTATGGGATGAAGAATTAGGTTCAGTTTTAGAACCTGATTCACTCAACAACGTTTTGACCATTATTGTTACTGTCAATGCTTTTGCAGAAGGAGGAAACAGCTAAAACGGACTCTAATGAAGAATGCATTAGCTTACACTGTTTCTATCAAGCCAATTACCTTGTTTCATCATTATCATTATGGTATGAAGGATTAGGTTCAGTTTTAGAACCTTATTCACTCAACAACGTTTTGACGATTTTTGTTACTTTCAAAGCTTTTGCAGAAGGAGGAAACAGCTAAAACGGACTCTAATGAAGAATGCATTAGCTTACACTGTTTTTATCAAGCCAATTACCTTGTTTCATCATTATCATTATGGTATGAAGGATTAGGTTCAGTTTTAGAACCTGATTCACTCAACAACGTTTTGACGATTTTTGTTACTTTCAAAGCTTTTGCAGAAGGAGGAAACAGCTAAAACGGACTGTAATTAAGAATGCATTAGCTTACACTGTTTCTATCAAGCAAAAAACCTTGTTTCATCATTATCATTATGGGATGAAGGATTAGGTTCAGTTTTAGAACCTGATTCACTCAACAACGTTTTGACCATTATTGTTACTGTCAATGCTTTTGCAGAAGGAGGAAACAGCTAAAACGGACTCTAATGAAGAATGCATTAGCTTACACTGTTTCTATCAAGCCAATTACCTTGTTTCATCATTATCATTATGGTATGAAGGATTAGGTTCAGTTTTAGAACCTTATTCACTCAACAACGTTTTGACGATTTTTGTTACTTTCAAAGCTTTTGCAGAAGGAGGAAACAGCTAAAACGGACTCTAATGAAGAATGCATTAGCTTACACTGTTTCTATCAAGCCAATACCTTGTTTCATCATTATCATTATGGTATGAAGGATTAGGTTCAGTTTTAGAACCTGATTCACTCAACAACGTTTTGACGATTTTTGTTACTTTCAAAGCTTTTGCAGAAGGAGGAAACAGCTAAAACGGACTGTAATTAGGAATGCATTAGCTTACACTGTTTCTATCAAGCAAAAAACCTTGTTTCATCATTATCATTATGGGATGAAGGATTAGGTTCAGTTTTAGAACCTGATTCACTCAACAACGTTTTGACCATTATTGTTACTGTCAATGCTTTTGCAGAAGGAGGAAACAGCTAAAACGGACTCTAATGAAGAATGCATTAGCTTACACTGTTTCTATCAAGCCAATTACCTTGTTTCATCATTATCATTATGGTATGAAGGATTAGGTTCAGTTTTAGAACCTTATTCACTCAACAACGTTTTGACGATTTTTGTTACTTTCAAAGCTTTTGCAGAAGGAGGAAACAGCTAAAACGGACTCTAATGAAGAATGCATTAGCTTACACTGTTTTTATCAAGCCAATTACCTTGTTTCATCATTATCATTATGGTATGAAGGATTAGGTTCAGTTTTAGAACTTGATTGACTCAACAACGTTTTGACCATTATTGTTACTGTCAATGCTTTTGCAGAAGGAGAAAACAGCTAAAACAGACTGTATGAAGAATGCTTTAAAATTTACACTGTTTCTTATAGGCAAATTGCCTTTTTCCTCATCATCATGGTATGAAGGATTAGGTAAAGTTTTAGAACCTGATTCACTCAACAACGTTTTGACGATTTTTGTTACTGTCAAAGCTTTTGCAGAAGGAGGAAACAGCTAAAACGGACTCTATTGAAGAATGCATTAGCTTACACTGTGTCTATCAAGCCAATTCTTTTTTCATCATTATCATTATGGTATGAAGGATTTGGTTTGGATTTAGAACCTGATTCACTTAACAACGTTTTGACAATTATTGTTACTGTCAATGCTTTTGCAGAAGGAGAAAACAGCTAAAACAGACTGTAAGAGGAATGCTTTAGCTTACACTGTGTCTATCAAGCCAATTCTTTTTTCATCATTATCATTATGGTATGAAGGATTTGGTTTAGATTTAGAACCTGATTCACTTAACAACGTTTTGACCATTATTGTTACTGTCAATGCTTTTGCAGGAGGAGAAAACAGCTAAAACAGACTTTAAGAGGAATGCTTTAGCTTACACTGTGTCTATCAAGCAAAAAACCTTGTTTCATCATTATCATTATGGGATGAAGGATTAGGTTCAGTTTTAGAACCTGATTCACTCAACAACGTTTTGACCATTATTGTTACTGTCAATGCTTTTGCAGAAGGAGGAAACAGCTAAAACGGACTCTAATGAAGAATGCATTAGCTTACACTGTTTCTATCAAGCCAATTACCTTGTTTCATCATTATCATTATGGGATGAAGGATTAGGTTCAGTTTTAGAACTTGATTCACTCAACAACGTTTTGACCATTATTGTTACTGTCAAAGCTTTTGCAGAAGGAGGAAACAGCTAAAACAGACTGTAAGAGGAATGCTTTAGCTTACACTGTGTCTATCAAGCAAAAAACCTTGTTTCATCATTATCATTATGGGATGAAGGATTAGGTTCAGTTTTAGAACCTGATTCACTCAACAACGTTTTGACCATTATTGTTACTGTCAATGCTTTTGCAGAAGGAGGAAACAGCTAAAACGGACTCTAATGAAGAATGCATTAGCTTACACTGTTTCTATCAAGCCAATTACCTTGTTTCATCATTATCATTATGGTATGAAGGATTAGGTTCAGTTTTAGAACCTTATTCACTCAACAACGTTTTGACGATTTTTGTTACTTTCAAAGCTTTTGCAGAAGGAGGAAACAGCTAAAACGGACTCTAATGAAGAATGCATTAGCTTACACTGTTTTTATCAAGCCAATTACCTTGTTTCATCATTATCATTATGGTATGAAGGATTAGGTTCAGTTTTAGAACCTGATTCACTCAACAACGTTTTGACCATTATTGTTACTGTCAATGCTTTTGCAGAAGGAGGAAACAGCTAAAACGGACTCTAATGAAGAATGCATTAGCTTACACTGTTTCTATCAAGCCAATTACCTTGTTTCATCATTATCATTATGGTATGAAGGATTAGGTTCAGTTTTAGAACCTTATTCACTCAACAACGTTTTGACGATTTTTGTTACTTTCAAAGCTTTTGCAGAAGGAGGAAACAGCTAAAACGGACTCTAATGAAGAATGCATTAGCTTACACTGTTTCTATCAAGCCAATACCTTGTTTCATCATTATCATTATGGTATGAAGGATTAGGTTCAGTTTTAGAACCTGATTCACTCAACAACGTTTTGACGATTTTTGTTACTTTCAAAGCTTTTGCAGAAGGAGGAAACAGCTAAAACGGACTGTAATTATGAATTCATTAGCTTACACTGTTTCTATCAAGCAAAAAACCTTGTTTCATCATTATCATTATGGGATGAAGGATTAGGTTCAGTTTTAGAACCTGATTCACTCAACAACGTTTTGACCATTATTGTTACTGTCAATGCTTTTGCAGAAGGAGGAAACAGCTAAAACGGACTCTAATGAAGAATGCATTAGCTTACACTGTTTCTATCAAGCCAATTACCTTGTTTCATCATTATCATTATGGTATGAAGGATTAGGTTCAGTTTTAGAACCTTATTCACTCAACAACGTTTTGACGATTTTTGTTACTTTCAAAGCTTTTGCAGAAGGAGGAAACAGCTAAAACGGACTCTAATGAAGAATGCATTAGCTTACACTGTTTTTATCAAGCCAATTACCTTGTTTCATCATTATCATTATGGTATGAAGGATTAGGTTCAGTTTTAGAACTTGATTGACTCAACAACGTTTTGACCATTATTGTTACTGTCAATGCTTTTGCAGAAGGAGAAAACAGCTAAAACAGACTGTATGAAGAATGCTTTAAAATTTACACTGTTTCTTATAGGCAAATTGCCTTTTTCCTCATCATCATGGTATGAAGGATTAGGTAAAGTTTTAGAACCTGATTCACTCAACAACGTTTTGACGATTTTTGTTACTGTCAAAGCTTTTGCAGAAGGAGGAAACAGCTAAAACGGACTCTATTGAAGAATGCATTAGCTTACACTGTGTCTATCAAGCCAATTCTTTTTTCATCATTATCATTATGGTATGAAGGATTTGGTTTGGATTTAGAACCTGATTCACTTAACAACGTTTTGACAATTATTGTTACTGTCAATGCTTTTGCAGAAGGAGAAAACAGCTAAAACAGACTGTAAGAGGAATGCTTTAGCTTACACTGTGTCTATCAAGCCAATTCTTTTTTCATCATTATCATTATGGTATGAAGGATTTGGTTTAGATTTAGAACCTGATTCACTTAACAACGTTTTGACCATTATTGTTACTGTCAATGCTTTTGCAGGAGGAGAAAACAGCTAAAACAGACTGTAAGAGGAATGCTTTAGCTTACACTGTGTCTATCAAGCAAAAAACCTTGTTTCATCATTATCATTATGGGATGAAGGATTAGGTTCAGTTTTAGAACCTGATTCACTCAACAACGTTTTGACCATTATTGTTACTGTCAATGCTTTTGCAGAAGGAGGAAACAGCTAAAACGGACTCTAATGAAGAATGCATTAGCTTACACTGTTTCTATCAAGCCAATTACCTTGTTTCATCATTATCATTATGGGATGAAGGATTAGGTTCAGTTTTAGAACTTGATTCACTCAACAACGTTTTGACCATTATTGTTACTGTCAAAGCTTTTGCAGAAGGAGGAAACAGCTAAAACAGACTGTAAGAGGAATGCTTTAGCTTACACTGTGTCTATCAAGCAAAAAACCTTGTTTCATCATTATCATTATGGGATGAAGGATTAGGTTCAGTTTTAGAACCTGATTCACTCAACAACGTTTTGACCATTATTGTTACTGTCAATGCTTTTGCAGAAGGAGGAAACAGCTAAAACGGACTCTAATGAAGAATGCATTAGCTTACACTGTTTCTATCAAGCCAATTACCTTGTTTCATCATTATCATTATGGTATGAAGGATTAGGTTCAGTTTTAGAACCTTATTCACTCAACAACGTTTTGACGATTTTTGTTACTTTCAAAGCTTTTGCAGAAGGAGGAAACAGCTAAAACGGACTCTAATGAAGAATGCATTAGCTTACACTGTTTTTATCAAGCCAATTACCTTGTTTCATCATTATCATTATGGTATGAAGGATTAGGTTCAGTTTTAGAACCTGATTCACTCAACAACGTTTTGACGATTTTTGTTACTTTCAAAGCTTTTGCAGAAGGAGGAAACAGCTAAAACGGACTGTAATTAAGAATGCATTAGCTTACACTGTTTCTATCAAGCAAAAAACCTTGTTTCATCATTATCATTATGGGATGAAGGATTAGGTTCAGTTTTAGAACCTGATTCACTCAACAACGTTTTGACCATTATTGTTACTGTCAATGCTTTTGCAGAAGGAGGAAACAGCTAAAACGGACTCTAATGAAGAATGCATTAGCTTACACTGTTTCTATCAAGCCAATTACCTTGTTTCATCATTATCATTATGGTATGAAGGATTAGGTTCAGTTTTAGAACCTTATTCACTCAACAACGTTTTGACGATTTTTGTTACTTTCAAAGCTTTTGCAGAAGGAGGAAACAGCTAAAACGGACTCTAATGAAGAATGCATTAGCTTACACTGTTTCTATCAAGCCAATACCTTGTTTCATCATTATCATTATGGTATGAAGGATTAGGTTCAGTTTTAGAACCTGATTCACTCAACAACGTTTTGACGATTTTTGTTACTTTCAAAGCTTTTGCAGAAGGAGGAAACAGCTAAAACGGACTGTAATTAAGAATTCATTAGCTTACACTGTTTCTATCAAGCAAAAAACCTTGTTTCATCATTATCATTATGGGATGAAGGATTAGGTTCAGTTTTAGAACCTGATTCACTCAACAACGTTCTGACGATTTTTGTTACTTTCAAAGCTTTTGCAGAAGGAGGAAACAGCTAAAACGGACTGTAATTAAGAATGCATTAGCTTACACTGTTTCTATCAAGCCAATTACCTTGTTTCATCATTATCATTATGGTATGAAGGATTAGGTTCAGTTTTAGAACCTGATTCACTCAACAACGTTTTGACCATTTTTGTTACAGTCAAAGCTTTTGCAGAAGGAGAAAACAGCTAAAACAGACTGTAAGAGGAATGCTTTAGCTTACACTGTGTCTATCAAGCAAAAAACCTTGTTTCATCATTATCATTATGGGATGAAGGATTAGGTTCAGTTTTAGAACTTGATTGACTCAACAACGTTTTGACCATTATTGTTACTGTCAATGCTTTTGCAGAAGGAGAAAACAGCTAAAACAGACTGTATGAAGAATGCTTTAAAATTTACACTGTTTCTTATAGGCAAATTGCCTTTTTCCTCATCATCATGGTATGAAGGATTAGGTAAAGTTTTAGAACCTGATTCACTCAACAACGTTTTGACGATTTTTGTTACTGTCAAAGCTTTTGCAGAAGGAGGAAACAGCTAAAACGGACTCTATTGAAGAATGCATTAGCTTACACTGTGTCTATCAAGCCAATTCTTTTTTCATCATTATCATTATGGTATGAAGGATTTGGTTTGGATTTAGAACCTGATTCACTTAACAACGTTTTGACAATTATTGTTACTGTCAATGCTTTTGCAGAAGGAGAAAACAGCTAAAACAGACTGTAAGAGGAATGCTTTAGCTTACACTGTGTCTATCAAGCCAATTCTTTTTTCATCATTATCATTATGGTATGAAGGATTTGGTTTAGATTTAGAACCTGATTCACTTAACAACGTTTTGACGATTTTTGTTACTTTCAAAGCTTTTGCAGAAGGAGAAAACAGCTAAAACGGACTGTAATTAAGAATGCATTAGCTTACACTGTTTCTATCAAGCAAAAAACCTTGTTTCATCATTATCATTATGGGATGAAGGATTAGGTTCAGTTTTAGAACCTGATTCACTCAACAACGTTTTGACCATTATTGTTACTGTCAATGCTTTTGCAGAAGGAGGAAACAGCTAAAACGGACTCTAATGAAGAATGCATTAGCTTACACTGTTTCTATAAAGCCAATTACCTTGTTTCATCATTATCATTATGGTATGAAGGATTAGGTTCAGTTTTAGAACCTTATTCACTCAACAACGTTTTGACGATTTTTGTTACTTTCAAAGCTTTTGCAGAAGGAGGAAACAGCTAAAACGGACTGTAATTAAGAATGCATTAGCTTACACTGTTTCTATCAAGCAAAAAACCTTGTTTCATCATTATCATTATGGGATGAAGGATTAGGTTCAGTTTTAGAACCTGATTCACTCAACAACGTTTTGACCATTATTGTTACTGTCAATGCTTTTGTAGAAGGAGTAAACAGCTAAAACGGACTGTATCAAGAATGCTTTAAACTTTACACTGTTTCTTATAGGCAAATTACCTTTTTTCCTCATCATTTTGGTATGAAGGATTAGGATAGTTTTAGAACCTTATTCACTCAACAACGTTTTGACCATTATTGTTACGTTCAAAGCTTTTGCAGAAGGAGGAAACAGCTAAAACAGACTGTAAGAGGAATGCTTTAGCTTACACTGTGTCTATCAAGCCAATTCTTTTTTCATCATTATCATTATGGTATGAAGGATTTGGTTTAGATTTAGAACCTGATTCACTTAACAACGTTTTGACCATTATTGTTACTGTCAATGCTTTTGCAGGAGGAGAAAACAGCTAAAACAAACTGTAAGAGGAATGCTTTAGCTTACACTGTGTCTATCAAGCAAAAAACCTTGTTTAATCATTATCATTATGGGATGAAGGATTAGGTTCAGTTTTAGAACCTGATTCACTCAACAACGTTTTGACCATTATTGTTACTGTCAATGCTTTTGTAGAAGGAGTAAACAGCTAAAACGGACTGTATCAAGAATGCTTTAAACTTTACACTGTTTCTTATAGGCAAATTACCTTTTTTCCTCATCATTTTGGTATGAAGGATTAGGATAGTTTTAGAACCTTATTCACTCAACAACGTTTTGACCATTATTGTTACGTTCAAAGCTTTTGCAGAAGGAGGAAACAGCTAAAACAGACTGTAAGAGGAATGCTTTAGCTTACACTGTGTCTATCAAGCCAATTCTTTTTTCATCATTATCATTATGGTATGAAGGATTTGGTTTATATTTAGAACCTGATTCACTTAACAACGTTTTGACCATTATTGTTACTGTCAATGCTTTTGCAGAAGGAGGAAACAGCTAAAACAGACTGTAAGAGGAATGCTTTAGCTTACACTGTGTCTATCAAGCAAAAAACCTTGTTTCATCATTATCATTATGGGATGAAGGATTAGGTTCAGTTTTAGAACCTGATTCACTCAACAACGTTTTGACCATTATTGTTACTGTCAATGCTTTTGCGGAAGGAGGAAACAGCTAAAACGGACTCTAATGAAGAATGCATTAGCTTACACTGTTTCTATCAAGCCAATTACCTTGTTTCATCATTATCATTATGGTATGAAGGATTAGGTTCAGTTTTAGAACCTGATTCACTCAACAACGTTTTGACGATTTTTGTTACTTTCAAAGCTTTTGCAGAAGGAGGAAACAGCTAAAACGGACTGTAATTAAGAATGCATTAGCTTACACTGTTTCTATCAAGCAAAAAACCTTGTTTCATCATTATCATTATGGGATGAAGGATTAGGTTCAGTTTTAGAACCTGATTCACTCAACAACGTTTTGACCATTATTGTTACTGTCAATGCTTTTGCAGAAGAGGAAACAGCTAAAACGGACTCTAATGAAGAATGCATTAGCTTACACTGTTTCTATCAAGCCAATTACCTTGTTTCATCATTATCATTATGGTATGAAGGATTAGGTTCAGTTTTAGAACCTTATTCACTCAACAACGTTTTGACGATTTTTGTTACTTTCAAAGCTTTTGCAGAAGGAGGAAACAGCTAAAACGGACTCTAATGAAGAATGCATTAGCTTACACTGTTTCTATCAAGCCAATACCTTGTTTCATCATTATCATTATGGTATGAAGGATTAGGTTCAGTTTTAGAACCTGATTCACTCAACATTGTTTTGACGATTTTTGTTACTTTCAAAGCTTTTGCAGAAGGAGGAAAAAGCTAAAACGGACTGTAATTAAGAATGCATTAGCTTACACTGTTTCTATCAAGCAAAAAACCTTGTTTCATCATTATCATTATGGGATGAAGGATTAGGTTCAGTTTTAGAACCTGATTCACTCAACAACGTTTTGACCATTATTGTTACTGTCAATGCTTTTGCAGAAGGAGGAAACAGCTAAAACGGACTCTAATGAAGAATGCATTAGCTTACACTGTTTCTATCAAGCAAAAAACCTTGTTTCATCATTATCATTATGGTATGAAGGATTAGGTTCAGTTTTAGAACCTTATTCACTCAACAACGTTTTGACGATTTTTGTTACTTTCAAAGCTTTTGCAGAAGGAGGAAACAGCTAAAACGGACTCTAATGAAGAATGCATTAGCTTACACTGTTTCTATCAAGCCAATACCTTGTTTCATCATTATCATTATGGTATAAAGGATTAGGTTCAGTTTTAGAACCTGATTCACTCAACAACGTTTTGACGATTTTTGTTACTTTCAAAGCTTTTGCAGAAGGAGGAAACAGCTAAAACGGACTGTAATTAAGAATGCATTAGCTTACACTGTTTCTATCAAGCAAAAAACCTTGTTTCATCATTATCATTATGGGATGAGGAATAGGTTCAGTTTTAGAACTTGATTCACTCAACAACGTTTTGACCATTATTGTTACTGTCAATGCTTTTGCAGAAGGAGAAAACAGCTAAAACAGACTGTATGAAGAATGCTTTAAAATTTACACTGTTTCTTATAGGCAAATTGCCTTTTTCTTCATCATCATGGTATGAAGGATTAGGTAAAGTTTTAGAACCTGATTCACTCAACAACGTTTTGACGATTTTTGTTACTTTCAAAGCTTTTGCAGAAGGAGGAAACAGCTAAAACGGACTGTAATTAAGAATGCATTAGCTTACACTGTTTCTATCAAGCAAAAAACCTTGTTTCATCATTATCATTATGGGATGAAGGATTAGGTTCAGTTTTAGAACCTGATTCACTCAACAACGTTTTGACCATTATTGTTACTGTCAATGCTTTTGCAGAAGGAGGAAACAGCTAAAACGGACTCTAATGAAGAATGCATTAGCTTACACTGTTTCTATCAAGCCAATTACCTTGTTTCATCATTATCATTATGGTATGAAGGATTAGGTTCAGTTTTAGAACCTGATTCACTCAACAACGTTTTGACCATTTTTGTTACAGTCAAAGCTTTTGCAGAAGGAGAAAACAGCTAAAACAGACTGTAAGAGGAATGCTTTAGCTTACACTGTGTCTATCAAGCAAAAAACCTTGTTTCATCATTATCATTATGGGATGAAGGATTAGGTTCAGTTTTAGAACCTGATTCACTCAACAACGTTTTGACCATTATTGTTACTGTCAAAGCTTTTGCAGAAGGAGGAAACAGCTAAAACGGACTCTATTGAAGAATGCATTAGCTTACACTGTTTCTATCAAGCAAAAAACCTTGTTTCATCATTATCATCATGGTATGAAGGATTAGGTTCAGTTTTAGAACCTTATTCACTCAACAACGTTTTGACGATTTTTGTTACTTTCAAAGCTTTTGCAGAAGGAGGAAACAGCTAAAACGGACTGTAATTAAGAATGCATTAGCTTACACTGTTTCTATCAAGCAAAAAACCTTGTTTCATCATTATCATTATGGGATGAAGGATTAGGTTCAGTTTTAGAACCTGATTCACTCAACAACGTTTTGACCATTATTGTTACTGTCAATGCTTTTGCAGAAGAGGAAACAGCTAAAACGGACTCTAATGAAGAATGCATTAGCTTACACTGTTTCTATCAAGCCAATTACCTTGTTTCATCATTATCATTATGGTATGAAGGATTAGGTTCAGTTTTAGAACCTTATTCACTCAACAACGTTTTGACGATTTTTGTTACTTTCAAAGCTTTTGCAGAAGGAGGAAACAGCTAAAACGGACTCTAATGAAGAATGCATTAGCTTACACTGTTTCTATCAAGCCAATACCTTGTTTCATCATTATCATTATGGTATGAAGGATTAGGTTCAGTTTTAGAACCTGATTCACTCAACATTGTTTTGACGATTTTTGTTACTTTCAAAGCTTTTGCAGAAGGAGGAAAAAGCTAAAACGGACTGTAATTAAGAATGCATTAGCTTACACTGTTTCTATCAAGCAAAAAACCTTGTTTCATCATTATCATTATGGGATGAAGGATTAGGTTCAGTTTTAGAACCTGATTCACTCAACAACGTTTTGACCATTATTGTTACTGTCAATGCTTTTGCAGAAGGAGGAAACAGCTAAAACGGACTCTAATGAAGAATGCATTAGCTTACACTGTTTCTATCAAGCAAAAAACCTTGTTTCATCATTATCATTATGGTATGAAGGATTAGGTTCAGTTTTAGAACCTTATTCACTCAACAACGTTTTGACGATTTTTGTTACTTTCAAAGCTTTTGCAGAAGGAGGAAACAGCTAAAACGGACTCTAATGAAGAATGCATTAGCTTACACTGTTTCTATCAAGCCAATACCTTGTTTCATCATTATCATTATGGTATAAAGGATTAGGTTCAGTTTTAGAACCTGATTCACTCAACAACGTTTTGACGATTTTTGTTACTTTCAAAGCTTTTGCAGAAGGAGGAAACAGCTAAAACGGACTGTAATTAAGAATGCATTAGCTTACACTGTTTCTATCAAGCAAAAAACCTTGTTTCATCATTATCATTATGGGATGAGGAATAGGTTCAGTTTTAGAACTTGATTCACTCAACAACGTTTTGACCATTATTGTTACTGTCAATGCTTTTGCAGAAGGAGAAAACAGCTAAAACAGACTGTATGAAGAATGCTTTAAAATTTACACTGTTTCTTATAGGCAAATTGCCTTTTTCTTCATCATCATGGTATGAAGGATTAGGTAAAGTTTTAGAACCTGATTCACTCAACAACGTTTTGACGATTTTTGTTACTTTCAAAGCTTTTGCAGAAGGAGGAAACAGCTAAAACGGACTGTAATTAAGAATGCATTAGCTTACACTGTTTCTATCAAGCAAAAAACCTTGTTTCATCATTATCATTATGGGATGAAGGATTAGGTTCAGTTTTAGAACCTGATTCACTCAACAACGTTTTGACCATTATTGTTACTGTCAATGCTTTTGCAGAAGGAGGAAACAGCTAAAACGGACTCTAATGAAGAATGCATTAGCTTACACTGTTTCTATCAAGCCAATTACCTTGTTTCATCATTATCATTATGGTATGAAGGATTAGGTTCAGTTTTAGAACCTGATTCACTCAACAACGTTTTGACCATTTTTGTTACAGTCAAAGCTTTTGCAGAAGGAGAAAACAGCTAAAACAGACTGTAAGAGGAATGCTTTAGCTTACACTGTGTCTATCAAGCAAAAAACCTTGTTTCATCATTATCATTATGGGATGAAGGATTAGGTTCAGTTTTAGAACCTGATTCACTCAACAACGTTTTGACCATTATTGTTACTGTCAAAGCTTTTGCAGAAGGAGGAAACAGCTAAAACGGACTCTATTGAAGAATGCATTAGCTTACACTGTTTCTATCAAGCAAAAAACCTTGTTTCATCATTATCATCATGGTATGAAGGATTAGGTTCAGTTTTAGAACCTTATTCACTCAACAACGTTTTGACGATTTTTGTTACTTTCAAAGCTTTTGCAGAAGGAGGAAACAGCTAAAACGGACTCTAATGAAGAATGCATTAGCTTACACTGTTTCTATCAAGCCAATACCTTGTTTCATCATTATCATTATGTTATGAAGGATTAGGTTCAGTTTTAGAACCTGATTCACTCAACAACGTTTTGACGATTTTTGTTACTTTCAAAGCTTTTGCAGAAGGAGGAAACAGCTAAAACGGACTGTAATTAAGAATTCATTAGCTTACACTGTTTCTATCAAGCAAAAAACCTTGTTTCATCATTATCATTATGGGATGAAGGATTAGGTTCAGTTTTAGAACCTGATTCACTCAACAACGTTTTGACGATTTTTGTTACTTTCAAAGCTTTTGCAGAAGGAGGAAACAGCTAAAACGGACTCTAATGAAGAATGCATTAGCTTACACTGTTTCTATCAAGCCAATACCTTGTTTCATCATTATCATTATGGGATGAAGGATTAGGTTCAGTTTTAGAACCTGATTCACTCAACAACGTTTTGACCATTATTGTTACTGTCAATGCTTTTGCAGAAGGAGGAAACAGCTAAAACGGACTGTAATTAAGAATGCATTAGCTTACACTGTTTCTATCAAGCAAAAAACCTTGTTTCATCATTATCATTATGGGATGAAGGATTAGGTTCAGTTTTAGAACTTGATTCACTCAACAACGTTTTGACCATTATTGTTACTGTCAAAGCTTTTGCAGAAGGAGGAAACAGCTAAAACAGACTGTAAGAGGAATGCTTTAGCTTACACTGTGTCTATCAAGCAAAAAACCTTGTTTCATCATTATCATTATGGTATGAAGGATTAGGTTCAGTTTTAGAACCTGATTCACTCAACAACGTTCTGACGATTTTTGTTACTTTCAAAGCTTTTGCAGAAGGAGGAAACAGCTAAAACGGACTGTAATTAAGAATGCATTAGCTTACACTGTTTCTATCAAGCAAAAAACCTTGTTTCATCATTATCATTATGGGATGAAGGATTAGGTTCAGTTTTAGAACTTGATTCACTCAACAACGTTTTGACCATTATTGTTACTGTCAATGCTTTTGTAGAAGGAGTAAACAGCTAAAACGTTCTGTAAGAGGAATGCTTTACTTTACACTGTTTCTTATAGGCAAATTACCTTTTTTCCTCATCATTTTGGTATGAAGGATTTGGATAGTTTTAGAACCTTATTCACTCAACTACGTTTTGACGATTTTTGTTACTTTCAAAGCTTTAGCAGAAGGAGGAAACAGCTAAAACGGACTCTAATGAAGAATGCATTAGCTTACACTGTTTCTATCAAGCCAATTACCTTGTTTCATCATTATCATTATGGTATGAAGGATTAGGTTCAGTTTTAGAACCTGATTCACTCAACAACGTTCTGACGATTTTTGTTACTTTCAAAGCTTTTGCAGAAGGAGGAAACAGCTAAAACGGACTGTAATTAAGAATGCATTAGCTTACACTGTTTCTATCAAGCCAATTACCTTGTTTCATCATTATCATTATGGTATGAAGGATTAGGTTCAGTTTTAGAACCTGATTCACTCAACAACGTTTTGACCATTTTTGTTACAGTCAAAGCTTTTGCAGAAGGAGAAAACAGCTAAAACAGACTGTAAGAGGAATGCTTTAGCTTACACTGTGTCTATCAAGCAAAAAACCTTGTTTCATCATTATCATTATGGGATGAAGGATTAGATTCAGTTTTAGAACTTGATTGACTCAACAACGTTTTGACCATTATTGTTACTGTCAATGCTTTTGCAGAAGGAGAAAACAGCTAAAACAGACTGTATGAAGAATGCTTTAAAATTTACACTGTTTCTTATAGGCAAATTGCCTTTTTCCTCATCATCATGGTATGAAGGATTAGGTAAAGTTTTAGAACCTGATTCACTCAACAACGTTTTGACCATTATTGTTACTGTCAATGCTTTTGCAGAAGGAGGAAACAGCTAAAACGGACTGTAATTAAGAATGCATTAGCTTACACTGTTTCTATCAAGCAAAAAACCTTGTTTCATCATTATCATTATGGGATGAAGGATTAGGTTCAGTTTTAGAACTTGATTCACTCAACAACGTTTTGACCATTATTGTTACTGTCAATGCTTTTGCAGAAGGAGAAAACAGCTAAAACAGACTGTATGAAGAATGCTTTAAAATTAACACTGTTTCTTATAGGCAAATTGCCTTTTTCTTCATCATCATGGTATGAAGGATTAGGTTCAGTTTTAGAACCTGATTCACTCAACAACGTTCTGACGATTTTTGTTACTTTCAAAGCTTTTGCAGAAGGAGGAAACAGCTAAAACGGACTGTATCAAGAATGCTTTAAACTTTACACTGTTTCTTATAGGCAAATTACCTTTTTCCTCATCATTTTGGTATGAAGGATTAGGATAGTTTTAGAACCTTATTCACTCAACTACGTTTTGACGATTTTTGTTACTTTCAAAGCTTTTGCAGAAGGAGGAAACAGCTAAAACGGACTCTAATGAAGAATGCATTAGCTTACACTGTTTCTATCAAGCCAATTACCTTGTTTCATCATTATCATTATGGTATGAAGGATTAGGTTCAGTTTTAGAACCTGATTCACTCAACAACGTTTTGACGATTTTTGTTACTTTCAAAGCTTTTGCAGAAGGAGGAAACAGCTAAAACGGACTGTAAGAGGAATGCTTTTCTTTTACACTGTTTCTTATAGGCAAATTACCTTTTTTCCTCATCATTTTGGTATGAAGGATTAGGATAGTTTTAGAACCGTATTCACTCAACAACGTTTTGACGATTTTTGTTACTTTCAAAGCTTTTGCAGAAGGAGGAAACAGCTAAAACGGACTGTAATTAAGAATGCATTAGCTTACACTGTTTCTATCAAGCAAAAAACCTTGTTTCATCATTATCATTATGGGATGAAGGATTAGGTTCAGTTTTAGAACTTGATTCACTCAACAACGTTTTGACCATTATTGTTACTGTCAATGCTTTTGTAGAAGGAGTAAACAGCTAAAACGTTCTGTAAGAGGAATGCTTTACTTTACACTGTTTCTTATAGGCAAATTACCTTTTTTCCTCATAATTTTGGTATGAAGGATTAGGATAGTTTTAGAACCTTATTCACTCAACAACGTTTTGACCATTATTGTTACGTTCAAAGCTTTTGCAGAAGGAGAAAACAGCTAAAACAGACTGTAAGAGGAATGCTTTAGCTTACACTGTGTCTATCAAGCAAAAAACCTTGTTTAATCATTATCATTATGGGATGAAGGATTAGGTTCAGTTTTAGAACCTGATTCACTCAACAACGTTTTGACCATTATTGTTACTGTCAATGCTTTTGTAGAAGGAGTAAACAGCTAAAACGGACTGTATCAAGAATGCTTTAAACTTTACACTGTTTCTTATAGGCAAATTACCTTTTTTCCTCATCATTTTGGTATGAAGGATTAGGATAGTTTTAGAACCTTATTCACTCAACAACGTTTTGACCATTATTGTTACGTTCAAAGCTTTTGCAGAAGGAGGAAACAGCTAAAACAGACTGTAAGAGGAATGCTTTAGCTTACACTGTGTCTATCAAGCCAATTCTTTTTTCATCATTATCATTATGGTATGAAGGATTTGGTTTAGATTTAGAACCTGATTCACTTAACAACGTTTTGACCATTATTGTTACTGTCAATGCTTTTGCAGAAGGAGGAAACAGCTAAAACAGACTGTAAGAGGAATGCTTTAGCTTACACTGTGTCTATCAAGCAAAAAACCTTGTTTCATCATTATCATTATGGGATGAAGGATTAGGTTCAGTTTTAGAACCTGATTCACTCAACAACGTTTTGACCATTATTGTTACTGTCAATGCTTTTGCGGAAGGAGGAAACAGCTAAAACGGACTCTAATGAAGAATGCATTAGCTTACACTGTTTCTATCAAGCCAATTACCTTGTTTCATCATTATCATTATGGGATGAAGGATTAGGTTCAGTTTTAGAACTTGATTCACTCAACAACGTTTTGACCATTATTGTTACTGTCAATGCTTTTGCAGAAGGAGGAAACAGCTAAAACAGACTGTAAGAGGAATGCTTTAGCTTACACTGTGTCTATCAAGCAAAAAACCTTGTTTCATCATTATCATTATGGGATGAAGGATTAGGTTCAATTTTAGAACCTTATTGACTCAACAACGTTTTGACGATTTTTGTTACTTTCAAAGCTTTTGCAGAAGGAGGAAACAGCTAAAACGGACTCTAATGAAGAATGCATTAGCTTACACTGTTTTTATCAAGCCAATTACCTTGTTTCATCATTATCATTATGGTATGAAGGATTAGGTTCAGTTTTAGAACCTGATTCACTCAACAACGTTTTGACGATTTTTGTTACTTTCAAAGCTTTTGCAGAAGGAGGAAACAGCTAAAACGGACTGTAATTAAGAATGCATTAGCTTACACTGTTTCTATCAAGCAAAAAACCTTGTTTCATCATTATCATTATGGGATGAAGGATTAGGTTCAGTTTTAGAACCTGATTCACTCAACAACGTTTTGACCATTATTGTTACTGTCAATGCTTTTGCAGAAGAGGAAACAGCTAAAACGGACTCTAATGAAGAATGCATTAGCTTACACTGTTTCTATCAAGCCAATTACCTTGTTTCATCATTATCATTATGGTATGAAGGATTAGGTTCAGTTTTAGAACCTTATTCACTCAACAACGTTTTGACGATTTTTGTTACTTTCAAAGCTTTTGCAGAAGGAGGAAACAGCTAAAACGGACTCTAATGAAGAATGCATTAGCTTACACTGTTTCTATCAAGCCAATACCTTGTTTCATCATTATCATTATGGTATGAAGGATTAGGTTCAGTTTTAGAACCTGATTCACTCAACATTGTTTTGACGATTTTTGTTACTTTCAAAGCTTTTGCAGAAGGAGGAAACAGCTAAAACGGACTGTAATTAAGAATGCATTAGCTTACACTGTTTCTATCAAGCAAAAAACCTTGTTTCATCATTATCATTATGGGATGAAGGATTAGGTTCAGTTTTAGAACCTGATTCACTCAACAACGTTTTGACCATTATTGTTACTGTCAATGCTTTTGCAGAAGGAGGAAACAGCTAAAACGGACTCTAATGAAGAATGCATTAGCTTACACTGTTTCTATCAAGCCAATTACCTTGTTTCATCATTATCATTATGGTATGAAGGATTAGGTTCAGTTTTAGAACCTTATTCACTCAACAACGTTTTGACGATTTTTGTTACTTTCAAAGCTTTTGCAGAAGGAGGAAACAGCTAAAACGGACTCTAATGAAGAATGCATTAGCTTACACTGTTTCTTTCAAGCCAATACCTTGTTTCATCATTATCATTATGGTATAAAGGATTAGGTTCAGTTTTAGAACCTGATTCACTCAACAACGTTTTGACGATTTTTGTTACTTTCAAAGCTTTTGCAGAAGGAGGAAACAGCTAAAACGGACTGTAATTAAGAATGCATTAGCTTACACTGTTTCTATCAAGCAAAAAACCTTGTTTCATCATTATCATTATGGGATGAAGGATTAGGTTCAGTTTTAGAACCTTATTCACTCAACAACGTTTTGACGATTTTTGTTACTTTCAAAGCTTTTGCAGAAGGAGGAAACAGCTAAAACGGACTCTAATGAAGAATGCATTAGCTTACACTGTTTCTATCAAGCCAATACCTTGTTTCATCATTATCATTATGGGATGAAGGATTAGGTTCAGTTTTAGAACCTGATTCACTCAACAACGTTTTGACCATTATTGTTACTGTCAATGCTTTTGCAGAAGGAGGAAACAGCTAAAACGGACTGTAATTAAGAATGCATTAGCTTACACTGTTTCTATCAAGCAAAAAACCTTGTTTCATCATTATCATTATGGGATGAAGGATTAGGTTCAGTTTTAGAACTTGATTCACTCAACAACGTTTTGACCATTATTGTTACTGTCAAAGCTTTTGCAGAAGGAGGAAACAGCTAAAACAGACTGTAAGAGGAATGCTTTAGCTTACACTGTGTCTATCAAGCAAAAAACCTTGTTTCATCATTATCATTATGGTATGAAGGATTAGGTTCAGTTTTAGAACCTGATTCACTCAACAACGTTCTGACGATTTTTGTTACTTTCAAAGCTTTTGCAGAAGGAGGAAACAGCTAAAACGGACTGTAATTAAGAATGCATTAGCTTACACTGTTTCTATCAAGCAAAAAACCTTGTTTCATCATTATCATTATGGGATGAAGGATTAGGTTCAGTTTTAGAACTTGATTCACTCAACAACGTTTTGACCATTATTGTTACTGTCAATGCTTTTGTAGAAGGAGTAAACAGCTAAAACGTTCTGTAAGAGGAATGCTTTACTTTACACTGTTTCTTATAGGCAAATTACCTTTTTTCCTCATCATTTTGGTATGAAGGATTTGGATAGTTTTAGAACCTTATTCACTCAACTACGTTTTGACGATTTTTGTTACTTTCAAAGCTTTAGCAGAAGGAGGAAACAGCTAAAACGGACTCTAATGAAGAATGCATTAGCTTACACTGTTTCTATCAAGCCAATTACCTTGTTTCATCATTATCATTATGGTATGAAGGATTAGGTTCAGTTTTAGAACCTGATTCACTCAACAACGTTCTGACGATTTTTGTTACTTTCAAAGCTTTTGCAGAAGGAGGAAACAGCTAAAACGGACTGTAATTAAGAATGCATTAGCTTACACTGTTTCTATCAAGCCAATTACCTTGTTTCATCATTATCATTATGGTATGAAGGATTAGGTTCAGTTTTAGAACCTGATTCACTCAACAACGTTTTGACCATTTTTGTTACAGTCAAAGCTTTTGCAGAAGGAGAAAACAGCTAAAACAGACTGTAAGAGGAATGCTTTAGCTTACACTGTGTCTATCAAGCAAAAAACCTTGTTTCATCATTATCATTATGGGATGAAGGATTAGATTCAGTTTTAGAACTTGATTGACTCAACAACGTTTTGACCATTATTGTTACTGTCAATGCTTTTGCAGAAGGAGAAAACAGCTAAAACAGACTGTATGAAGAATGCTTTAAAATTTACACTGTTTCTTATAGGCAAATTGCCTTTTTCCTCATCATCATGGTATGAAGGATTAGGTAAAGTTTTAGAACCTGATTCACTCAACAACGTTTTGACCATTATTGTTACTGTCAATGCTTTTGCAGAAGGAGGAAACAGCTAAAACGGACTGTAATTAAGAATGCATTAGCTTACACTGTTTCTATCAAGCAAAAAACCTTGTTTCATCATTATCATTATGGGATGAAGGATTAGGTTCAGTTTTAGAACTTGATTCACTCAACAACGTTTTGACCATTATTGTTACTGTCAATGCTTTTGCAGAAGGAGAAAACAGCTAAAACAGACTGTATGAAGAATGCTTTAAAATTAACACTGTTTCTTATAGGCAAATTGCCTTTTTCTTCATCATCATGGTATGAAGGATTAGGTTCAGTTTTAGAACCTGATTCACTCAACAACGTTCTGACGATTTTTGTTACTTTCAAAGCTTTTGCAGAAGGAGGAAACAGCTAAAACGGACTGTATCAAGAATGCTTTAAACTTTACACTGTTTCTTATAGGCAAATTACCTTTTTCCTCATCATTTTGGTATGAAGGATTAGGATAGTTTTAGAACCTTATTCACTCAACTACGTTTTGACGATTTTTGTTACTTTCAAAGCTTTTGCAGAAGGAGGAAACAGCTAAAACGGACTCTAATGAAGAATGCATTAGCTTACACTGTTTCTATCAAGCCAATTACCTTGTTTCATCATTATCATTATGGTATGAAGGATTAGGTTTAGTTTTAGAACCTGATTCACTCAACAACGTTTTGACGATTTTTGTTACTTTCAAAGCTTTTGCAGAAGGAGGAAACAGCTAAAACGGACTGTAAGAGGAATGCTTTTCTTTTACACTGTTTCTTATAGGCAAATTACCTTTTTTCCTCATCATTTTGGTATGAAGGATTAGGATAGTTTTAGAACCGTATTCACTCAACAACGTTTTGACGATTTTTGTTACTTTCAAAGCTTTTGCAGAAGGAGGAAACAGCTAAAACGGACTGTAATTAAGAATGCATTAGCTTACACTGTTTCTATCAAGCAAAAAACCTTGTTTCATCATTATCATTATGGGATGAAGGATTAGGTTCAGTTTTAGAACTTGATTCACTCAACAACGTTTTGACCATTATTGTTACTGTCAATGCTTTTGTAGAAGGAGTAAACAGCTAAAACGTTCTGTAAGAGGAATGCTTTACTTTACACTGTTTCTTATAGGCAAATTACCTTTTTTCCTCATAATTTTGGTATGAAGGATTAGGATAGTTTTAGAACCTTATTCACTCAACAACGTTTTGACCATTATTGTTACGTTCAAAGCTTTTGCAGAAGGAGAAAACAGCTAAAACAGACTGTAAGAGGAATGCTTTAGCTTACACTGTGTCTATCAAGCAAAAAACCTTGTTTAATCATTATCATTATGGGATGAAGGATTAGGTTCAGTTTTAGAACCTGATTCACTCAACAACGTTTTGACCATTATTGTTACTGTCAATGCTTTTGTAGAAGGAGTAAACAGCTAAAACGGACTGTATCAAGAATGCTTTAAACTTTACACTGTTTCTTATAGGCAAATTACCTTTTTTCCTCATCATTTTGGTATGAAGGATTAGGATAGTTTTAGAACCTTATTCACTCAACAACGTTTTGACCATTATTGTTACGTTCAAAGCTTTTGCAGAAGGAGGAAACAGCTAAAACAGACTGTAAGAGGAATGCTTTAGCTTACACTGTGTCTATCAAGCCAATTCTTTTTTCATCATTATCATTATGGTATGAAGGATTTGGTTTAGATTTAGAACCTGATTCACTTAACAACGTTTTGACCATTATTGTTACTGTCAATGCTTTTGCAGAAGGAGGAAACAGCTAAAACAGACTGTAAGAGGAATGCTTTAGCTTACACTGTGTCTATCAAGCAAAAAACCTTGTTTCATCATTATCATTATGGGATGAAGGATTAGGTTCAGTTTTAGAACCTGATTCACTCAACAACGTTTTGACCATTATTGTTACTGTCAATGCTTTTGCGGAAGGAGGAAACAGCTAAAACGGACTCTAATGAAGAATGCATTAGCTTACACTGTTTCTATCAAGCCAATTACCTTGTTTCATCATTATCATTATGGGATGAAGGATTAGGTTCAGTTTTAGAACTTGATTCACTCAACAACGTTTTGACCATTATTGTTACTGTCAATGCTTTTGCAGAAGGAGGAAACAGCTAAAACAGACTGTAAGAGGAATGCTTTAGCTTACACTGTGTCTATCAAGCAAAAAACCTTGTTTCATCATTATCATTATGGGATGAAGGATTAGGTTCAATTTTAGAACCTTATTGACTCAACAACGTTTTGACGATTTTTGTTACTTTCAAAGCTTTTGCAGAAGGAGGAAACAGCTAAAACGGACTCTAATGAAGAATGCATTAGCTTACACTGTTTTTATCAAGCCAATTACCTTGTTTCATCATTATCATTATGGTATGAAGGATTAGGTTCAGTTTTAGAACCTGATTCACTCAACAACGTTTTGACGATTTTTGTTACTTTCAAAGCTTTTGCAGAAGGAGGAAACAGCTAAAACGGACTGTAATTAAGAATGCATTAGCTTACACTGTTTCTATCAAGCAAAAAACCTTGTTTCATCATTATCATTATGGGATGAAGGATTAGGTTCAGTTTTAGAACCTGATTCACTCAACAACGTTTTGACCATTATTGTTACTGTCAATGCTTTTGCAGAAGAGGAAACAGCTAAAACGGACTCTAATGAAGAATGCATTAGCTTACACTGTTTCTATCAAGCCAATTACCTTGTTTCATCATTATCATTATGGTATGAAGGATTAGGTTCAGTTTTAGAACCTTATTCACTCAACAACGTTTTGACGATTTTTGTTACTTTCAAAGCTTTTGCAGAAGGAGGAAACAGCTAAAACGGACTCTAATGAAGAATGCATTAGCTTACACTGTTTCTATCAAGCCAATACCTTGTTTCATCATTATCATTATGGTATGAAGGATTAGGTTCAGTTTTAGAACCTGATTCACTCAACATTGTTTTGACGATTTTTGTTACTTTCAAAGCTTTTGCAGAAGGAGGAAACAGCTAAAACGGACTGTAATTAAGAATGCATTAGCTTACACTGTTTCTATCAAGCAAAAAACCTTGTTTCATCATTATCATTATGGGATGAAGGATTAGGTTCAGTTTTAGAACCTGATTCACTCAACAACGTTTTGACCATTATTGTTACTGTCAATGCTTTTGCAGAAGGAGGAAACAGCTAAAACGGACTCTAATTAAGAATGCATTAGCTTACACTGTTTCTATCAAGCAAAAAACCTTGTTTCATCATTATCATTATGGGATGAGGAATAGGTTCAGTTTTAGAACTTGATTCACTCAACAACGTTTTGACCATTATTGTTACTGTCAATGCTTTTGCAGAAGGAGAAAACAGCTAAAACAGACTGTATGAAGAATGCTTTAAAATTTACACTGTTTCTTATAGGCAAATTGCCTTTTTCTTCATCATCATGGTATGAAGGATTAGGTAAAGTTTTAGAACCTGATTCACTCAACAACGTTTTGACGATTTTTGTTACTTTCAAAGCTTTTGCAGAAGGAGGAAACAGCTAAAACGGACTGTAATTAAGAATGCATTAGCTTACACTGTTTCTATCAAGCAAAAAACCTTGTTTCATCATTATCATTATGGGATGAAGGATTAGGTTCAGTTTTAGAACCTGATTCACTCAACAACGTTTTGACCATTATTGTTACTGTCAATGCTTTTGCAGAAGGAGGAAACAGCTAAAACGGACTCTAATGAAGAATGCATTAGCTTACACTGTTTCTATCAAGCCAATTACCTTGTTTCATCATTATCATTATGGTATGAAGGATTAGGTTCAGTTTTAGAACCTTATTCACTCAACAACGTTTTGACCATTATTGTTACTGTCAATGCTTTTGCAGAAGGAGGAAACAGCTAAAACAGACTGTAAGAGGAATGCTTTAGCTTACACTGTGTCTATCAAGCAAAAAACCTTGTTTCATCATTATCATTATGGGATGAAGGATTAGGTTCAATTTTAGAACCTTATTGACTCAACAACGTTTTGACGATTTTTGTTACTTTCAAAGCTTTTGCAGAAGGAGGAAACAGCTAAAACGGACTCTAATGAAGAATGCATTAGCTTACACTGTTTTTATCAAGCCAATTACCTTGTTTCATCATTATCATTATGGTATGAAGGATTAGGTTCAGTTTTAGAACCTGATTCACTCAACAACGTTTTGACGATTTTTGTTACTTTCAAAGCTTTTGCAGAAGGAGGAAACAGCTAAAACGGACTGTAATTAAGAATGCATTAGCTTACACTGTTTCTATCAAGCAAAAAACCTTGTTTCATCATTATCATTATGGGATGAAGGATTAGGTTCAGTTTTAGAACCTGATTCACTCAACAACGTTTTGACCATTATTGTTACTGTCAATGCTTTTGCAGAAGAGGAAACAGCTAAAACGGACTCTAATGAAGAATGCATTAGCTTACACTGTTTCTATCAAGCCAATTACCTTGTTTCATCATTATCATTATGGTATGAAGGATTAGGTTCAGTTTTAGAACCTTATTCACTCAACAACGTTTTGACGATTTTTGTTACTTTCAAAGCTTTTGCAGAAGGAGGAAACAGCTAAAACGGACTCTAATGAAGAATGCATTAGCTTACACTGTTTCTATCAAGCCAATACCTTGTTTCATCATTATCATTATGGTATGAAGGATTAGGTTCAGTTTTAGAACCTGATTCACTCAACATTGTTTTGACGATTTTTGTTACTTTCAAAGCTTTTGCAGAAGGAGGAAACAGCTAAAACGGACTGTAATTAAGAATGCATTAGCTTACACTGTTTCTATCAAGCAAAAAACCTTGTTTCATCATTATCATTATGGGATGAAGGATTAGGTTCAGTTTTAGAACCTGATTCACTCAACAACGTTTTGACCATTATTGTTACTGTCAATGCTTTTGCAGAAGGAGGAAACAGCTAAAACGGACTCTAATGAAGAATGCATTAGCTTACACTGTTTCTATCAAGCCAATTACCTTGTTTCATCATTATCATTATGGTATGAAGGATTAGGTTCAGTTTTAGAACCTTATTCACTCAACAACGTTTTGACGATTTTTGTTACTTTCAAAGCTTTTGCAGAAGGAGGAAACAGCTAAAACGGACTCTAATGAAGAATGCATTAGCTTACACTGTTTCTATCAAGCCAATACCTTGTTTCATCATTATCATTATGGTATAAAGGATTAGGTTCAGTTTTAGAACCTGATTCACTCAACAACGTTTTGACGATTTTTGTTACTTTCAAAGCTTTTGCAGAAGGAGGAAACAGCTAAAACGGACTGTAATTAAGAATGCATTAGCTTACACTGTTTCTATCAAGCAAAAAACCTTGTTTCATCATTATCATTATGGGATGAGGAATAGGTTCAGTTTTAGAACTTGATTCACTCAACAACGTTTTGACCATTATTGTTACTGTCAATGCTTTTGCAGAAGGAGAAAACAGCTAAAACAGACTGTATGAAGAATGCTTTAAAATTTACACTGTTTCTTATAGGCAAATTGCCTTTTTCTTCATCATCATGGTATGAAGGATTAGGTAAAGTTTTAGAACCTGATTCACTCAACAACGTTTTGACGATTTTTGTTACTTTCAAAGCTTTTGCAGAAGGAGGAAACAGCTAAAACGGACTGTAATTAAGAATGCATTAGCTTACACTGTTTCTATCAAGCAAAAAACCTTGTTTCATCATTATCATTATGGGATGAAGGATTAGGTTCAGTTTTAGAACCTGATTCACTCAACAACGTTTTGACCATTATTGTTACTGTCAATGCTTTTGCAGAAGGAGGAAACAGCTAAAACGGACTCTAATGAAGAATGCATTAGCTTACACTGTTTCTATCAAGCCAATTACCTTGTTTCATCATTATCATTATGGTATGAAGGATTAGGTTCAGTTTTAGAACCTGATTCACTCAACAACGTTTTGACCATTTTTGTTACAGTCAAAGCTTTTGCAGAAGGAGAAAACAGCTAAAACAGACTGTAAGAGGAATGCTTTAGCTTACACTGTGTCTATCAAGCAAAAAACCTTGTTTCATCATTATCATTATGGGATGAAGGATTAGGTTCAGTTTTAGAACCTTATTCACTCAACAACGTTTTGACCATTATTGTTACTGTCAAAGCTTTTGCAGAAGGAGGAAACAGCTAAAACGGACTCTATTGAAGAATGCATTAGCTTACACTGTTTCTATCAAGCAAAAAACCTTGTTTCATCATTATCATCATGGTATGAAGGATTAGGTAAAATTTTAGAACCTGATTCACTCAACAACGTTTTGACGATTTTTGTTACTTTCAAAGCTTTTGCAGAAGGAGGAAACAGCTAAAACGGACTGTAATTAAGAATGCATTAGCTTACACTGTGTCTATCAAGCCAATTCTTTTTTCATCATTATCATTATGGTATGAAGGATTTGGTTTAGATTTAGAACCTGATTCACTTAACAACGTTTTGACCATTATTGTTACTGTCAATGCTTTTGCAGGAGGAGGAAACAGCTAAAACGGACTGTAAGAGGAATGCTTTTCTTTTACACTGTTTCTTATAGGCAAATTACCTTTTTTCCTCATCATTTTGGTATGAAGGATTAGGATAGTTTTAGAACCGTATTCACTCAACAACGTTTTGACGATTTTTGTTACTTTCAAAGCTTTTGCAGAAGGAGGAAACAGCTAAAACGGACTCTAATGAAGAATGCATTAGCTTACACTGTTTCTATCAAGCCAATTACCTTGTTTCATCATTATCATTATGGTATAAAGGATTAGGTTCAGTTTTAGAACCTGATTCACTCAACAACGTTTTGACGATTTTTGTTACTTTCAAAGCTTTTGCAGAAGGAGGAAACAGCGAAAACGGACTGTAATTAAGAATGCATTAGCTTACACTGTTTCTATCAAGCAAAAAACCTTGTTTCATCATTATCATTATGGGATGAGGAATAGGTTCAGTTTTAGAACTTGATTCACTCAACAACGTTTTGACCATTATTGTTACTGTCAATGCTTTTGCAGAAGGAGAAAACAGCTAAAACAGACTGTATGAAGAATGCTTTAAAATTTACACTGTTTCTTATAGGCAAATTGCCTTTTTCTTCATCATCATGGTATGAAGGATTAGGTAAAGTTTTAGAACCTGATTCACTCAACAACGTTTTGACGATTTTTGTTACTTTCAAAGCTTTTGCAGAAGGAGGAAACAGCTAAAACGGACTGTAATTAAGAATGCATTAGCTTACACTGTTTCTATCAAGCAAAAAACCTTGTTTCATCATTATCATTATGGGATGAAGGATTAGGTTCAGTTTTAGAACCTGATTCACTCAACAACGTTTTGACCATTATTGTTACTGTCAATGCTTTTGCAGAAGGAGGAAACAGCTAAAACGGACTCTAATGAAGAATGCATTAGCTTACACTGTTTCTATCAAGCCAATTACCTTGTTTCATCATTATCATTATGGTATGAAGGATTAGGTTCAGTTTTAGAACCTTATTCACTCAACAACGTTTTGACCATTATTGTTACTGTCAATGCTTTTGCAGAAGGAGGAAACAGCTAAAACGGACTCTAATGAAGAATGCATTAGCTTACACTGTTTCTATCAAGCCAATTACCTTGTTTCATCATTATCATTATGGTATGAAGGATTAGGTTCAGTTTTAGAACCTTATTCACTTAACAACGTTTTGACGATTTTTGTTACTTTCAAAGCTTTTGCAGAAGGAGGAAACAGCTAAAACGGACTCTAATGAAGAATGCATTAGCTTACACTGTTTCTATCAAGCCAATTACCTTGTTTCATCATTATCATTATGGTATAAAGGATTAGGTTCAGTTTTAAAACCTGATTCACTCAACAACGTTTTGACGATTTTTGTTACTTTCAAAGCTTTTGCAGAAGGAGGAAACAGCTAAAACGGACTGTAATTAAGAATGCATTAGCTTACACTGTTTCTATCAAGCAAAAAACCTTGTTTCATCATTATCATTATGGGATGAGGAATAGGTTCAGTTTTAGAACTTGATTCACTCAACAACGTTTTGACCATTATTGTTACTGTCAATGCTTTTGCAGAAGGAGGAAACAGCTAAAACGGACTCTAATGAAGAATGCATTAGCTTACACTGTTTCTATCAAGCCAATTACCTTGTTTCATCATTATCATTATGGTATGAAGGATTAGGTTCAGTTTTAGAACCTTATTCACTCAACAACGTTTTGACGATTTTTGTTACTTTCAAAGCTTTTGCAGAAGGAGGAAACAGCTAAAACGGACTCTAATGAAGAATGCATTAGCTTACACTGTTTCTATCAAGCCAATACCTTGTTTCATCATTATCATTATGGTATGAAGGATTAGGTTCAGTTTTAGAACCTGATTCACTCAACAACGTTTTGACGATTTTTGTTACTTTCAAAGCTTTTGCAGAAGGAGGAAACAGCTAAAACAGACTGTAAGAGGAATGCTTTAGCTTACACTGTGTCTATCAAGCAAAAAACCTTGTTTCATCATTATCATTATGGGATGAAGGATTAGGTTTAGTTTTAGAACCTGATTCACTCAACAACGTTTTGACCATTATTGTTACTGTCAATGCTTTTGCAGAAGGAGGAAACAGCTAAAACGGACTCTAATGAAGAATGCATTAGCTTACACTGTTTCTATCAAGCCAATTACCTTGTTTCATCATTATCATTATGGGATGAAGGATTAGGTTCAGTTTTAGAACTTGATTCACTCAACAACGTTTTGACCATTATTGTTACTGTCAATGCTTTTGCAGAAGGAGGAAACAGCTAAAACAGACTGTAAGAGGAATGCTTTAGCTTACACTGTGTCTATCAAGCAAAAAACCTTGTTTCATCATTATCATTATGGGATGAAGGATTAGGTTCAGTTTTAGAACTTGATTCACTCAACAACGTTTTGACCATTATTGTTACTGTCAAAGCTTTTGCAGAAGGAGGAAACAGCTAAAACAGACTGTAAGAGGAATGCTTTAGCTTACACTGTGTCTATCAAGCAAAAAACCTTGTTTTATCATTATCATTATGGTATGAAGGATTAGGTTCAGTTTTAGAACCTGATTCACTCAACAACGTTCTGACGATTTTTGTTACTTTCAAAGCTTTTGCAGAAGGAGGAAACAGCTAAAACGGACTGTAATTAAGAATGCATTAGCTTACACTGTTTCTATCAAGCAAAAAACCTTGTTTCATCATTATCATTATGGGATGAAGGATTAGGTTCAGTTTTAGAACCTGATTCACTCAACAACGTTTTGACCATTATTGTTACTGTCAATGCTTTTGCAGAAGGAGGAAACAGCTAAAACGGACTCTAATGAAGAATGCATTAGCTTACACTGTTTCTATCAAGCCAATTACCTTGTTTCATCATTATCATTATGGTATGAAGGATTAGGTTCAGTTTTAGAACCTTATTCACTCAACAACGTTTTGACGATTTTTGTTACTTTCAAAGCTTTTGCAGAAGGAGGAAACAGCTAAAACGGACTCTAATGAAGAATGCATTAGCTTACACTGTTTCTATCAAGCCAATACCTTGTTTCATCATTATCATTATGGTATGAAGGATTAGGTTCAGTTTTAGAACCTGATTCACTCAACAACGTTTTGACGATTTTTGTTACTTTCAAAGCTTTTGCAGAAGGAGGAAACAGCTAAAACGGACTGTAATTAAGAATGCATTAGCTTACACTGTTTCTATCAAGCAAAAAACCTTGTTTCATCATTATCATTATGGGATGAAGGATTAGGTTCAGTTTTAGAACCTGATTCACTCAACAACGTTTTGACCATTATTGTTACTGTCAATGCTTTTGCAGAAGGAGGAAACAGCTAAAACGGACTCTAATGAAGAATGCATTAGCTTACACTGTTTCTATCAAGCCAATTACCTTGTTTCATCATTATCATTATGGTATGAAGGATTAGGTTCAGTTTTAGAACCTTATTCACTCAACAACGTTTTGACGATTTTTGTTACTTTCAAAGCTTTTGCAGAAGGAGGAAACAGCTAAAACGGACTCTAATGAAGAATGCATTAGCTTACACTGTTTCTATCAAGCCAATACCTTGTTTCATCATTATCATTATGGTATGAAGGATTAGGTTCAGTTTTAGAACCTGATTCACTCAACAACGTTTTGACGATTTTTGTTACTTTCAAAGCTTTTGCAGAAGGAGGAAACAGCTAAAACGGACTGTAATTAAGAATGCATTAGCTTACACTGTTTCTATCAAGCAAAAAACCTTGTTTCATCATTATCATTATGGGATGAAGGATTAGGTTCAGTTTTAGAACCTGATTCACTCAACAACGTTTTGACCATTATTGTTACTGTCAAAGCTTTTGCAGAAGGAGGAAACAGCTAAAACGGACTCTATTGAAGAATGCATTAGCTTACACTGTTTCTATCAAGCAAAAAACCTTGTTTCATCATTATCATCATGGTATGAAGGATTAGGTAAAGTTTTAGAACCTGATTCACTCAACAACGTTTTGACGATTTTTGTTACTTTCAAAGCTTTTGCAGAAGGAGGAAACAGCTAAAACGGACTGTAATTAAGAATGCATTAGCTTACACTGTGTCTATCAAGCCAATTCTTTTTTCATCATTATCATTATGGTATGAAGGATTTGGTTTAGATTTAGAACCTGATTCACTTAACAACGTTTTGACCATTATTGTTACTGTCAATGCTTTTGCAGGAGGAGGAAACAGCTAAAACGGACTGTAAGAGGAATGCTTTTCTTTTACACTGTTTCTTATAGGCAAATTACCTTTTTTCCTCATCATTTTGGTATGAAGGATTAGGATAGTTTTAGAACCGTATTCACTCAACAACGTTTTGACGATTTTTGTTACTTTCAAAGCTTTTGCAGAAGGAGGAAACAGCTAAAACGGACTCTAATGAAGAATGCATTAGCTTACACTGTTTCTATCAAGCAAAAAACCTTGTTTCATCATTATCATTATGGGATGAAGGATTAGGTTCAGTTTTAGAACTTGATTCACTCAACAACGTTTTGACCATTATTGTTACTTTCAAAGCTTTTGCAGAAGGAGGAAACAGCTAAAACGGACTGTAAGAGGAATGCTTTTCTTTTACACTGTTTCTTATAGGCAAATTACCTTTTTTCCTCATCATTTTGGTATGAAGGATTAGGATAGTTTTAGAACCTTATTCACTCAACTACGTTTTGACGATTTTTGTTACTTTCAAAGCTTTTGCAGAAGGAGAAAACAGCTAAAACAGACTGTAAGAGGAATGCTTTAGCTTACACTGTGTCTATCAAGCAAAAAACCTTGTTTCATCATTATCATTATGGGATGAACGATTAGGTTCAGTTTTAGAACCTGATTCACTCAACAACGTTTTGACCATTATTGTTACTGTCAAAGCTTTTGCAGAAGGAGGAAACAGCTAAAACGGACTCTATTGAAGAATGCATTAGCTTACACTGTTTCTATCAAGCAAAAAACCTTGTTTCATCATTATCATTATGGGATGAAGGATTAGGTTCAGTTTTAGAACTTGATTCACTCAACAACGTTTTGACCATTATTGTTACTGTCAAAGCTTTTGCAGAAGGAGGAAACAGCTAAAACGGACTCTAATGAAGAATGCATTAGCTTACACTGTTTCTATCAAGCAAAAAACCTTGTTTCATCATTATCATTATGGGATGAAGGATTAGGTTCAGTTTTAGAACTTGATTTACTCAACAACGTTTTGACCATTATTGTTACTGTCAATGCTTTTGCAGAAGGAGAAAACAGCTAAAACAGACTGTATGAAGAATGCTTTAAAATTTACACTGTTTCTTATAGGCAAATTGCCTTTTTCTTCATCATCATGGTATGAAGGATTAGGTAAAGTTTTAGAACCTGATTCACTCAACAACATTTTGACGATTTTTGTTACTGTCAAAGCTTTTGCAGAAGGAGGAAAAAGCTAAAACGGACTCTATTGAAGAATGCATTAGCTTACACTGTGTCTATCAAGCCAATTCTTTTTTCATCATTATCATTATGGTATGAAGGATTTGGTTTAGATTTAGAACCTGATTCACTTAACAACGTTTTGACCATTATTGTTACTGTCAATGCTTTTGCAGGAGGAGAAAACAGCTAAAACAGACTGTAAGAGGAATGCTTTAGCTTACACTGTTTCTATCAAGCAAAAAACCTTGTTTCATCATTATCATTATGGGATGAAGGATTAGGTTCAGTTTTAGAACCTGATTCACTCAACAACGTTTTGACGATTTTTGTTACTTTCAAAGCTTTTGCAGAAGGAGGAAACAGCTAAAACGGACTGTAATTAAGAATGCATTAGCTTACACTGTGTCTATCAAGCCAATTCTTTTTTCATCATTATCATTATGGTATGAAGGATTAGGTTCAGTTTTAGAACCTGATTTACTCAACAACGTTTTGACCATTATTGTTACTGTCAATGCTTTTGCAGAAGGAGGAAACAGCTAAAACGTTCTGTAAGAGGAATGCTTTACTTTACACTGTTTCTTATAGGCAAATTACCTTTTTTCCTCATCATTTTGGTATGAAGGATTAGGATAGTTTTAGAACCTTATTCACTCAACAACGTTTTGACCATTATTGTTACTGTCAATGCTTTTGCAGAAGGAGGAAACAGCTAAAACGGACTCTAATGAAGAATGCATTAGCTTACACTGTTTCTATCAAGCCAATTACCTTGTTTCATCATTATCATTATGGTATGAAGGATTAGGTTCAGTTTTAGAACCTGATTCACTCAACAACGTTTTGACCATTTTTGTTACAGTCAAAGCTTTTGCAGAAGGAGAAAACAGCTAAAACAGACTGTAAGAGGAATGCTTTAGCTTACACTGTGTCTATCAAGCAAAAAACCTTGTTTCATCATTATCATTATGGGATGAAGGATTAGGTTCAGTTTTAGAACCTGATTCACTCAACAACGTTTTGACCATTATTGTTACTGTCAATGCTTTTGTAGAAGGAGTAAACAGCTAAAACGTTCTGTAAGAGGAATGCTTTACTTTACACTGTTTCTTATAGGCAAATTACCTTTTTTCCTCATCATTTTGGTATGAAGGATTAGGATAGTTTTAGAACCTTATTCACTCAACAACGTTTTGACGATTTTTGTTACTTTCAAAGCTTTTGCAGAAGGAGGAAACAGCTAAAACGGACTCTAATGAAGAATGCATTAGCTTACACTGTTTCTATCAAGCAAAAAACCTTGTTTCATCATTATCATTATGGGATGAAGGATTAGGTTCAGTTTTAGAACTTGATTCACTCAACAACGTTTTGACCATTATTGTTACTGTCAAAGCTTTTGCAGAAGGAGGAAACAGCTAAAACGGACTGTATCAAGAATGCTTTAAACTTTACACTGTTTCTTATAGGCAAATTACCTTTTTCCTCATCATTTTGGTATGAAGGATTAGGATAGTTTTAGAACCTTATTCACTCAACTACGTTTTGACGATTTTTGTTACTTTCAAAGCTTTTGCAGAAGGAGGAAACAGCTAAAACGGACTCTAATGAAGAATGCATTAGCTTACACTGTTTCTATCAAGCCAATTACCTTGTTTCATCATTATCATTATGGGATGAAGGATTAGGTTCAGTTTTAGAACTTGATTCACTCAACAACGTTTTGACGATTTTTGTTACCTTCAAAGCTTTTGCAGAAGGAGGAAACAGCTAAAACGGACTGTAAGAGGAATGCTTTTCTTTTACACTGTTTCTTACAGGCAAATTACCTTTTTTCCTCATCATTTTGGTATGAAGGATTAGGATAGTTTTAGAACCGTATTCACTCAACAACGTTTTGACGATTTTTGTTACTTTCAAAGCTTTTGCAGAAGGAGGAAACAGCTAAAACGGACTCTAATGAAGAATGCATTAGCTTACACTGTTTCTATCAAGCAAAAAACCTTGTTTCATCATTATCATTATGGGATGAAGGATTAGGTTCAGTTTTAGAACTTGATTCACTCAACAACGTTTTGACCATTATTGTTACTTTCAAAGCTTTTGCAGAAGGAGGAAACAGCTAAAACGGACTGTAAGAGGAATGCTTTTCTTTTACACTGTTTCTTATAGGCAAATTACCTTTTTTCCTCATCATTTTGGTATGAAGGATTAGGATAGTTTTAGAACCTTATTCACTCAACTACGTTTTGACGATTTTTGTTACTTTCAAAGCTTTTGCAGAAGGAGAAAACAGCTAAAACAGACTGTAAGAGGAATGCTTTAGCTTACACTGTGTCTATCAAGCAAAAAACCTTGTTTCATCATTATCATTATGGGATGAAGGATTAGGTTCAGTTTTAGAACCTGATTCACTCAACAACGTTTTGACCATTATTGTTACTGTCAAAGCTTTTGCAGAAGGAGGAAACAGCTAAAACGGACTCTATTGAAGAATGCATTAGCTTACACTGTTTCTATCAAGCAAAAAACCTTGTTTCATCATTATCATTATGGGATGAAGGATTAGGTTCAGTTTTAGAACTTGATTCACTCAACAACGTTTTGACCATTATTGTTACTGTCAAAGCTTTTGCAGAAGGAGGAAACAGCTAAAACGGACTCTAATGAAGAATGCATTAGCTTACACTGTTTCTATCAAGCAAAAAACCTTGTTTCATCATTATCATTATGGGATGAAGGATTAGGTTCAGTTTTAGAACTTGATTTACTCAACAACGTTTTGACCATTATTGTTACTGTCAATGCTTTTGCAGAAGGAGAAAACAGCTAAAACGGACTCTATTGAAGAATGCATTAGCTTACACTGTGTCTATCAAGCCAATTCTTTTTTCATCATTATCATTATGGTATGAAGGATTTGGTTTAGATTTAGAACCTGATTCACTTAACAACGTTTTGACCATTATTGTTACTGTCAATGCTTTTGCAGGAGGAGGAAACAGCTAAAACGGACTGTAAGAGGAATGCTTTTCTTTTACACTGTTTCTTATAGGCAAATTACCTTTTTTCCTCATCATTTTGGTATGAAGGATTAGGATAGTTTTAGAACCGTATTCACTCAACAACGTTTTGACGATTATTGTTACTGTCAATGCTTTTGCAGGAGGAGAAAACAGCTAAAACAGACTGTAAGAGGAATGCTTTAGCTTACACTGTTTCTATCAAGCAAAAAACCTTGTTTCATCATTATCATTATGGTATGAAGGATTAGGATAGTTTTAGAACCTGATTCACTCAACAACGTTTTGACGATTTTTGTTACTTTCAAAGCTTTTGCAGAAGGAGGAAACAGCTAAAACGGACTCTAATGAAGAATGCATTAGCTTACACTGTTTCTATCAAGCAAAAAACCTTGTTTCATCATTATCATTATGGGATGAAGGATTAGGTTCAGTTTTAGAACTTGATTCACTCAACAACGTTTTGACCATTATTGTTACTGTCAAAGCTTTTGCAGAAGGAGGAAACAGCTAAAACGGACTGTATCAAGAATGCTTTAAACTTTACACTGTTTCTTATAGGCAAATTACCTTTTTCCTCATCATTTTGGTATGAAGGATTAGGATAGTTTTAGAACCTTATTCACTCAACTACGTTTTGACGATTTTTGTTACTTTCAAAGCTTTTGCAGAAGGAGGAAACAGCTAAAACGGACTCTAATGAAGAATGCATTAGCTTACACTGTTTCTATCAAGCCAATTACCTTGTTTCATCATTATCATTATGGTATGAAGGATTAGGTTCAGTTTTAGAACCTGATTCACTCAACAACGTTTTGACGATTTTTGTTACCTTCAAAGCTTTTGCAGAAGGAGGAAACAGCTAAAACGGACTGTAAGAGGAATGCTTTTCTTTTACACTGTTTCTTATAGGCAAATTACCTTTTTTCCTCATCATTTTGGTATGAAGGATTAGGATAGTTTTAGAACCGTATTCACTCAACAACGTTTTGACGATTTTTGTTACTTTCAAAGCTTTTGCAGAAGGAGGAAACAGCTAAAACGGACTCTAATGAAGAATGCATTAGCTTACACTGTTTCTATCAAGCAAAAAACCTTGTTTCATCATTATCATTATGGGATGAAGGATTAGGTTCAGTTTTAGAACTTGATTCACTCAACAACGTTTTGACCATTATTGTTACTTTCAAAGCTTTTGCAGAAGGAGGAAACAGCTAAAACGGACTGTAAGAGGAATGCTTTTCTTTTACACTGTTTCTTATAGGCAAATTACCTTTTTTCCTCATCATTTTGGTATGAAGGATTAGGATAGTTTTAGAACCTTATTCACTCAACTACGTTTTGACGATTTTTCTTACTTTCAAAGCTTTTGCAGAAGGAGAAAACAGCTAAAACAGACTGTAAGAGGAATGCTTTATCTTACACTGTGTCTATCAAGCAAAAAACCTTGTTTCATCATTATCATTATGGGATGAAGGATTAGGTTCAGTTTTAGAACTTAAATCACTCAACAACGTTTTGACCATTATTGTTACTTTCAAAGCTTTTGCAGAAGGAGGAAACAGCTAAAACGGACTGTAAGAGGAATGCTTTTCTTTTACACTGTTTCTTATAGGCAAATTACCTTTTTTCCTCATCATTTTGGTATGAAGGATTAGGATAGTTTTAGAACCTTATTCACTCAACTACGTTTTGACGATTTTTGTTACTTTCAAAGCTTTTGCAGAAGGAGAAAACAGCTAAAACAGACTGTAAGAGGAATGCTTTAGCTTACACTGTGTCTATCAAGCAAAAAACCTTGTTTCATCATTATCATTATGGGATGAAGGATTAGGTTCAGTTTTAGAACCTGATTCACTTAACAACGTTTTGACCATTATTGTTACTGTCAAAGCTTTTGCAGAAGGAGGAAACAGCTAAAACGGACTCTATTGAAGAATGCATTAGCTTACACTGTTTCTATCAAGCAAAAAACCTTGTTTCATCATTATCATTATGGGATGAAGGATTAGGTTCAGTTTTAGAACTTGATTCACTCAACAACGTTTTGACCATTATTGTTACTGTCAAAGCTTTTGCAGAAGGAGGAAACAGCTAAAACGGACTCTATTGAAGAATGCATTAGCTTACACTGTTTCTATCAAGCAAAAAACCTTGTTTCATCATTATCATTATGGGATGAAGGATTAGGTTCAGTTTTAGAACTTGATTCACTCAACAACGTTTTGACCATTATTGTTACTGTCAAAGCTTTTGCAGAAGGAGGAAACAGCTAAAACGGACTCTAATGAAGAATGCATTAGCTTACACTGTTTCTATCAAGCAAAAAACCTTGTTTCATCATTATCATTATGGGATGAAGGATTAGGTTCAGTTTTAGAACTTGATTTACTCAACAACGTTTTGACCATTATTGTTACTGTCAATGCTTTTGCAGAAGGAGAAAACAGCTAAAACAGACTGTATGAAGAATGCTTTAAAATTTACACTGTTTCTTATAGGCAAATTGCCTTTTTCTTCATCATCATGGTATGAAGGATTAGGTAAAGTTTTAGAACCTGATTCACTCAACAACGTTTTGACGATTTTTGTTACTGTCAAAGCTTTTGCAGAAGGAGGAAAAAGCTAAAACGGACTCTATTGAAGAATGCATTAGCTTACACTGTGTCTATCAAGCCAATTCTTTTTTCATCATTATCATTATGGTATGAAGGATTTGGTTTAGATTTAGAACCTGATTCACTCAACAACGTTTTGACGATTTTTGTTACTTTCAAAGCTTTTGCAGAAGGAGGAAACAGCTAAAACGGACTGTAATTAAGAATGCTTTAGCTTACACTGTTTCTATCAAGCAAAAAACCTTGTTTCATCATTATCATTATGGGATGAAGGATTAGGTTCAGTTTTAGAACCTGATTCACTCAACAACGTTTTGACGATTTTTGTTACTTTCAAAGCTTTTGCAGAAGGAGGAAACAGCTAAAACGGACTGTAATTAAGAATGCATTAGCTTACACTGTGTCTATCAAGCCAATTCTTTTTTCATCATTATCATTATGGTATGAAGGATTTGGTTTAGATTTAGAACCTGATTCACTTAACAACGTTTTGACCATTATTGTTACTGTCAATGCTTTTGCAGGAGGAGAAAACAGCTAAAACGGACTGTAATTAAGAATGCATTAGCTTACACTGTTTCTATCAAGCAAAAAACCTTGTTTCATCATTATCATTATGGGATGAAGGATTAGGTTCAGTTTTTGAACTTGATTCACTCAACAACGTTTTGACCATTATTGTTACTGTCAATGCTTTTGTAGAAGGAGTAAACAGCTAAAACGTTCTGTAAGAGGAATGCTTTACTTTACACTGTTTCTTATAGGCAAATTACCTTTTTCCTCATCATTTTGGTATGAAGGATTAGGATAGTTTTAGAACCTTATTCACTCAACTACGTTTTGACGATTTTTGTTACTTTCAAAGCTTTTGCAGAAGGAGGAAACAGCTAAAACGGACTCTAATGAAGAATGCATTAGCTTACACTGTTTCTATCAAGCCAATTACCTTGTTTCATCATTATCATTATGGTATGAAGGATTAGGTTCAGTTTTAGAACCTGATTCACTCAACAACGTTTTGACGATTTTTGTTACCTTCAAAGCTTTTGCAGAAGGAGGAAACAGCTAAAACGGACTGTAAGAGGAATGCTTTTCTTTTACACTGTTTCTTATAGGCAAATTACCTTTTTTCCTCATCATTTTGGTATGAAGGATTAGGATAGTTTTAGAACCGTATTCACTCAACAACGTTTTGACGATTTTTGTTACTTTCAAAGCTTTTGCAGAAGGAGGAAACAGCTAAAACGGACTCTAATGAAGAATGCATTAGCTTACACTGTTTCTATCAAGCAAAAAACCTTGTTTCATCATTATCATTATGGGATGAAGGATTAGGTTCAGTTTTAGAACTTGATTCACTCAACAACGTTTTGACCATTATTGTTACTTTCAAAGCTTTTGCAGAAGGAGGAAACAGCTAAAACGGACTGTAAGAGGAATGCTTTTCTTTTACACTGTTTCTTATAGGCAAATTACCTTTTTTCCTCATCATTTTGGTATGAAGGATTAGGATAGTTTTAGAACCTTATTCACTCAACTACGTTTTGACGATTTTTCTTACTTTCAAAGCTTTTGCAGAAGGAGAAAACAGCTAAAACAGACTGTAAGAGGAATGCTTTATCTTACACTGTGTCTATCAAGCAAAAAACCTTGTTTCATCATTATCATTATGGGATGAAGGATTAGGTTCAGTTTTAGAACTTAAATCACTCAACAACGTTTTGACCATTATTGTTACTTTCAAAGCTTTTGCAGAAGGAGGAAACAGCTAAAACGGACTGTAAGAGGAATGCTTTTCTTTTACACTGTTTCTTATAGGCAAATTACCTTTTTTCCTCATCATTTTGGTATGAAGGATTAGGATAGTTTTAGAACCTTATTCACTCAACTACGTTTTGACGATTTTTGTTACTTTCAAAGCTTTTGCAGAAGGAGAAAACAGCTAAAACAGACTGTAAGAGGAATGCTTTAGCTTACACTGTGTCTATCAAGCAAAAAACCTTGTTTCATCATTATCATTATGGGATGAAGGATTAGGTTCAGTTTTAGAACCTGATTCACTTAACAACGTTTTGACCATTATTGTTACTGTCAAAGCTTTTGCAGAAGGAGGAAACAGCTAAAACGGACTCTATTGAAGAATGCATTAGCTTACACTGTTTCTATCAAGCAAAAAACCTTGTTTCATCATTATCATTATGGGATGAAGGATTAGGTTCAGTTTTAGAACTTGATTCACTCAACAACGTTTTGACCATTATTGTTACTGTCAAAGCTTTTGCAGAAGGAGGAAACAGCTAAAACGGACTCTATTGAAGAATGCATTAGCTTACACTGTTTCTATCAAGCAAAAAACCTTGTTTCATCATTATCATTATGGGATGAAGGATTAGGTTCAGTTTTAGAACTTGATTCACTCAACAACGTTTTGACCATTATTGTTACTGTCAAAGCTTTTGCAGAAGGAGGAAACAGCTAAAACGGACTCTAATGAAGAATGCATTAGCTTACACTGTTTCTATCAAGCAAAAAACCTTGTTTCATCATTATCATTATGGGATGAAGGATTAGGTTCAGTTTTAGAACTTGATTTACTCAACAACGTTTTGACCATTATTGTTACTGTCAATGCTTTTGCAGAAGGAGAAAACAGCTAAAACAGACTGTATGAAGAATGCTTTAAAATTTACACTGTTTCTTATAGGCAAATTGCCTTTTTCTTCATCATCATGGTATGAAGGATTAGGTAAAGTTTTAGAACCTGATTCACTCAACAACGTTTTGACGATTTTTGTTACTGTCAAAGCTTTTGCAGAAGGAGGAAAAAGCTAAAACGGACTCTATTGAAGAATGCATTAGCTTACACTGTGTCTATCAAGCCAATTCTTTTTTCATCATTATCATTATGGTATGAAGGATTTGGTTTAGATTTAGAACCTGATTCACTCAACAACGTTTTGACGATTTTTGTTACTTTCAAAGCTTTTGCAGAAGGAGGAAACAGCTAAAACGGACTGTAATTAAGAATGCTTTAGCTTACACTGTTTCTATCAAGCAAAAAACCTTGTTTCATCATTATCATTATGGGATGAAGGATTAGGTTCAGTTTTAGAACCTGATTCACTCAACAACGTTTTGACGATTTTTGTTACTTTCAAAGCTTTTGCAGAAGGAGGAAACAGCTAAAACGGACTGTAATTAAGAATGCATTAGCTTACACTGTGTCTATCAAGCCAATTCTTTTTTCATCATTATCATTATGGTATGAAGGATTTGGTTTAGATTTAGAACCTGATTCACTTAACAACGTTTTGACCATTATTGTTACTGTCAATGCTTTTGCAGGAGGAGAAAACAGCTAAAACGGACTGTAATTAAGAATGCATTAGCTTACACTGTTTCTATCAAGCAAAAAACCTTGTTTCATCATTATCATTATGGGATGAAGGATTAGGTTCAGTTTTTGAACTTGATTCACTCAACAACGTTTTGACCATTATTGTTACTGTCAATGCTTTTGTAGAAGGAGTAAACAGCTAAAACGTTCTGTAAGAGGAATGCTTTACTTTACACTGTTTCTTATAGGCAAATTACCTTTTTTCCTCATCATTTTGGTATGAAGGATTAGGATAGTTTTAGAACCTTATTCACTCAACAACGTTTTGACCATTATTGTTACGTTTAAAGCTTTTGCAGAAGGAGGAAACAGCTAAAACGGACTCTAATGAAGAATGCATTAGCTTACACTGTTTCTATCAAGCAAAAAACCTTGTTTCATCATTATCATTATGGGATGAAGGATTAGGTTCAGTTTTAGAACCTGATTCACTCAACAACGTTTTGACCATTATTGTTACTGTCAATGCTTTTGCAGAAGGAGGAAACAGCTAAAACGGACTCTAATGAAGAATGCATTAGCTTACACTGTTTCTATCAAGCCAATTACCTTGTTTCATCATTATCATTATGGTATGAAGGATTAGGTTCAGTTTTAGAACCTTATTCACTTAACAACGTTTTGACGATTTTTGTTACTTTCAAAGCTTTTGCAGAAGGAGGAAACAGCTAAAACGGACTCTAATGAAGAATGCATTAGCTTACACTGTTTCTATCAAGCCAATTACCTTGTTTCATCATTATCATTATGGTATAAAGGATTAGGTTCAGTTTTAGAACCTGATTCACTCAACAACGTTTTGACGATTTTTGTTACTTTCAAAGCTTTTGCAGAAGGAGGAAACAGCTAAAACGGACTGTAATTAAGAATGCATTAGCTTACACTGTTTCTATCAAGCAAAAAACCTTGTTTCATCATTATCATTATGGGATGAGGAATAGGTTCAGTTTTAGAACTTGATTCACTCAACAACGTTTTGACCATTATTGTTACTGTCAATGCTTTTGCAGAAGGAGAAAACAGCTAAAACAGACTGTATGAAGAATGCTTTAAAATTTACACTGTTTCTTATAGGCAAATTGCCTTTTTCTTCATCATCATGGTATGAAGGATTAGGTAAAGTTTTAGAACCTGATTCACTCAACAACGTTTTGACGATTTTTGTTACTGTCAAAGCTTTTGCAGAAGGAGGAAACAGCTAAAACGGACTCTATTGAAGAATGCATTAGCTTACACTGTGTCTATCAAGCCAATTCTTTTTTCATCATTATCATTATGGTATGAAGGATTTGGTTTAGATTTAGAACCTGATTCACTTAACAACGTTTTGACCATTATTGTTACTGTCAATGCTTTTGCAGGAGGAGAAAACAGCTAAAACAGACTGTAAAGAGGAATGCTTTAGCTTACACTGTTTCTATCAAGCAAAAAACCTTGTTTCATCATTATCATTATGGGATGAAGGATTAGGTTCAGTTTTAGAACCTGATTCACTCAACAACGTTTTGACGATTTTTGTTACTTTCAAAGCTTTTGCAGAAGGAGGAAACAGCTAAAACGGACTGTAATTAAGAATGCATTAGCTTACACTGTGTCTATCAAGCCAATTCTTTTTTCATCATTATCATTATGGTATGAAGGATTTGGTTTAGATTTAGAACCTGATTCACTCAACAACGTTTTGACCATTATTGTTACTGTCAATGCTTTTGCAGGAGGAGAAAACAGCTAAAACGGACTGTAATTAAGAATGCATTAGCTTACACTGTTTCTATCAAGCAAAAAACCTTGTTTCATCATTATCATTATGGGATGAAGGATTAGGTTCAGTTTTTGAACTTGATTCACTCAACAACGTTTTGACCATTATTGTTACTGTCAATGCTTTTGTAGAAGGAGTAAACAGCTAAAACGTTCTGTAAGAGGAATGCTTTACTTTACACTGTTTCTTATAGGCAAATTACCTTTTTTCCTCATCATTTTGGTATGAAGGATTAGGATAGTTTTAGAACCTTATTCACTCAACAACGTTTTGACCATTATTGTTACGTTTAAAGCTTTTGCAGAAGGAGGAAACAGCTAAAACGGACTCTAATGAAGAATGCATTAGCTTACACTGTTTCTATCAAGCAAAAAACCTTGTTTCATCATTATCATTATGGGATGAAGGATTAGGTTCAGTTTTAGAACTTGATTCACTCAACAACGTTTTGACCATTATTGTTACTGTCAATGCTTTTGCAGAAGGAGGAAACAGCTAAAACGGACTCTAATGAAGAATGCATTAGCTTACACTGTTTCTATCAAGCCAATTACCTTGTTTCATCATTATCATTATGGTATGAAGGATTAGGTTCAGTTTTAGAACCTTATTCACTTAACAACGTTTTGACGATTTTTGTTACTTTCAAAGCTTTTGCAGAAGGAGGAAACAGCTAAAACGGACTCTAATGAAGAATGCATTAGCTTACACTGTTTCTATCAAGCCAATTACCTTGTTTCATCATTATCATTATGGTATAAAGGATTAGGTTCAGTTTTAGAACCTGATTCACTCAACAACGTTTTGACGATTTTTGTTACTTTCAAAGCTTTTGCAGAAGGAGGAAACAGCTAAAACGGACTGTAATTAAGAATGCATTAGCTTACACTGTTTCTATCAAGCAAAAAACCTTGTTTCATCATTATCATTATGGGATGAGGAATAGGTTCAGTTTTAGAACTTGATTCACTCAACAACGTTTTGACCATTATTGTTACTGTCAATGCTTTTGCAGAAGGAGAAAACAGCTAAAACAGACTGTATGAAGAATGCTTTAAAATTTACACTGTTTCTTATAGGCAAATTGCCTTTTTCTTCATCATCATGGTATGAAGGATTAGGTAAAGTTTTAGAACCTGATTCACTCAACAACGTTTTGACGATTTTTGTTACTGTCAAAGCTTTTGCAGAAGGAGGAAACAGCTAAAACGGACTCTATTGAAGAATGCATTAGCTTACACTGTGTCTATCAAGCCAATTCTTTTTTCATCATTATCATTATGGTATGAAGGATTTGGTTTAGATTTAGAACCTGATTCACTTAACAACGTTTTGACCATTATTGTTACTGTCAATGCTTTTGCAGGAGGAGAAAACAGCTAAAACAGACTGTAAGAGGAATGCTTTAGCTTACACTGTTTCTATCAAGCAAAAAACCTTGTTTCATCATTATCATTATGGGATGAAGGATTAGGTTCAGTTTTAGAACCTGATTCACTCAACAACGTTTTGACGATTTTTGTTACTTTCAAAGCTTTTGCAGAAGGAGGAAACAGCTAAAACGGACTGTAATTAAGAATGCATTAGCTTACACTGTTTCTATCAAGCAAAAAACCTTGTTTCATCATTATCATTATGGGATGAAGGATTAGGTTCAGTTTTAGAACCTGATTCACTCAACAACGTTTTGACCATTATTGTTACTGTCAATGCTTTTGCAGAAGGAGGAAACAGCTAAAACGGACTCTAATGAAGAATGCATTAGCTTACACTGTTTCTATCAAGCCAATTACCTTGTTTCATCATTATCATTATGGTATGAAGGATTAGGTTCAGTTTTAGAACCTTATTCACTTAACAACGTTTTGACGATTTTTGTTACTTTCAAAGCTTTTGCAGAAGGAGGAAACAGCTAAAACGGACTCTAATGAAGAATGCATTAGCTTACACTGTTTCTATCAAGCCAATTACCTTGTTTCATCATTATCATTATGGTATAAAGGATTAGGTTCAGTTTTAGAACCTGATTCACTCAACAACGTTTTGACGATTTTTGTTACTTTCAAAGCTTTTGCAGAAGGAGGAAACAGCTAAAACGGACTGTAATTAAGAATGCATTAGCTTACACTGTTTCTATCAAGCAAAAAACCTTGTTTCATCATTATCATTATGGGATGAGGAATAGGTTCAGTTTTAGAACTTGATTCACTCAACAACGTTTTGACCATTATTGTTACTGTCAATGCTTTTGCAGAAGGAGAAAACAGCTAAAACAGACTGTATGAAGAATGCTTTAAAATTTACACTGTTTCTTATAGGCAAATTGCCTTTTTCTTCATCATCATGGTATGAAGGATTAGGTAAAGTTTTAGAACCTGATTCACTCAACAACGTTTTGACGATTTTTGTTACTGTCAAAGCTTTTGCAGAAGGAGGAAACAGCTAAAACGGACTCTATTGAAGAATGCATTAGCTTACACTGTGTCTATCAAGCCAATTCTTTTTTCATCATTATCATTATGGTATGAAGGATTTGGTTTAGATTTAGAACCTGATTCACTTAACAACGTTTTGACCATTATTGTTACTGTCAATGCTTTTGCAGGAGGAGAAAACAGCTAAAACAGACTGTAAGAGGAATGCTTTAGCTTACACTGTTTCTATCAAGCAAAAAACCTTGTTTCATCATTATCATTATGGGATGAAGGATTAGGTTCAGTTTTAGAACCTGATTCACTCAACAACGTTTTGACCATTATTGTTACTGTCAATGCTTTTGCAGAAGGAGGAAACAGCTAAAACGGACTCTAATGAAGAATGCATTAGCTTACACTGTTTCTATCAAGCCAATTACCTTGTTTCATCATTATCATTATGGTATGAAGGATTAGGTTCAGTTTTAGAACCTTATTCACTCAACAACGTTTTGACCATTATTGTTACTGTCAATGCTTTTGCAGAAGGAGGAAACAGCTAAAACGGACTCTAATGAAGAATGCATTAGCTTACACTGTTTCTATCAAGCCAATTACCTTGTTTCATCATTATCATTATGGTATGAAGGATTAGGTTCAGTTTTAGAACCTTATTCACTTAACAACGTTTTGACGATTTTTGTTACTTTCAAAGCTTTTGCAGAAGGAGGAAACAGCTAAAACGGACTCTAATGAAGAATGCATTAGCTTACACTGTTTCTATCAAGCCAATTACCTTGTTTCATCATTATCATTATGGTATAAAGGATTAGGTTCAGTTTTAGAACCTGATTCACTCAACAACGTTTTGACGATTTTTGTTACTTTCAAAGCTTTTGCAGAAGGAGGAAACAGCTAAAACGGACTGTAATTAAGAATGCATTAGCTTACACTGTTTCTATCAAGCAAAAAACCTTGTTTCATCATTATCATTATGGGATGAGGAATAGGTTCAGTTTTAGAACTTGATTCACTCAACAACGTTTTGACCATTATTGTTACTGTCAATGCTTTTGCAGAAGGAGAAAACAGCTAAAACAGACTGTATGAAGAATGCTTTAAAATTTACACTGTTTCTTATAGGCAAATTGCCTTTTTCTTCATCATCATGGTATGAAGGATTAGGTAAAGTTTTAGAACCTGATTCACTCAACAACGTTTTGACGATTTTTGTTACTGTCAAAGCTTTTGCAGAAGGAGGAAACAGCTAAAACGGACTCTATTGAAGAATGCATTAGCTTACACTGTGTCTATCAAGCCAATTCTTTTTTCATCATTATCATTATGGTATGAAGGATTTGGTTTAGATTTAGAACCTGATTCACTTAACAACGTTTTGACCATTATTGTTACTGTCAATGCTTTTGCAGGAGGAGAAAACAGCTAAAACAGACTGTAAGAGGAATGCTTTAGCTTACACTGTTTCTATCAAGCAAAAAACCTTGTTTCATCATTATCATTATGGGATGAAGGATTAGGTTCAGTTTTAGAACCTGATTCACTCAACAACGTTTTGACGATTTTTGTTACTTTCAAAGCTTTTGCAGAAGGAGGAAACAGCTAAAACGGACTGTAATTAAGAATGCATTAGCTTACACTGTGTCTATCAAGCCAATTCTTTTTTCATCATTATCATTATGGTATGAAGGATTTGGTTTAGATTTAGAACCTGATTCACTTAACAACGTTTTGACCATTATTGTTACTGTCAATGCTTTTGCAGGAGGAGAAAACAGCTAAAACGGACTGTAATTAAGAATGCATTAGCTTACACTGTTTCTATCAAGCAAAAAACCTTGTTTCATCATTATCATTATGGGATGAAGGATTAGGTTCAGTTTTTGAACTTGATTCACTCAACAACGTTTTGACCATTATTGTTACTGTCAATGCTTTTGTAGAAGGAGTAAACAGCTAAAACGTTCTGTAAGAGGAATGCTTTACTTTACACTGTTTCTTATAGGCAAATTACCTTTTTTCCTCATCATTTTGGTATGAAGGATTAGGATAGTTTTAGAACCTTATTCACTCAACAACGTTTTGACCATTATTGTTACGTTTAAAGCTTTTGCAGAAGGAGGAAACAGCTAAAACGGACTCTAATGAAGAATGCATTAGCTTACACTGTTTCTATCAAGCAAAAAACCTTGTTTCATCATTATCATTATGGGATGAAGGATTAGGTTCAGTTTTAGAACTTGATTCACTCAACAACGTTTTGACCATTATTGTTACTGTCAATGCTTTTGCAGAAGGAGGAAACAGCTAAAACGGACTCTAATGAAGAATGCATTAGCTTACACTGTTTCTATCAAGCCAATTACCTTGTTTCATCATTATCATTATGGTATGAAGGATTAGGTTCAGTTTTAGAACCTTATTCACTTAACAACGTTTTGACGATTTTTGTTACTTTCAAAGCTTTTGCAGAAGGAGGAAACAGCTAAAACGGACTCTAATGAAGAATGCATTAGCTTACACTGTTTCTATCAAGCCAATTACCTTGTTTCATCATTATCATTATGGTATAAAGGATTAGGTTCAGTTTTAGAACCTGATTCACTCAACAACGTTTTGACGATTTTTGTTACTTTCAAAGCTTTTGCAGAAGGAGGAAACAGCTAAAACGGACTGTAATTAAGAATGCATTAGCTTACACTGTTTCTATCAAGCAAAAAACCTTGTTTCATCATTATCATTATGGGATGAGGAATAGGTTCAGTTTTAGAACTTGATTCACTCAACAACGTTTTGACCATTATTGTTACTGTCAATGCTTTTGCAGAAGGAGAAAACAGCTAAAACAGACTGTATGAAGAATGCTTTAAAATTTACACTGTTTCTTATAGGCAAATTGCCTTTTTCTTCATCATCATGGTATGAAGGATTAGGTAAAGTTTTAGAACCTGATTCACTCAACAACGTTTTGACGATTTTTGTTACTGTCAAAGCTTTTGCAGAAGGAGGAAACAGCTAAAACGGACTCTATTGAAGAATGCATTAGCTTACACTGTGTCTATCAAGCCAATTCTTTTTTCATCATTATCATTATGGTATGAAGGATTTGGTTTAGATTTAGAACCTGATTCACTTAACAACGTTTTGACCATTATTGTTACTGTCAATGCTTTTGCAGGAGGAGAAAACAGCTAAAACAGACTGTAAGAGGAATGCTTTAGCTTACACTGTTTCTATCAAGCAAAAAACCTTGTTTCATCATTATCATTATGGGATGAAGGATTAGGTTCAGTTTTAGAACCTGATTCACTCAACAACGTTTTGACGATTTTTGTTACTTTCAAAGCTTTTGCAGAAGGAGGAAACAGCTAAAACGGACTGTAATTAAGAATGCATTAGCTTACACTGTTTCTATCAAGCAAAAAACCTTGTTTCATCATTATCATTATGGGATGAAGGATTAGGTTCAGTTTTAGAACCTGATTCACTCAACAACGTTTTGACCATTATTGTTACTGTCAATGCTTTTGCAGAAGGAGGAAACAGCTAAAACGGACTCTAATGAAGAATGCATTAGCTTACACTGTTTCTATCAAGCCAATTACCTTGTTTCATCATTATCATTATGGTATGAAGGATTAGGTTCAGTTTTAGAACCTTATTCACTTAACAACGTTTTGACGATTTTTGTTACTTTCAAAGCTTTTGCAGAAGGAGGAAACAGCTAAAACGGACTCTAATGAAGAATGCATTAGCTTACACTGTTTCTATCAAGCCAATTACCTTGTTTCATCATTATCATTATGGTATAAAGGATTAGGTTCAGTTTTAGAACCTGATTCACTCAACAACGTTTTGACGATTTTTGTTACTTTCAAAGCTTTTGCAGAAGGAGGAAACAGCTAAAACGGACTGTAATTAAGAATGCATTAGCTTACACTGTTTCTATCAAGCCAATTACCTTGTTTCATCATTATCATTATGGTATGAAGGATTAGGTTCAGTTTTAGAACCTGATTCACTCAACAACGTTTTGACCATTTTTGTTACAGTCAAAGCTTTTGCAGAAGGAGAAAACAGCTAAAACAGACTGTAAGAGGAATGCTTTAGCTTACACTGTGTCTATCAAGCAAAAAACCTTGTTTCATCATTATCATTATGGGATGAAGGATTAGGTTCAGTTTTAGAACCTGATTCACTCAACAACGTTTTGACCATTATTGTTACTGTCAATGCTTTTGCAGAAGGAGAAAACAGCTAAAACGGACTGTAATTAGGAATGCATTAGCTTACACTGTTTCTATCAAGCCAATTACCTTGTTTCATCATTATCATTATGGTATGAAGGATTAGGTTCAGTTTTAGAACCTGATTCACTCAACAACGTTTTGACGATTTTTGTTACTTTCAAAGCTTTTGCAGAAGGAGGAAACAGCTAAAACGGACTGTAATTAAGAATGTATTAGCTTACACTGTTTCTATCAAGCCAATTACCTTGTTTCATCATTATCATTATGGTATGAAGGATTAGGTTCAGTTTTAGAACCTGATTCACTCAACAACGTTTTGACCATTTTTGTTACAGTCAAAGCTTTTGCAGAAGGAGAAAACAGCTAAAACAGACTGTAAGAGGAATGCTTTAGCTTACACTGTGTCTATCAAGCAAAAAACCTTGTTTCATCATTATCATTATGGGATGAAGGATTAGGTTCAGTTTTAGAACCTGATTCACTCAACAACGTTTTGACCATTTTTGTTACAGTCAAAGCTTTTGCAGAAGGAGAAAACAGCTAAAACGGACTGTAAGAGGAATGCTTTAGCTTACACTGTGTCTATCAAGCCAATTCTTTTTTCATCATTATCATTATGGTATGAAGGATTTGGTTTAGATTTAGAACCTGATTCACGTAACAACGTTTTGACCATTATTGTTACTGTCAATGCTTTTGCAGGAGGAGAAAACAGCTAAAACAGACTGTAAGAGGAATGCTTTAGCTTACACTGTTTCTATCAAGCAAAAAACCTTGTTTCATCATTATCATTATGGGATGAAGGATTAGGTTCAGTTTTAGAACCTGATTCACTCAACAACGTTTTGACGATTTTTGTTACTTTCAAAGCTTTTGCAGAAGGAGGAAACAGCTAAAACGGACTGTAATTAAGAATGCATTAGCTTACACTGTTTCTATCAAGCAAAAAACCTTGTTTCATCATTATCATTATGGGATGAAGGATTAGGTTCAGTTTTAGAACTTGATTCACTCAACAACGTTTTGACCATTATTGTTACTGTCAATGCTTTTGTAGAAGGAGTAAACAGCTAAAACGTTCTGTAAGAGGAATGATTTTCTTTTACACTGTTTCTTATAGGCAAATTACCTTTTTTCCTCATCATTTTGGTATGAAGGATTAGGATAGTTTTAGAACCTTATTCACTTAACAACGTTTTGACGATTTTTGTTACTTTCAAAGCTTTAGCAGAAGGAGAAAACAGCTAAAACAGACTGTAAGAGGAATGCTTTAGCTTACACTGTTTCTATCAAGCAAAAAACCTTGTTTCATCATTATCATTATGGGATGAGGAATAGGTTCAGTTTTAGAACTTGATTGACTCAACAACGTTTTGACCATTATTGTTACAGTCAAAGCTTTTGCAGAAGGAGAAAACAGCTAAAACAGACTGTAAGAGGAATGCATTAGCTTACACTGTTTCTTTCAAGCCAATTACCTTGTTTCATCATTATCATTATGGTATGAAGGATTAGGTTCAGTTTTAGAACCTGATTCACTCAACAACGTTTTGACGATTTTTGTTACTTTCAAAGCTTTTGCAGAAGGAGGAAACAGCTAAAACGGACTGTAATTAAGAATGCATTAGCTTACACTGTTTCTATCAAGCCAATTACCTTGTTTCATCATTATCATTATGGTATGAAGGATTAGGTTCAGTTTTAGAACCTGATTCACTCAACAACGTTTTGACCATTTTTGTTACAGTCAAAGCTTTTGCAGAAGGAGAAAACAGCTAAAACAGACTGTAAGAGGAATGCTTTAGCTTACACTGTGTCTATCAAGCAAAAAACCTTGTTTCATCATTATCATTATGGGATGAAGGATTAGGTTCAGTTTTAGAACCTGATTCACTCAACAACGTTTTGACCATTATTGTTACTGTCAATGCTTTTGCAGAAGGAGGAAACAGCTAAAACGGACTCTAATGAAGAATGCATTAGCTTACACTGTTTCTATCAAGCCAATTACCTTGTTTCATCATTATCATTATGGTATGAAGGATTAGGTTCAGTTTTAGAACCTGATTCACTCAACAACGTTTTGACCATTTTTGTTACAGTCAAAGCTTTTGCAGAAGGAGAAAACAGCTAAAACAGACTGTAAGAGGAATGCTTTAGCTTACACTGTGTCTATCAAGCAAAAAACCTTGTTTCATCATTATCATTATGGTATGAAGGATTTGGTTTAGATTTAGAACCTGATTCACTCAACAACGTTTTGACCATTATTGTTACTTTCAAAGCTTTTGCAGAAGGAGGAAACAGCTAAAACGGACTCTAATGAAGAATGCATTAGCTTACACTGTTTCTATCAAGCCAATTACCTTGTTTCATCATTATCATTATGGTATGAAGGATTAGGTTCAGTTTTAGAACCTGATTCACTCAACAACGTTTTGACGATTTTTGTTACTTTCAAAGCTTTTGCAGAAGGAGGAAACAGCTAAAACGGACTGTAAGAGGAATGCTTTACTTTACACTGTTTCTTATAGGCAAATTACCTTTTTTCCTCATCATTTTGGTATGAAGGATTAGGATAGTTTTAGAACCTTATTCACTCAACAACGTTTTGACCATTATTGTTACGTTCAAAGCTTTTGCAGAATGAGAAAACAGCTAAAACAGACTGTAAGAGGAATGCTTTAGCTTACACTGTGTCTATCAAGCAAAAAACCTTGTTTCATCATTATCATTATGGGATTAAGGATTAGGTTCAGTTTTAGAACCTGATTCACTCAACAACGTTTTGACCATTATTGTTACTGTCAATGCTTTTGCAGAAGGAGAAAACAGCTAAAACAGACTGTATGAAGAATGCTTTAAAATTTACACTGTTTCTTATAGGCAAATTGCCTTTTTCCTCATCATCATGGTATGAAGGATTAGGTAAAGTTTTAGAACCTGATTCACTCAACAACGTTTTGACGATTTTTGTTACTGTCAAAGCTTTTGCAGAAGGAGGAAACAGCTAAAACGGACTCTATTGAAGAATGCATTAGCTTACACTGTGTCTATCAAGCCAATTCTTTTTTCATCATTATCATTATGGTATGAAGGATTTGGTTTAGATTTAGAACCTGATTCACTTAACAACGTTTTGACCATTATTGTTACTGTCAATGCTTTTGCAGAAGGAGAAAACAGCTAAAACAGACTGTAAGAGGAATGCTTTAGCTTACACTGTGTCTATCAAGCCAATTCTTTTTTCATCATTATCATTATGGTATGAAGGATTTGGTTTAGATTTAGAACCTGATTAACTTAACAACGTTTTGACCATTATTGTTACTGTCAATGCTTTTGCAGGAGGAGAAAACAGCTAAAACAGACTGTAAGAGGAATGCTTTAGCTTACACTGTTTCTATCAAGCAAAAAACCTTGTTTCATCATTATCATTATGGGATGAAGGATTAGGTTCAGTTTTAGAACCTGATTCACTCAACAACGTTTTGACGATTTTTGTTACTTTCAAAGCTTTTGCAGAAGGAGGAAACAGCTAAAACGGACTGTAATTAAGAATGCATTAGCTTACACTGTTTCTATCAAGCAAAAAACCTTGTTTCATCATTATCATTATGGGATGAAGGATTAGGTTCAGTTTTAGAACTTGATTCACTCAACAACGTTTTGACCATTATTGTTACTGTCAATGCTTTTGTAGAAGGAGTAAACAGCTAAAACGTTCTGTAAGAGGAATGATTTTCTTTTACACTGTTTCTTATAGGCAAATTACCTTTTTTCCTCATCATTTTGGTATGAAGGATTAGGATAGTTTTAGAACCTTATTCACTCAACAACGTTTTGACGATTTTTGTTACTTTCAAAGCTTTTGCAGAAGGAGGAAACAGCTAAAACGGACTCTAATGAAGAATGCATTAGCTTACACTGTTTCTATCAAGCAAAAAACCTTGTTTCATCATTATCATTATGGGATGAGGAATAGGTTCAGTTTTAGAACTTGATTCACTCAACAACGTTTTGACCATTATTGTTACTGTCAATGCTTTTGCAGGAGGAGAAAACAGCTAAAACAGACTGTAAGAGGAATGCTTTAGCTTACACTGTTTCTATCAAGCAAAAAACCTTGTTTCATCATTATCATTATGGGATGAGGAATAGGTTCAGTTTTAGAACTTGATTCACTCAACAACGTTTTGACCATTATTGTTACTGTCAATGCTTTTGTAGAAGGAGTAAACAGCTAAAACGTTCTGTAAGAGGAATGCTTTAAAATTTACACTGTTTCTTATAGGCAAATTGCCTTTTTCCTCATCATCATGGTATGAAGGATTAGGTAAAGTTTTAGAACCTGATTCACTCAACAACGTTTTGACGATTTTTGTTACTGTCAAAGCTTTTGCAGAAGGAGGAAACAGCTAAAACGGACTCTATTGAAGAATGCATTAGCTTACACTGTGTCTATCAAGCCAATTCTTTTTTCATCATTATCATTATGGTATGAAGGATTTGGTTTAGATTTAGAACCTGATTCACTTAACAACGTTTTGACCATTATTGTTACTGTCAATGCTTTTGCAGGAGGAGGAAACAGCTAAAACGGACTGTAATTAAGAATGCATTAGCTTACACTGTTTCTATCAAGCAAAAAACCTTGTTTCATCATTATCATTATGGGATGAAGGATTAGGTTCAGTTTTAGAACCTGATTCACTCAACAACGTTTTGACGATTTTTGTTACTGTCAATGCTTTTGCAGAAGGAGAAAACAGCTAAAACAGACTGTATGAAGAATGCTTTAAAATTTACACTGTTTCTTATAGGCAAATTGCCTTTTTCCTCATCATCATGGTATGAAGGATTAGGTAAAGTTTTAGAACCTGATTCACTCAACAACGTTTTGACGATTTTTGTTACTGTCAAAGCTTTTGCAGAAGGAGGAAACAGCTAAAACGGACTCTATTGAAGAATGCATTAGCTTACACTGTGTGTATCAAGCCAATTCTTTTTTCATCATTATCATTATGGTATGAAGGATTTGGTTTAGATTTAGAACCTGATTCACTTAACAACGTTTTGACCATTATTGTTACTGTCAATGCTTTTGCAGGAGGAGGAAACAGCTAAAACGGACTGTAATTAAGAATGCATTAGCTTACACTGTTTCTATCAAGCAAAAAACCTTGTTTCATCATTATCATTATGGGATGAAGGATTAGGTTCAGTTTTAGAACCTGATTCACTCAACAACGTTTTGACGATTTTTGTTACTTTCAAAGCTTTTGCAGAAGGAGGAAACAGCTAAAACGGACTGTAATTAAGAATGCATTAGCTTACACTGTTTCTATTAAGCAAAAAACCTTGTTTCATCATTATCATTATGGGATGAAGGATTAGGTTCAGTTTTAGAACTTGATTCACTCAACAACGTTTTGACCATTATTGTTACTGTCAATGCTTTTGTAGAAGGAGTAAACAGCTAAAACGTTCTGTAAGAGGAATGATTTTCTTTTACACTGTTTCTTATAGGCAAATTACCTTTTTTCCTCATCATTTTGGTATGAAGGATTAGGATAGTTTTAGAACCTTATTCACTCAACAACGTTTTGACGATTTTTGTTACTTTCAAAGCTTTTGCAGAAGGAGGAAACAGCTAAAACGGACTCTAATGAAGAATGCATTAGCTTACACTGTTTCTATCAAGCAAAAAACCTTGTTTCATCATTATCATTATGGGATGAGGAATAGGTTCAGTTTTAGAACTTGATTCACTCAACTACGTTTTGACGATTTTTGTTACTTTCAAAGCTTTAGCAGAAGGAGAAAACAGCTAAAACAGACTGTAAGAGGAATGCTTTAGCTTACACTGTGTCTATCAAGCAAAAAACCTTGTTTCATCATTATCATTATGGGATGAAGGATTAGGTTCAGTTTTAGAACCTGATTCACTCAACAACGTTTTGACCATTATTGTTACTGTCAATGCTTTTGCAGAAGGAGAAAACAGCTAAAACGGACTGTAATTAAGAATGCATTAGCTTACACTGTTTCTATCAAGCCAATTACCTTGTTTCATCATTATCATTATGGTATGAAGGATTAGGTTCAGTTTTAGAACCTGATTCACTCAACAACGTTTTGACCATTTTTGTTACAGTCAAAGCTTTTGCAGAAGGAGAAAACAGCTAAAACAGACTGTAAGAGGAATGCTTTAGCTTACACTGTGTCTATCAAGCAAAAAACCTTGTTTCATCATTATCATTATGGGATGAAGGATTAGGTTCAGTTTTAGAACCTGATTCACTCAACAACGTTTTGACCATTATTGTTACTGTCAATGCTTTTGCAGAAGGAGAAAACAGCTAAAACAGACTGTATGAAGAATGCTTTAAAATTTACACTGTTTCTTATAGGCAAATTGCCTTTTTCCTCATCATCATGGTATGAAGGATTAGGTAAAGTTTTAGAACCTGATTCACTCAACAACGTTTTGACGATTTTTGTTACTGTCAAAGCTTTTGCAGAAGGAGGAAACAGCTAAAACGGACTCTATTGAAGAATGCATTAGCTTACACTGTGTCTATCAAGCCAATTCTTTTTTCATCATTATCATTATGGTATGAAGGATTTGGTTTAGATTTAGAACCTGATTCACTTAACAACGTTTTGACCATTATTGTTACTGTCAATGCTTTTGCAGGAGGAGGAAACAGCTAAAACGGACTGTAATTAAGAATGCATTAGCTTACACTGTTTCTATCAAGCAAAAAACCTTGTTTCATCATTATCATTATGGGATGAAGGATTAGGTTCAGTTTTAGAACCTGATTCACTCAACAACGTTTTGACGATTTTTGTTACTGTCAATGCTTTTGCAGAAGGAGAAAACAGCTAAAACAGACTGTATGAAGAATGCTTTAAAATTTACACTGTTTCTTATAGGCAAATTGCCTTTTTCCTCATCATCATGGTATGAAGGATTAGGTAAAGTTTTAGAACCTGATTCACTCAACAACGTTTTGACGATTTTTGTTACTGTCAAAGCTTTTGCAGAAGGAGGAAACAGCTAAAACGGACTCTATTGAAGAATGCATTAGCTTACACTGTGTCTATCAAGCCAATTCTTTTTTCATCATTATCATTATGGTATGAAGGATTTGGTTTAGATTTAGAACCTGATTCACTTAACAACGTTTTGACCATTATTGTTACTGTCAATGCTTTTGCAGGAGGAGGAAACAGCTAAAACGGACTGTAATTAAGAATGCATTAGCTTACACTGTTTCTATCAAGCAAAAAACCTTGTTTCATCATTATCATTATGGGATGAAGGATTAGGTTCAGTTTTAGAACCTGATTCACTCAACAACGTTTTGACGATTTTTGTTACTTTCAAAGCTTTTGCAGAAGGAGGAAACAGCTAAAACGGACTGTAATTAAGAATGCATTAGCTTACACTGTTTCTATTAAGCAAAAAACCTTGTTTCATCATTATCATTATGGGATGAAGGATTAGGTTCAGTTTTAGAACTTGATTCACTCAACAACGTTTTGACCATTATTGTTACTGTCAATGCTTTTGTAGAAGGAGTAAACAGCTAAAACGTTCTGTAAGAGGAATGATTTTCTTTTACACTGTTTCTTATAGGCAAATTACCTTTTTTCCTCATCATTTTGGTATGAAGGATTAGGATAGTTTTAGAACCTTATTCACTCAACAACGTTTTGACGATTTTTGTTACTTTCAAAGCTTTTGCAGAAGGAGGAAACAGCTAAAACGGACTCTAATGAAGAATGCATTAGCTTACACTGTTTCTATCAAGCAAAAAACCTTGTTTCATCATTATCATTATGGGATGAGGAATAGGTTCAGTTTTAGAACTTGATTCACTCAACTACGTTTTGACGATTTTTGTTACTTTCAAAGCTTTAGCAGAAGGAGAAAACAGCTAAAACAGACTGTAAGAGGAATGCTTTAGCTTACACTGTGTCTATCAAGCAAAAAACCTTGTTTCATCATTATCATTATGGGATGAAGGATTAGGTTCAGTTTTAGAACCTGATTCACTCAACAACGTTTTGACCATTATTGTTACTGTCAATGCTTTTGCAGAAGGAGAAAACAGCTAAAACGGACTGTAATTAAGAATGCATTAGCTTACACTGTTTCTATCAAGCCAATTACCTTGTTTCATCATTATCATTATGGTATGAAGGATTAGGTTCAGTTTTAGAACCTGATTCACTCAACAACGTTTTGACCATTTTTGTTACAGTCAAAGCTTTTGCAGAAGGAGAAAACAGCTAAAACAGACTGTAAGAGGAATGCTTTAGCTTACACTGTGTCTATCAAGCAAAAAACCTTGTTTCATCATTATCATTATGGGATGAAGGATTAGGTTCAGTTTTAGAACCTGATTCACTCAACAACGTTTTGACCATTATTGTTACTGTCAATGCTTTTGCAGAAGGAGAAAACAGCTAAAACAGACTGTATGAAGAATGCTTTAAAATTTACACTGTTTCTTATAGGCAAATTGCCTTTTTCCTCATCATCATGGTATGAAGGATTAGGTAAAGTTTTAGAACCTGATTCACTCAACAACGTTTTGACGATTTTTGTTACTGTCAAAGCTTTTGCAGAAGGAGGAAACAGCTAAAACGGACTCTATTGAAGAATGCATTAGCTTACACTGTGTCTATCAAGCCAATTCTTTTTTCATCATTATCATTATGGTATGAAGGATTTGGTTTAGATTTAGAACCTGATTCACTTAACAACGTTTTGACCATTATTGTTACTGTCAATGCTTTTGCAGGAGGAGGAAACAGCTAAAACGGACTGTAATTAAGAATGCATTAGCTTACACTGTTTCTATCAAGCAAAAAACCTTGTTTCATCATTATCATTATGGGATGAAGGATTAGGTTCAGTTTTAGAACCTGATTCACTCAACAACGTTTTGACGATTTTTGTTACTGTCAATGCTTTTGCAGAAGGAGAAAACAGCTAAAACAGACTGTATGAAGAATGCTTTAAAATTTACACTGTTTCTTATAGGCAAATTGCCTTTTTCCTCATCATCATGGTATGAAGGATTAGGTAAAGTTTTAGAACCTGATTCACTCAACAACGTTTTGACGATTTTTGTTACTGTCAAAGCTTTTGCAGAAGGAGGAAACAGCTAAAACGGACTCTATTGAAGAATGCATTAGCTTACACTGTGTCTATCAAGCCAATTCTTTTTTCATCATTATCATTATGGTATGAAGGATTTGGTTTAGATTTAGAACCTGATTCACTTAACAACGTTTTGACCATTATTGTTACTGTCAATGCTTTTGCAGGAGGAGGAAACAGCTAAAACAGACTGTAATTAAGAATGCATTAGCTTACACTGTTTCTATCAAGCAAAAAACCTTGTTTCATCATTATCATTATGGGATGAAGGATTAGGTTCAGTTTTAGAACCTGATTCACTCAACAACGTTTTGACGATTTTTGTTACTTTCAAAGCTTTTGCAGAAGGAGGAAACAGCTAAAACGGACTGTAATTAAGAATGCATTAGCTTACACTGTTTCTATTAAGCAAAAAACCTTGTTTCATCATTATCATTATGGGATGAAGGATTAGGTTCAGTTTTAGAACTTGATTCACTCAACAACGTTTTGACCATTATTGTTACTGTCAATGCTTTTGTAGAAGGAGTAAACAGCTAAAACGTTCTGTAAGAGGAATGATTTTCTTTTACACTGTTTCTTATAGGCAAATTACCTTTTTTCCTCATCATTTTGGTATGAAGGATTAGGATAGTTTTAGAACCTTATTCACTCAACAACGTTTTGACGATTTTTGTTACTTTCAAAGCTTTTGCAGAAGGAGGAAACAGCTAAAACGGACTCTAATGAAGAATGCATTAGCTTACACTGTTTCTATCAAGCAAAAAACCTTGTTTCATCATTATCATTATGGGATGAGGAATAGGTTCAGTTTTAGAACTTGATTCACTCAACTACGTTTTGACGATTTTTGTTACTTTCAAAGCTTTAGCAGAAGGAGAAAACAGCTAAAACAGACTGTAAGAGGAATGCTTTAGCTTACACTGTTTCTATCAAGCAAAAAACCTTGTTTCATCATTATCATTATGGGATGAGGAATAGGTTCAGTTTTAGAACTTGATTGACTCAACAACGTTTTGACCATTATTGTTACTGTCAATGCTTTTGCAGAAGGAGAAAACAGCTAAAACAGACTGTATGAAGAATGCTTTAAAATTTACACTGTTTCTTATAGGCAAATGCCTTTTTCCTCATCATCATGGTATGAAGGATTAGGTAAAGTTTTAGAACCTGATTCACTCAACAACGTTTTGACGATTTTTGTTACTGTCAAAGCTTTTGCAGGAGGAGGAAACAGCTAAAACGGACTCTATTGAAGAATGCATTAGCTTACACTGTGTCTATCAAGCCAATTCTTTTTTCATCATTATCATTATGGTATGAAAGATTTGGTTTAGATTTAGAACCTGATTCACTCAACAACGTTTTGACCATTATTGTTACTGTCAATGCTTTTGTAGAAGGAGTAAACAGCTAAAACGTTCTGTAAGAGGAATGATTTTCTTTTACACTGTTTCTTATAGGCAAATTACCTTTTTTCCTCATAATTTTGGTATGAAGGATTAGGATAGTTTTAGAACCTTATTCACTCAACAACGTTTTGACCATTATTGTTACTGTCAATGCTTTTGCAGGAGGAGAAAACAGCTAAAACAGACTGTAAGAGGAATGCTTTAGCTTACACTGTTTCTATCAAGCAAAAAACCTTGTTTCATCATTATCATTATGGGATGAAGGATTAGGTTCAGTTTTAGAACCTGATTCACTCAACAACGTTTTGACGATTTTTGTTACTGTCAAAGCTTTTGCAGAAGGAGGAAACAGCTAAAACGGACTCTATTGAAGAATGCATTAGCTTACACTGTGTCTATCAAGCCAATTCTTTTTTCATCATTATCATTATGGTATGAAGGATTTGGTTTAGATTTAGAACCTGATTCACTCAACAACGTTTTGACCATTATTGTTACTGTCAATGCTTTTGTAGAAGGAGTAAACAGCTAAAACGTTCTGTAAGAGGAATGATTTTCTTTTACACTGTTTCTTATAGGCAAATTACCTTTTTTCCTCATAATTTTGGTATGAAGGATTAGGATAGTTTTAGAACCTTATTCACTCAACTACGTTTTGACGATTTTTGTTACTTTCAAAGCTTTAGCAGAAGGAGAAAACAGCTAAAACAGACTGTAAGAGGAATGCTTTAGCTTACACTGTGTCTATCAAGCAAAAAACCTTGTTTCATCATTATCATTATGGGATGAAGGATTAGGTTCAGTTTTAGAACCTGATTCACTCAACAACGTTTTGACCATTATTGTTACTGTCAATGCTTTTGCAGAAGGAGAAAACAGCTAAAACGGACTGTAATTAAGAATGCATTAGCTTACACTGTTTCTATCAAGCCAATTACCTTGTTTCATCATTATCATTATGGTATGAAGGATTAGGTTCAGTTTTAGAACCTGATTCACTCAACAACGTTTTGACGATTTTTGTTACTTTCAAAGCTTTTGCAGAAGGAGGAAACAGCTAAAACGGACTGTAATTAAGAATGCATTAGCTTACACTGTTTCTATCAAGCCAATTACCTTGTTTCATCATTATCATTATGGTATGAAGGATTAGGTTCAGTTTTAGAACCTGATTCACTCAACAACGTTTTGACCATTTTTGTTACAGTCAAAGCTTTTGCAGAAGGAGAAAACAGCTAAAACAGACTGTAAGAGGAATGCTTTAGCTTACACTGTGTCTATCAAGCAAAAAACCTTGTTTCATCATTATCATTATGGGATGAAGGATTAGGTTCAGTTTTAGAACCTGATTCACTCAACAACGTTTTGACCATTATTGTTACTGTCAATGCTTTTGCAGAAGGAGAAAACAGCTAAAACAGACTGTATGAAGAATGCTTTAAAATTTACACTGTTTCTTATAGGCAAATTGCCTTTTTCCTCATCATCATGGTATGAAGGATTAGGTAAAGTTTTAGAACCTGATTCACTCAACAACGTTTTGACGATTTTTGTTACTGTCAAAGCTTTTGCAGAAGGAGGAAACAGCTAAAACGGACTCTATTGAAGAATGCATTAGCTTACACTGTGTCTATCAAGCCAATTCTTTTTTCATCATTATCATTATGGTATGAAGGATTTGGTTTAGATTTAGAACCTGATTCACTTAACAACGTTTTGACCATTATTGTTACTGTCAATGCTTTTGCAGGAGGAGGAAACAGCTAAAACGGACTGTAATTAAGAATGCATTAGCTTACACTGTTTCTATCAAGCAAAAAACCTTGTTTCATCATTATCATTATGGGATGAAGGATTAGGTTCAGTTTTAGAACCTGATTCACTCAACAACGTTTTGACGATTTTTGTTACTGTCAATGCTTTTGCAGAAGGAGAAAACAGCTAAAACAGACTGTATGAAGAATGCTTTAAAATTTACACTGTTTCTTATAGGCAAATTGCCTTTTTCCTCATCATCATGGTATGAAGGATTAGGTAAAGTTTTAGAACCTGATTCACTCAACAACGTTTTGACGATTTTTGTTACTGTCAAAGCTTTTGCAGAAGGAGGAAACAGCTAAAACGGACTCTATTGAAGAATGCATTAGCTTACACTGTGTGTATCAAGCCAATTCTTTTTTCATCATTATCATTATGGTATGAAGGATTTGGTTTAGATTTAGAACCTGATTCACTTAACAACGTTTTGACCATTATTGTTACTGTCAATGCTTTTGCAGGAGGAGGAAACAGCTAAAACGGACTGTAATTAAGAATGCATTAGCTTACACTGTTTCTATCAAGCAAAAAACCTTGTTTCATCATTATCATTATGGGATGAAGGATTAGGTTCAGTTTTAGAACCTGATTCACTCAACAACGTTTTGACGATTTTTGTTACTTTCAAAGCTTTTGCAGAAGGAGGAAACAGCTAAAACGGACTGTAATTAAGAATGCATTAGCTTACACTGTTTCTATTAAGCAAAAAACCTTGTTTCATCATTATCATTATGGGATGAAGGATTAGGTTCAGTTTTAGAACTTGATTCACTCAACAACGTTTTGACCATTATTGTTACTGTCAATGCTTTTGTAGAAGGAGTAAACAGCTAAAACGTTCTGTAAGAGGAATGATTTTCTTTTACACTGTTTCTTATAGGCAAATTACCTTTTTTCCTCATCATTTTGGTATGAAGGATTAGGATAGTTTTAGAACCTTATTCACTCAACAACGTTTTGACGATTTTTGTTACTTTCAAAGCTTTTGCAGAAGGAGGAAACAGCTAAAACGGACTCTAATGAAGAATGCATTAGCTTACACTGTTTCTATCAAGCAAAAAACCTTGTTTCATCATTATCATTATGGGATGAGGAATAGGTTCAGTTTTAGAACTTGATTCACTCAACTACGTTTTGACGATTTTTGTTACTTTCAAAGCTTTAGCAGAAGGAGAAAACAGCTAAAACAGACTGTAAGAGGAATGCTTTAGCTTACACTGTGTCTATCAAGCAAAAAACCTTGTTTCATCATTATCATTATGGGATGAAGGATTAGGTTCAGTTTTAGAACCTGATTCACTCAACAACGTTTTGACCATTATTGTTACTGTCAATGCTTTTGCAGAAGGAGAAAACAGCTAAAACGGACTGTAATTAAGAATGCATTAGCTTACACTGTTTCTATCAAGCCAATTACCTTGTTTCATCATTATCATTATGGTATGAAGGATTAGGTTCAGTTTTAGAACCTGATTCACTCAACAACGTTTTGACGATTTTTGTTACTTTCAAAGCTTTTGCAGAAGGAGGAAACAGCTAAAACGGACTGTAATTAAGAATGCATTAGCTTACACTGTTTCTATCAAGCCAATTACCTTGTTTCATCATTATCATTATGGTATGAAGGATTAGGTTCAGTTTTAGAACCTGATTCACTCAACAACGTTTTGACCATTTTTGTTACAGTCAAAGCTTTTGCAGAAGGAGAAAACAGCTAAAACAGACTGTAAGAGGAATGCTTTAGCTTACACTGTGTCTATCAAGCAAAAAACCTTGTTTCATCATTATCATTATGGGATGAAGGATTAGGTTCAGTTTTAGAACCTGATTCACTCAACAACGTTTTGACCATTATTGTTACTGTCAATGCTTTTGCAGAAGGAGAAAACAGCTAAAACAGACTGTATGAAGAATGCTTTAAAATTTACACTGTTTCTTATAGGCAAATTGCCTTTTTCCTCATCATCATGGTATGAAGGATTAGGTAAAGTTTTAGAACCTGATTCACTCAACAACGTTTTGACGATTTTTGTTACTGTCAAAGCTTTTGCAGAAGGAGGAAACAGCTAAAACGGACTCTATTGAAGAATGCATTAGCTTACACTGTGTCTATCAAGCCAATTCTTTTTTCATCATTATCATTATGGTATGAAGGATTTGGTTTAGATTTAGAACCTGATTCACTTAACAACGTTTTGACCATTATTGTTACTGTCAATGCTTTTGCAGGAGGAGGAAACAGCTAAAACGGACTGTAATTAAGAATGCATTAGCTTACACTGTTTCTATCAAGCAAAAAACCTTGTTTCATCATTATCATTATGGGATGAAGGATTAGGTTCAGTTTTAGAACCTGATTCACTCAACAACGTTTTGACGATTTTTGTTACTGTCAATGCTTTTGCAGAAGGAGAAAACAGCTAAAACAGACTGTATGAAGAATGCTTTAAAATTTACACTGTTTCTTATAGGCAAATTGCCTTTTTCCTCATCATCATGGTATGAAGGATTAGGTAAAGTTTTAGAACCTGATTCACTCAACAACGTTTTGACGATTTTTGTTACTGTCAAAGCTTTTGCAGAAGGAGGAAACAGCTAAAACGGACTCTATTGAAGAATGCATTAGCTTACACTGTGTGTATCAAGCCAATTCTTTTTTCATCATTATCATTATGGTATGAAGGATTTGGTTTAGATTTAGAACCTGATTCACTTAACAACGTTTTGACCATTATTGTTACTGTCAATGCTTTTGCAGGAGGAGGAAACAGCTAAAACGGACTGTAATTAAGAATGCATTAGCTTACACTGTTTCTATCAAGCAAAAAACCTTGTTTCATCATTATCATTATGGGATGAAGGATTAGGTTCAGTTTTAGAACCTGATTCACTCAACAACGTTTTGACGATTTTTGTTACTTTCAAAGCTTTTGCAGAAGGAGGAAACAGCTAAAACGGACTGTAATTAAGAATGCATTAGCTTACACTGTTTCTATTAAGCAAAAAACCTTGTTTCATCATTATCATTATGGGATGAAGGATTAGGTTCAGTTTTAGAACTTGATTCACTCAACAACGTTTTGACCATTATTGTTACTGTCAATGCTTTTGTAGAAGGAGTAAACAGCTAAAACGTTCTGTAAGAGGAATGATTTTCTTTTACACTGTTTCTTATAGGCAAATTACCTTTTTTCCTCATCATTTTGGTATGAAGGATTAGGATAGTTTTAGAACCTTATTCACTCAACAACGTTTTGACGATTTTTGTTACTTTCAAAGCTTTTGCAGAAGGAGGAAACAGCTAAAACGGACTCTAATGAAGAATGCATTAGCTTACACTGTTTCTATCAAGCAAAAAACCTTGTTTCATCATTATCATTATGGGATGAGGAATAGGTTCAGTTTTAGAACTTGATTCACTCAACTACGTTTTGACGATTTTTGTTACTTTCAAAGCTTTAGCAGAAGGAGAAAACAGCTAAAACAGACTGTAAGAGGAATGCTTTAGCTTACACTGTTTCTATCAAGCAAAAAACCTTGTTTCATCATTATCATTATGGGATGAGGAATAGGTTCAGTTTTAGAACTTGATTGACTCAACAACGTTTTGACCATTATTGTTACTGTCAATGCTTTTGCAGAAGGAGAAAACAGCTAAAACAGACTGTATGAAGAATGCTTTAAAATTTACACTGTTTCTTATAGGCAAATGCCTTTTTCCTCATCATCATGGTATGAAGGATTAGGTAAAGTTTTAGAACCTGATTCACTCAACAACGTTTTGACGATTTTTGTTACTGTCAAAGCTTTTGCAGAAGGAGGAAACAGCTAAAACGGACTCTATTGAAGAATGCATTAGCTTACACTGTGTCTATCAAGCCAATTCTTTTTTCATCATTATCATTATGGTATGAAAGATTTGGTTTAGATTTAGAACCTGATTCACTCAACAACGTTTTGACCATTATTGTTACTGTCAATGCTTTTGTAGAAGGAGTAAACAGCTAAAACGTTCTGTAAGAGGAATGATTTTCTTTTACACTGTTTCTTATAGGCAAATTACCTTTTTTCCTCATAATTTTGGTATGAAGGATTAGGATAGTTTTAGAACCTTATTCACTCAACAACGTTTTGACCATTATTGTTACTGTCAATGCTTTTGCAGGAGGAGAAAACAGCTAAAACAGACTGTAAGAGGAATGCTTTAGCTTACACTGTTTCTATCAAGCAAAAAACCTTGTTTCATCATTATCATTATGGGATGAAGGATTAGGTTCAGTTTTAGAACCTGATTCACTCAACAACGTTTTGACGATTTTTGTTACTGTCAAAGCTTTTGCAGAAGGAGGAAACAGCTAAAACGGACTCTATTGAAGAATGCATTAGCTTACACTGTGTCTATCAAGCCAATTCTTTTTTCATCATTATCATTATGGTATGAAGGATTTGGTTTAGATTTAGAACCTGATTCACTCAACAACGTTTTGACCATTATTGTTACTGTCAATGCTTTTGTAGAAGGAGTAAACAGCTAAAACGTTCTGTAAGAGGAATGATTTTCTTTTACACTGTTTCTTATAGGCAAATTACCTTTTTTCCTCATAATTTTGGTATGAAGGATTAGGATAGTTTTAGAACCTTATTCACTCAACTACGTTTTGACGATTTTTGTTACTTTCAAAGCTTTAGCAGAAGGAGAAAACAGCTAAAACAGACTGTAAGAGGAATGCTTTAGCTTACACTGTGTCTATCAAGCAAAAAACCTTGTTTCATCATTATCATTATGGGATGAAGGATTAGGTTCAGTTTTAGAACCTGATTCACTCAACAACGTTTTGACCATTATTGTTACTGTCAATGCTTTTGCAGAAGGAGAAAACAGCTAAAACGGACTGTAATTAAGAATGCATTAGCTTACACTGTTTCTATCAAGCCAATTACCTTGTTTCATCATTATCATTATGGTATGAAGGATTAGGTTCAGTTTTAGAACCTGATTCACTCAACAACGTTTTGACGATTTTTGTTACTTTCAAAGCTTTTGCAGAAGGAGGAAACAGCTAAAACGGACTGTAATTAAGAATGCATTAGCTTACACTGTTTCTATCAAGCCAATTACCTTGTTTCATCATTATCATTATGGTATGAAGGATTAGGTTCAGTTTTAGAACCTGATTCACTCAACAACGTTTTGACCATTTTTGTTACAGTCAAAGCTTTTGCAGAAGGAGAAAACAGCTAAAACAGACTGTAAGAGGAATGCTTTAGCTTACACTGTGTCTATCAAGCAAAAAACCTTGTTTCATCATTATCATTATGGGATGAAGGATTAGGTTCAGTTTTAGAACCTGATTCACTCAACAACGTTTTGACCATTATTGTTACTGTCAATGCTTTTGCAGAAGGAGAAAACAGCTAAAACAGACTGTATGAAGAATGCTTTAAAATTTACACTGTTTCTTATAGGCAAATTGCCTTTTTCCTCATCATCATGGTATGAAGGATTAGGTAAAGTTTTAGAACCTGATTCACTCAACAACGTTTTGACGATTTTTGTTACTGTCAAAGCTTTTGCAGAAGGAGGAAACAGCTAAAACGGACTCTATTGAAGAATGCATTAGCTTACACTGTGTCTATCAAGCCAATTCTTTTTTCATCATTATCATTATGGTATGAAGGATTTGGTTTAGATTTAGAACCTGATTCACTTAACACACTGAAAAAACTGATTTTTAAGAAAGTAAAAAAGCCTTGCATCTAGATTTTCTTTCTTATTATTAGTCTAAAAAGAATAAGAATCTTGCCAAGCATTTTTCACATCAGAAAAATTGTCTTATTTTGATGAAATATATCTTAATTTTTCTTAATAAGATTTACCAACTAATATCAAGTTAAATTTAACTAGGTGTGGACATATTTTGCTAAATATTCCAGCAATACGATTATCGTCCTTATTTTAAGATTGAGACCACTTCCACAACTTCTCAATTTAAGAATCTTAGGAAATGACAGCAATTTATTTCAAACATGAAAGTATGCAGTTTGATTAAGAACAATTGTATTCAACAGCCAAATACAGCCAAAAACATAAAATGTCTAACTTTTCAAGTATATCTGAGCAACAGCTGTTGTAATGACAGAATAACAGTGCCTTTTACAATGCATCAGATGAGGCTTTGTGCAGCTCAATCACATCCCTGAGGTAATATTTCATTGGGACATAGACTATATCCTTGTGAGTAAAGCTGTAATATGGAGTGAAATCTACAAGGTTATCAACAGATACAAGCTCCGTTGCTTGCGCTAAGTTTGGGATCTCGATTTGATATGCCATATAATCTCTATCATAACAAATGGTGTTGTACGGCATGAACTCAAAACAGTACAATGATGAATTGATCACATAGATATTTCTTAAAAGTCCAAATTCGGGCAGATCAGAATTAACATCACACACAAATAATGACTTTTCCCGTATGTATTTGTTGCCATTTAGATTAATCCATTTTACAGACACAGCATGGTTAACCTCATCATTTCCAAGGAAGGCTCTTGTTTTTTCTTTTAAGTATGACATGTTTGTTATTTCTGATTTTGGTCCCAATGTGCAATCATTTGAAAAAATGGGGTGTTCAGAACTACTTACATTCTGACAACATTCATACATTTGATTATGCCTTATTAAGGATTTGCAAACATTTTTAAAGTTTAGTTTTGAAGCCCACTGTTTAAAAAAGCAATGCTTTGATTCAAATCTCATGCACATATGACGAACCATTGGTCCCAGTTGCTTAATCTGAGATGGCACATGAATCAAATAATGTTGCTTTGGAGTGATGTTGTTATCTGGGAAAAGGTTCTTCATGTGTTTTAGGTGCTGTTCAATAAGTGATTTTAATGTGTTGATAGTCTGTACACTAATAACAGGAGCAAACAAAATATGAACTATCTCTATCAGCTCAAGAATGACTGTGTGGTACTCACTACCTTTTACTGCATCAATTAAAAATGGCAGAATTTTAAGAAGAACAAGCATTTGGCCCGAGGACTGCTTTAATTTATTGTCATTGGATGCTAATGTGCTGTAGCTTATAGGGCTTGGTTTATCTCTGACATCATGTGGAGAATAGGGAAATGCAAGTAATGCACCATTGAAAATATCCAAGTCAAGTTGCCCTAAAAGTACTAAGTGTTTCATCACACACTTTATTTCTAATGGGGCAATGCCTTCCAGTATTACGTGCATGATGTCTTGTGGTGTTTGTTGGATCAAGTTAAAAGCCGGGAATTCTACTAGTTTACTCCTTCTGTTGATCCCAAATGTAGTTTTTAAACTGTTTCTAAGACACTCCGTATTGGCCTTCTCAATATCACTACACTGCCGCATATGTCTCTCTATTGTTCTTTCTTCAAAGTAATCCTCATCAAAATACAATTGCATGTCCTCAAATGTACATTCACATTGCCTACATTTCTTGAAAGCAAAACCAACACCTTCTTTAAAACCACAAAGCTCATGCTGAGCTAAAGTGTCCCCACAAATCGAAAATAATGCTCCATATATTTCACGTTCACCATTCCCAATTTGAATTCTAACACCTTCATAAAGCCTTACCAGGTCCTCTTGAAGCCGTCCCAAAATTGCATCAACTCCACATTCAGACAGTTGGCTCTTCCTTGCAATGGCGAGTAGGCGAATCGAAGCCAGTTTTGATCGATATTTTGGATTAATGTTTCCAAGTGTATAGTAAAACATTACCAACTTATTCTTGGAAGCATGAGACCCAAGCGGATTGCAAAGTTCAATGTCATCAGAGTAAAGGATTATTTGTAAGGCAGAGGGCCGGGCAGAAAATAAGGGGTGTGATTTCACGAATTCACCATCTGTAATGTCATACAAATAGCCACTTCTGTATTTCTGTGGCTCATCTATCATTGACAGGACTTTTGGATGGGACAATAATTGTTCCAGACTTTTGATCAGAGGAACATAGTGAAAACATTTGGGTCTGGTAGAGAGGACTCTTTTTGCTCCTTTTTTAAGAAAGCAAGCAGTATACCCAACAATAACTTCCTCTGACTCTACAAAATGGAAATGATCCTTAATCACACAGTCCTGCCTGTACGTTGTTGAAACAGAGGCAAACGGATCTTCCAACTGGTCAAATACTGCCAGAGCCTCCTTTTCAAGTTCACTTCCCTGATGTTGATGGAATACTCTTTGTAGCCGACTCCTCAGATTGGTCACCAACAAAGCTTGGTACTGTTGCATTGCTGCCACAACATCATTCACACCAGTCTGAAAAACAGGGCCAAAAGGACAGATGCAAATTACATTACATCAGAATAGTCCAATGTAAAACATTTTCATTTTGTACTAGCCTTTAGGGCCAGATATTGCACCACCCTTTCAATGAGCAATTTTAGAGGAACGTAAACTACAATATTTATTTTTTAAAAAGGGGAAACAATTCACTCATCAATTGAATGATGGGGCAATTAAACATAATGCCAAATACATGTCTAATTTAATATGCAAAATCTAATTTGTGTTGGGCAAAAGAAAATGCACATGTTTAAAAAATAAAACATTACAGAGATGTCCGTTGTATTACAGTAAAAAGAAGCTGCAAAGGGAACAGACTAAATGCACAGCAAAACTGAAAAAATTATCAATGCAGATGAACTACCCTTGAGAGAGGCTATAATTAATTTTGAGAGGTAAGCTTTATAGCAAGAGCACTCCAGGCTTTGACAGTTGATAGACAAATGTAAATATTATTTAATGATCAGATTTGAGATTGCAGAGGATCACCAAAGACTAAATTATGTTAATGTTGCATGCGGACAGACCTGCGAAAGATGGTGTCTTTCTCTTGCACTCAACACAATAGCAGTAGCTTGTCTGGTCAGAATGTCCTGGCAGGAGGCATCCTTAAAAAAGAACAGTCAAATCAGATGCGTCTAATATGTTCAAGCATCTTTTGGTCAAATGTGTGAGGAAATGAACCTGCTATAATCGCAGTATTGGCAGATTGTATGGGAGCAGGGGGCTGCTAGGGCCAACTACAGTTCAAGATCAAATATGAACTACTGACCATGACCAACAACAATATACCCAGAAAAATCAAATGACAAGAAGATACATGGAGCATTAGAAAAGATTGTTATTGTGTGCTAAAGAAAAATATTTACATGCATACCTCAGATTGGTGTGATTTAGAGGGGCCATCTGCAGGCTCACTTGGCAAATCTGGTATGTTCAAAGCTGTTTGTATAGTACAGTCACATGTCTGGGACATAGTAGGGTGCCGTGGAGAGGTGAGTTTGCTGTTGTCAAAGCCAGAGTACAATGACACTGAATTGTCAAAAGCCCCAAAATGCTCGCCGATGACAGGATCAGGACAGGGTTGCTCTCTGTTCTCCACCATTGCATCCTCCGTTGGTCGCTCTACGTTATCCACCACATTTTCTGCTGGACTCTCTCGGTTTTCCACCATTGCATTAGTTGGCCTGTATTTGTGGACATGAAAATATTAGAAGAGCAGGGGCCCAAACTTATAAAAGTCTTTGTGCATCAAAATACTTTTGCTACATTAGAATAATGAAAGGTATCGGTTTTAAAAATAACTGAGGAAAGGGTTGGATCAAACATTACAACAACTCACATCATATATGCCCATAGCCTACTGCAACTTTGACATCATGCATTTAAGGCAGTATTTCAAAAACATTGGTAAATCATTAGTTCCGGTGTTCTGTCGATCTATGCTGCCTTGTCGAAAAATGCTACCGTAGCGCAAATCGATGGTAGGGTCTATCGAGTCGCGCTTCCCTATCAAAATAATGAATTATTATGTGTTCCCATTTCGAATTGTGCAGGCAGGCTGAATCCCATAGAGGCATAACTCTAACAGTATTGACATCATATGCTTATTTGACAATATTTTGATACTTTATTGAATATTTCAGTGGTGGCGTATTCTGATAGACAAATATACCCTATCAAATAATGCTCCCCCAACACAATCATTATATATTGCACCACTACTCACTCCATGTGCACTGTCAGGAGATAAGGAGCATATTTTGATATTCTATTAATGTATATTTATTGAATATTTCAGTGTTTTTACCGCATGTCCGACCTGCTAGGTTGCATAGATTTATGGGCGGGGAATCAGACCACAATTGTGCATGCGCAGAACCGATAGGTAGCATAGATCGACAGAACACCGGAAATAACCTTGCTCTTTTTCAGTGTTAAGTGCAATATATTATAGCACTTAACGTTAAAACATCCACGAGTCAAACTTGTAAAGCATTCCCCGTATGCTGGCACGCCTTTGGGGCGGCATTGAATCATTATTAAATTAAAATTACATATTATTGAGCAATGCGCGCCTCACCAATTGAAAACCGCTCACTTAAGTAACGCATAGTGATTTACCTATATGCCCACACGTTGTTAGTGTTTAAATCCATCGCTGATGTGCGGTCCAGTCTCGAGGTGTCCATCCTTCTTCCTCCCCTTGAGTTTTCTTCGAATATGATACCAAAGTGAGTTGTAGACACGATATTCTTTGCTACAACCATCGATTCCACAAACGACACGGAAATCTGGACTACGACTATGAGCCGAATTGATATGACTCAATAAAGATTTGAGGGTTAGACCCACAAAAACAAAGCAGATAACGCAACGCCAAATCATGATTTTCTAGTTTAGCTAGCTAAGCTAGCTGGCTTGTTGACGCAGATAAACAACCCTGTTCCCACTTCCCAAACACGCACAGGTCTGGGTAACGCCAAAGCGTAGCGTCCCCTTGGGGCGACCTGTTTGATTTATCACATATACTCATCAAGGGAAAGTGTCTATAAATATGTGTCTCATAAGAGCAGCAACCAGTCATTAATCAATGATCTCATACATTGGGCTTAATATTGATTATATTTTAGTAAAAATAATTTTTATTAGGAAAACGGGGCAAACTTAAGCTGTTTCGGCCGACCGCACCCCTGGCCCTACCCTGAAAATGGTATATTCCAAATGTGGTCGCGCCATTGTGTAGAGAATTGGGCGCGCAGCGTTTAACGGCAGTCTTTGGATTTCCAATGCAGCTACATTTTGTTTGCTGCAGGAGTTTTAGGAATTGCGGTTGAGCTAATGGATCAACTGGACGAGGTTGCACTTGCTACACTAAGAGGTAAGATATATTAAATCATCTTTTCCTAAAACTCGTTTTTATTTTTGAACCTACCTTGCTATGTTGGCCTGTGTGCTAAAACCCATGTTAGCTAGCTAGCATGGCTGAAGATATTCTTATTAGGGATGGCCCGATACCATTTTTTTTCCAAACCGATACGAGTATGTGTATTTACATTTGTGTACTTGCCGGTACCGATACTTTCGGTAACATAGTGCGCGCTGGCTGTCACCCGGCGGGCCGCGAGTTTCACGTATGTGAAAAGCACTTGCGGGCCACATAAAATGACTTGGCGGGCCGGATTTGGCTGTGAGTTTGACACATGTGTTTTAAACTATCAATCTGATTAATTTCGAGATGCATTTTTTTACAATAAGATGCGTTATCTGGAGCGAGGGGCGCCCGCTCATTTAAATCCGCTCGAACCAACTTTCGGTGGAGCGACGCGGTGCACCGGCGAGGGGGAAGAGCCACCTGGGACACGGCAGGAAACGGCTGCACCCGGCGTGCGGAGGGTCCGGGCCGGCCTGATTATTTAAAATCTTTCACATCGTCCGGCGCTCGTCCAGGATGCGCTTAAGCACCTGTTCACACGTAACCCCCCCCCCTAAAAACATTTTCTCATCGAATCTACACGATTCATGTAGGTCACCTATTTTGTTTTCAAAACGGCGATTGAGCCCAAACCGCCGCATTTCAACTCAAAATAGGTAATGTACGTGAATCGTGTAGATACGGTACAGGTGTCTTAACGGTCGTTATCTACCGGACCGAATAGCAACTCTGATATTAATATAGCTTTAATAAATATACCATATATAAAAACATTTTTGTGTTAGCACTGGGAAAATGTTGACTGGAGCAAAATCAAATCAAATTTGCCCATAATTGAAAAGCTCAGTATTCAGTATCTTGGCACTAACTGTATATTTTTCTATAGCTGCCAGGATTGGTGAAGACTTACTGCCTTCCCTCTCTCGAGATGAAATCAACGATCTGTTTCCTGGTCCTGAAAACTTTCACAGGCGGCGGGCAATATGGCTTGCTGTAAATAAAGATAAAAAGGTCAGTTCTATGTTATGCACATTAATTTAAGCTATGATCAAATGTAGTATGGCCTACAGTGCATCCAAGTGCGTCCATACATCTATGTGACACCATCAATTTATGAATCTTTTCATTTTAAAATGTATTAGCCAAAACGTTTAGTCAGTTTAACAATAGTGTAAGTCCTTCAGCTTGATCTTTGTTTTTTCAGGGCTTTTGCAGAAATAAGTACATAGATTTGCTGTTATATAACAGTTTAGTGCTATTGCACAAGGGTGTCGTTGGGCTTTACATTTTGGATGGGCCAAAGAGCAAAACTAATTGTGTGGTAATATATTATGACAGAAAGTTATCCTATGAAATATCTAAATGTAAATGTATTTTAGGTGGAGACTGCTGCGGAACTACCACTGCCATCAGTGACTGGAGGCAGTAGTCTTTCACAAGAAGAGCCCAAAATTTCTAAGTTTGTGGTTATGTCCAGCCCGGAATTCATAGTTTACACAGACAGTGAACTTGAACAGGTGCGACGTGCCTACTTTGAGCAGAAACGGATGGGGACTGAGAACATTGTGGAGTTATCTAAGGAGCTCTTCTGCCGGCTCATAAGAAACACCATGTGTAATATGATCGCAATTGCAAGAGCTACAGAAGATGCCAGATATCCCACCAAACCAGAGGTCAATGCCATGGCAAAGCGGTTGGTGGAGTATTATCCGATGGTACAACACTGGGTATGTATTTTTTTATCTCCCCTTTTGATTGTGAAAACATTGTCTGAATGTTTACTGTTTTTACCTGGCAGGAGTATGTTGCCAAAAAGCTCATGAAGAGGCTTTCAAATGTAAAAAGCCCAAAGAAGGCTGTTCCTCCTGCAAAGAAACAACGGCAGGAAATCGAGGAAATGACAACGAGTGACTACGACGGGGATTCGAGTGCTTCTACGGTCATTCTTCAGCAGTCCCCAGTCAGAGCCAGCACCCCAGTTCAACACCTGAATAACAGTTATGAGTCTATATCTTTAACTTAATACACTTGTTGTGATGCATTTTAATTTTGAGATGTGTGGGAGAGATTGCTATGCTAAATCTACCAACAAAAGAAAATATAGTCCATGGGAAATGCAATTGCCTTGCAAAAGTATTAGTCAATCTTTTGACTTTTGTCATCCCAGGACTGAGTCCTGTTACCTGCTATCGTCTTCCTACTTAATTAAGAAATCTAATGTTGCTTTTTCCCTCTAACCCCACCCTCTATTTTTATTCTTTCAGGTGGTTCGGGCGACGTCCTAGACAGCCAGAAAACCCAGGCAAGGCACTACACGACACTGCAACAGATGTGCCGGTCCAACAAGCCAAACAAAGCTTCAGTAACCCATTTGCTGAACTTGGAGTTTGAGTCAAGAAGACTCTTCATAACCTCTGACACTCTAAAGGAGCAAGACCGACCCAGCAAGATTCTGGAGGCCTATTCTTGTTTCAAAGACTTGGATCATGTAAGTAAATCCCGTCGTATCAAGTTTCTACCTTTTTGTATAGCTTTCGATACAGATTTGGGGCCATAAGGGGCCTTTTAAAATAACAATTTCTTATGTTCACCACCACACAGCAAATTACAATGTATATAAAACCATTCTTATTTTTTCATATGTAGTGTCTCAACTGTGCACTGGAAAAGCAGTTGATTTTATTTCTTATTGTACATTTGTATAGTCACAATAAAGGGCATTATGTTATAACCATTGGGTTTTGTTTTGTTAATGTCTTTCAGGTCTTAGATGAGTTGCAAAGGATAATACAGCCAAACAATGCCCACTACGTCTCAGAAATGAGGAATAGATGGAACGACTTTTTTTCAAAGGTCCAATTTTATGGGGTGATGAAAAAAGTGATGAAGCCCCCTAAAACATTGGATGGAGGTGAGATCACTGTATACCTTGATTTGTCCACGTATATATTTCTGAGATCTCATGATGAGTGGTTATTCACACTGCCTTGTGTTGTGCTTTCTGTCAAAAAAGTGGAACATGCCACTGCTGTTTTCAGAGCCCTGCCACTGCTCTTTCCATCCAGCACTTTGCCACCGAAGAAGCTAGGCGCATGCAGCGACGCGGTTTTCCATGTCCTTACGGTGAGACTTGAAGTATATAATTTCAGTTACTCATGCACACCATGTTAGGGCTGCTTGATTATGGAAAAAAAAAACATGATTATTTTGGTCATTATTGAAATCACAATTATTCAACATAGAAAATATCCGTTTTGACAAACAGCTACAAGTTGGACAACCATAATTCGCCTTTAATGTCCTTGCTCATTTTACTAACAACAACAAAAATACAAAAAGGAACATTACTATGTGTTTTCATGTTGGTTTTGAGCGATATGCACTTATCTGTTTAGTCCAGGAGCAGGTTTGTGTTACTTGTGATTTCCTAAACTTCTGCTCTTGTCATCTAGGCTTCAGAGAACCCAGACACGTACTTGAGCAAGCGGCCCGTGGCTTGTCCAGTTATGCTCGTCTGTGGGGATAACTGCATGATTGCAATTGGAAACACACCAGTGACCACCTTTGACAGGAAGAAGTTTGATGAAGGCCTCCTTTACCTTTTGGGGTATTATTATTGTCTGCACCTCACTTATCCAAAGTTCATTTCCACCATGCTCTCAGTATTGCAAACTGAGGTTCTCCAGGACTCCCTGCATGACCAAGATTCAACTGCTTCCTACAAAAAAGCCATTGCCGAGTGGAGGGCCTTCATTGAGTGATTGACTATCTCCAACATTTCTTTTCAGTTTGAGAGTCAGACTCGTTAGCCGCGTTTGTTGATGTCATTGGACGTCCTTTAATGAGTAAGTGCATTACTCTGAGAAAATTGTTTCTGTTCGAGGAAAAATATGTTGCTGTCAGTATTCCAGCTGAAACGTTTTATTTTTATTCTAACTGAAAATATGCAGGTATTCCAGCCTCAGAACAAAGTACTTGGTATTGGTGTGATGGTCCTGGACTCAGTGAGGGGATTGATGGATGCAACACATGTTGTTGAGTGAGAAAGAACTGCATTAAAGAAGTAAATGCTAAAACAAGATGCTTCTGTTGACTTAATTTGAGACTATCGAACTTGGTTTCATTGTGCTGTTTTAATATATTGTCATAAACTTTTTTTTGGCAAGTTATTAACCTTACTTCAAGGTATTATTTCTTAAAGTCAGCTAAAATAAATTAACAAAAGGCTTATTTTAAGATTTTTGCTACTTATTTGAAGATATACATTCTAATGGTCAGCTAATTTAGAGCCTAAATTCCTCATTTTGAGTTACTCTGTCTCAAATAAATTGCTTGTATTAAGCTGAGTGCTTAAATTCTAGACACATTAAGATTTTTCAGTGGCTAGACTTTTTTTCTAGTTTTAAGAATTCTAACATAGTCAAATTGTCTAACCCCATTGGCAGATTTTTTTGCTCAATACAAGATCCTTTGACTAGATTTAGGAATATTTGGCTTATTTCTAGAGTGGCCTTTTTTGCAGTGCAACGTTTTGACCATTATTGTTACTGTCAATGCTTTTGCAGGAGGAGGAAACAGCTAAAACGGACTGTAATTAAGAATGCATTAGCTTACACTGTTTCTATCAAGCAAAAAACCTTGTTTCATCATTATCATTATGGGATGAAGGATTAGGTTCAGTTTTAGAACCTGATTCACTCAACAACGTTTTGACGATTTTTGTTACTGTCAATGCTTTTGCAGAAGGAGAAAACAGCTAAAACAGACTGTATGAAGAATGCTTTAAAATTTACACTGTTTCTTATAGGCAAATTGCCTTTTTCCTCATCATCATGGTATGAAGGATTAGGTAAAGTTTTAGAACCTGATTCACTCAACAACGTTTTGACGATTTTTGTTACTGTCAAAGCTTTTGCAGAAGGAGGAAACAGCTAAAACGGACTCTATTGAAGAATGCATTAGCTTACACTGTGTGTATCAAGCCAATTCTTTTTTCATCATTATCATTATGGTATGAAGGATTTGGTTTAGATTTAGAACCTGATTCACTTAACAACGTTTTGACCATTATTGTTACTGTCAATGCTTTTGCAGGAGGAGGAAACAGCTAAAACGGACTGTAATTAAGAATGCATTAGCTTACACTGTTTCTATCAAGCAAAAAACCTTGTTTCATCATTATCATTATGGGATGAAGGATTAGGTTCAGTTTTAGAACCTGATTCACTCAACAACGTTTTGACGATTTTTGTTACTTTCAAAGCTTTTGCAGAAGGAGGAAACAGCTAAAACGGACTGTAATTAAGAATGCATTAGCTTACACTGTTTCTATTAAGCAAAAAACCTTGTTTCATCATTATCATTATGGGATGAAGGATTAGGTTCAGTTTTAGAACTTGATTCACTCAACAACGTTTTGACCATTATTGTTACTGTCAATGCTTTTGTAGAAGGAGTAAACAGCTAAAACGTTCTGTAAGAGGAATGATTTTCTTTTACACTGTTTCTTATAGGCAAATTACCTTTTTTCCTCATCATTTTGGTATGAAGGATTAGGATAGTTTTAGAACCTTATTCACTCAACAACGTTTTGACGATTTTTGTTACTTTCAAAGCTTTTGCAGAAGGAGGAAACAGCTAAAACGGACTCTAATGAAGAATGCATTAGCTTACACTGTTTCTATCAAGCAAAAAACCTTGTTTCATCATTATCATTATGGGATGAGGAATAGGTTCAGTTTTAGAACTTGATTCACTCAACTACGTTTTGACGATTTTTGTTACTTTCAAAGCTTTAGCAGAAGGAGAAAACAGCTAAAACAGACTGTAAGAGGAATGCTTTAGCTTACACTGTGTCTATCAAGCAAAAAACCTTGTTTCATCATTATCATTATGGGATGAAGGATTAGGTTCAGTTTTAGAACCTGATTCACTCAACAACGTTTTGACCATTATTGTTACTGTCAATGCTTTTGCAGAAGGAGAAAACAGCTAAAACGGACTGTAATTAAGAATGCATTAGCTTACACTGTTTCTATCAAGCCAATTACCTTGTTTCATCATTATCATTATGGTATGAAGGATTAGGTTCAGTTTTAGAACCTGATTCACTCAACAACGTTTTGACGATTTTTGTTACTTTCAAAGCTTTTGCAGAAGGAGGAAACAGCTAAAACGGACTGTAATTAAGAATGCATTAGCTTACACTGTTTCTATCAAGCCAATTACCTTGTTTCATCATTATCATTATGGTATGAAGGATTAGGTTCAGTTTTAGAACCTGATTCACTCAACAACGTTTTGACCATTTTTGTTACAGTCAAAGCTTTTGCAGAAGGAGAAAACAGCTAAAACAGACTGTAAGAGGAATGCTTTAGCTTACACTGTGTCTATCAAGCAAAAAACCTTGTTTCATCATTATCATTATGGGATGAAGGATTAGGTTCAGTTTTAGAACCTGATTCACTCAACAACGTTTTGACCATTATTGTTACTGTCAATGCTTTTGCAGAAGGAGAAAACAGCTAAAACAGACTGTATGAAGAATGCTTTAAAATTTACACTGTTTCTTATAGGCAAATTGCCTTTTTCCTCATCATCATGGTATGAAGGATTAGGTAAAGTTTTAGAACCTGATTCACTCAACAACGTTTTGACGATTTTTGTTACTGTCAAAGCTTTTGCAGAAGGAGGAAACAGCTAAAACGGACTCTATTGAAGAATGCATTAGCTTACACTGTGTCTATCAAGCCAATTCTTTTTTCATCATTATCATTATGGTATGAAGGATTTGGTTTAGATTTAGAACCTGATTCACTTAACAACGTTTTGACCATTATTGTTACTGTCAATGCTTTTGCAGAAGGAGAAAACAGCTAAAACAGACTGTAAGAGGAATGCTTTAGCTTACACTGTGTCTATCAAGCCAATTCTTTTTTCATCATTATCATTATGGTATGAAGGATTTGGTTTAGATTTAGAACCTGATTAACTTAACAACGTTTTGACCATTATTGTTACTGTCAATGCTTTTGCAGGAGGAGAAAACAGCTAAAACAGACTGTAAGAGGAATGCTTTAGCTTACACTGTTTCTATCAAGCAAAAAACCTTGTTTCATCATTATCATTATGGGATGAAGGATTAGGTTCAGTTTTAGAACCTGATTCACTCAACAACGTTTTGACGATTTTTGTTACTTTCAAAGCTTTTGCAGAAGGAGGAAACAGCTAAAACGGACTGTAATTAAGAATGCATTAGCTTACACTGTTTCTATCAAGCAAAAAACCTTGTTTCATCATTATCATTATGGGATGAAGGATTAGGTTCAGTTTTAGAACTTGATTCACTCAACAACGTTTTGACCATTATTGTTACTGTCAATGCTTTTGTAGAAGGAGTAAACAGCTAAAACGTTCTGTAAGAGGAATGATTTTCTTTTACACTGTTTCTTATAGGCAAATTACCTTTTTTCCTCATCATTTTGGTATGAAGGATTAGGATAGTTTTAGAACCTTATTCACTCAACAACGTTTTGACGATTTTTGTTACTTTCAAAGCTTTTGCAGAAGGAGGAAACAGCTAAAACGGACTCTAATGAAGAATGCATTAGCTTACACTGTTTCTATCAAGCAAAAAACCTTGTTTCATCATTATCATTATGGGATGAGGAATAGGTTCAGTTTTAGAACTTGATTCACTCAACAACGTTTTGACCATTATTGTTACTGTCAATGCTTTTGCAGGAGGAGAAAACAGCTAAAACAGACTGTAAGAGGAATGCTTTAGCTTACACTGTTTCTATCAAGCAAAAAACCTTGTTTCATCATTATCATTATGGGATGAGGAATAGGTTCAGTTTTAGAACTTGATTCACTCAACAACGTTTTGACCATTATTGTTACTGTCAATGCTTTTGTAGAAGGAGTAAACAGCTAAAACGTTCTGTAAGAGGAATGCTTTAAAATTTACACTGTTTCTTATAGGCAAATTGCCTTTTTCCTCATCATCATGGTATGAAGGATTAGGTAAAGTTTTAGAACCTGATTCACTCAACAACGTTTTGACGATTTTTGTTACTGTCAAAGCTTTTGCAGAAGGAGGAAACAGCTAAAACGGACTCTATTGAAGAATGCATTAGCTTACACTGTGTCTATCAAGCCAATTCTTTTTTCATCATTATCATTATGGTATGAAGGATTTGGTTTAGATTTAGAACCTGATTCACTTAACAACGTTTTGACCATTATTGTTACTGTCAATGCTTTTGCAGGAGGAGGAAACAGCTAAAACGGACTGTAATTAAGAATGCATTAGCTTACACTGTTTCTATCAAGCAAAAAACCTTGTTTCATCATTATCATTATGGGATGAAGGATTAGGTTCAGTTTTAGAACCTGATTCACTCAACAACGTTTTGACGATTTTTGTTACTGTCAATGCTTTTGCAGAAGGAGAAAACAGCTAAAACAGACTGTATGAAGAATGCTTTAAAATTTACACTGTTTCTTATAGGCAAATTGCCTTTTTCCTCATCATCATGGTATGAAGGATTAGGTAAAGTTTTAGAACCTGATTCACTCAACAACGTTTTGACGATTTTTGTTACTGTCAAAGCTTTTGCAGAAGGAGGAAACAGCTAAAACGGACTCTATTGAAGAATGCATTAGCTTACACTGTGTGTATCAAGCCAATTCTTTTTTCATCATTATCATTATGGTATGAAGGATTTGGTTTAGATTTAGAACCTGATTCACTTAACAACGTTTTGACCATTATTGTTACTGTCAATGCTTTTGCAGGAGGAGGAAACAGCTAAAACGGACTGTAACTAAGAATGCATTAGCTTACACTGTTTCTATCAAGCAAAAAACCTTGTTTCATCATTATCATTATGGGATGAAGGATTAGGTTCAGTTTTAGAACCTGATTCACTCAACAACGTTTTGACGATTTTTGTTACTTTCAAAGCTTTTGCAGAAGGAGGAAACAGCTAAAACGGACTGTAATTAAGAATGCATTAGCTTACACTGTTTCTATTAAGCAAAAAACCTTGTTTCATCATTATCATTATGGGATGAAGGATTAGGTTCAGTTTTAGAACTTGATTCACTCAACAACGTTTTGACCATTATTGTTACTGTCAATGCTTTTGTAGAAGGAGTAAACAGCTAAAACGTTCTGTAAGAGGAATGATTTTCTTTTACACTGTTTCTTATAGGCAAATTACCTTTTTTCCTCATCATTTTGGTATGAAGGATTAGGATAGTTTTAGAACCTTATTCACTCAACAACGTTTTGACGATTTTTGTTACTTTCAAAGCTTTTGCAGAAGGAGGAAACAGCTAAAACGGACTCTAATGAAGAATGCATTAGCTTACACTGTTTCTATCAAGCAAAAAACCTTGTTTCATCATTATCATTATGGGATGAGGAATAGGTTCAGTTTTAGAACTTGATTCACTCAACTACGTTTTGACGATTTTTGTTACTTTCAAAGCTTTAGCAGAAGGAGAAAACAGCTAAAACAGACTGTAAGAGGAATGCTTTAGCTTACACTGTGTCTATCAAGCAAAAAACCTTGTTTCATCATTATCATTATGGGATGAAGGATTAGGTTCAGTTTTAGAACCTGATTCACTCAACAACGTTTTGACCATTATTGTTACTGTCAATGCTTTTGCAGAAGGAGAAAACAGCTAAAACGGACTGTAATTAAGAATGCATTAGCTTACACTGTTTCTATCAAGCCAATTACCTTGTTTCATCATTATCATTATGGTATGAAGGATTAGGTTCAGTTTTAGAACCTGATTCACTCAACAACGTTTTGACCATTTTTGTTACAGTCAAAGCTTTTGCAGAAGGAGAAAACAGCTAAAACAGACTGTAAGAGGAATGCTTTAGCTTACACTGTGTCTATCAAGCAAAAAACCTTGTTTCATCATTATCATTATGGGATGAAGGATTAGGTTCAGTTTTAGAACCTGATTCACTCAACAACGTTTTGACCATTATTGTTACTGTCAATGCTTTTGCAGAAGGAGAAAACAGCTAAAACAGACTGTATGAAGAATGCTTTAAAATTTACACTGTTTCTTATAGGCAAATTGCCTTTTTCCTCATCATCATGGTATGAAGGATTAGGTAAAGTTTTAGAACCTGATTCACTCAACAACGTTTTGACGATTTTTGTTAATGTCAAAGCTTTTGCAGAAGGAGGAAACAGCTAAAACGGACTCTATTGAAGAATGCATTAGCTTACACTGTGTCTATCAAGCCAATTCTTTTTTCATCATTATCATTATGGTATGAAGGATTTGGTTTAGATTTAGAACCTGATTCACTTAACAACGTTTTGACCATTATTGTTACTGTCAATGCTTTTGCAGGAGGAGGAAACAGCTAAAACGGACTGTAATTAAGAATGCATTAGCTTACACTGTTTCTATCAAGCAAAAAACCTTGTTTCATCATTATCATTATGGGATGAAGGATTAGGTTCAGTTTTAGAACCTGATTCACTCAACAACGTTTTGACGATTTTTGTTACTGTCAATGCTTTTGCAGAAGGAGAAAACAGCTAAAACAGACTGTATGAAGAATGCTTTAAAATTTACACTGTTTCTTATAGGCAAATTGCCTTTTTCCTCATCATCATGGTATGAAGGATTAGGTAAAGTTTTAGAACCTGATTCACTCAACAACGTTTTGACGATTTTTGTTACTGTCAAAGCTTTTGCAGAAGGAGGAAACAGCTAAAACGGACTCTATTGAAGAATGCATTAGCTTACACTGTGTCTATCAAGCCAATTCTTTTTTCATCATTATCATTATGGTATGAAGGATTTGGTTTAGATTTAGAACCTGATTCACTTAACAACGTTTTGACCATTATTGTTACTGTCAATGCTTTTGCAGGAGGAGGAAACAGCTAAAACGGACTGTAATTAAGAATGCATTAGCTTACACTGTTTCTATCAAGCAAAAAACCTTGTTTCATCATTATCATTATGGGATGAAGGATTAGGTTCAGTTTTAGAACCTGATTCACTCAACAACGTTTTGACGATTTTTGTTACTTTCAAAGCTTTTGCAGAAGGAGGAAACAGCTAAAACGGACTGTAATTAAGAATGCATTAGCTTACACTGTTTCTATTAAGCAAAAAACCTTGTTTCATCATTATCATTATGGGATGAAGGATTAGGTTCAGTTTTAGAACTTGATTCACTCAACAACGTTTTGACCATTATTGTTACTGTCAATGCTTTTGTAGAAGGAGTAAACAGCTAAAACGTTCTGTAAGAGGAATGATTTTCTTTTACACTGTTTCTTATAGGCAAATTACCTTTTTTCCTCATCATTTTGGTATGAAGGATTAGGATAGTTTTAGAACCTTATTCACTCAACAACGTTTTGACGATTTTTGTTACTTTCAAAGCTTTTGCAGAAGGAGGAAACAGCTAAAACGGACTCTAATGAAGAATGCATTAGCTTACACTGTTTCTATCAAGCAAAAAACCTTGTTTCATCATTATCATTATGGGATGAGGAATAGGTTCAGTTTTAGAACTTGATTCACTCAACTACGTTTTGACGATTTTTGTTACTTTCAAAGCTTTAGCAGAAGGAGAAAACAGCTAAAACAGACTGTAAGAGGAATGCTTTAGCTTACACTGTGTCTATCAAGCAAAAAACCTTGTTTCATCATTATCATTATGGGATGAAGGATTAGGTTCAGTTTTAGAACCTGATTCACTCAACAACGTTTTGACCATTATTGTTACTGTCAATGCTTTTGCAGAAGGAGAAAACAGCTAAAACGGACTGTAATTAAGAATGCATTAGCTTACACTGTTTCTATCAAGCCAATTACCTTGTTTCATCATTATCATTATGGTATGAAGGATTAGGTTCAGTTTTAGAACCTGATTCACTCAACAACGTTTTGACGATTTTTGTTACTTTCAAAGCTTTTGCAGAAGGAGGAAACAGCTAAAACGGACTGTAATTAAGAATGCATTAGCTTACACTGTTTCTATCAAGCCAATTACCTTGTTTCATCATTATCATTATGGTATGAAGGATTAGGTTCAGTTTTAGAACCTGATTCACTCAACAACGTTTTGACCATTTTTGTTACAGTCAAAGCTTTTGCAGAAGGAGAAAACAGCTAAAACAGACTGTAAGAGGAATGCTTTAGCTTACACTGTGTCTATCAAGCAAAAAACCTTGTTTCATCATTATCATTATGGGATGAAGGATTAGGTTCAGTTTTAGAACCTGATTCACTCAACAACGTTTTGACCATTATTGTTACTGTCAATGCTTTTGCAGAAGGAGAAAACAGCTAAAACAGACTGTATGAAGAATGCTTTAAAATTTACACTGTTTCTTATAGGCAAATTGCCTTTTTCCTCATCATCATGGTATGAAGGATTAGGTAAAGTTTTAGAACCTGATTCACTCAACAACGTTTTGACGATTTTTGTTACTGTCAAAGCTTTTGCAGAAGGAGGAAACAGCTAAAACGGACTCTATTGAAGAATGCATTAGCTTACACTGTGTCTATCAAGCCAATTCTTTTTTCATCATTATCATTATGGTATGAAGGATTTGGTTTAGATTTAGAACCTGATTCACTTAACAACGTTTTGACCATTATTGTTACTGTCAATGCTTTTGCAGGAGGAGGAAACAGCTAAAACGGACTGTAATTAAGAATGCATTAGCTTACACTGTTTCTATCAAGCAAAAAACCTTGTTTCATCATTATCATTATGGGATGAAGGATTAGGTTCAGTTTTAGAACCTGATTCACTCAACAACGTTTTGACGATTTTTGTTACTGTCAATGCTTTTGCAGAAGGAGAAAACAGCTAAAACAGACTGTATGAAGAATGCTTTAAAATTTACACTGTTTCTTATAGGCAAATTGCCTTTTTCCTCATCATCATGGTATGAAGGATTAGGTAAAGTTTTAGAACCTGATTCACTCAACAACGTTTTGACGATTTTTGTTACTGTCAAAGCTTTTGCAGAAGGAGGAAACAGCTAAAACGGACTCTATTGAAGAATGCATTAGCTTACACTGTGTGTATCAAGCCAATTCTTTTTTCATCATTATCATTATGGTATGAAGGATTTGGTTTAGATTTAGAACCTGATTCACTTAACAACGTTTTGACCATTATTGTTACTGTCAATGCTTTTGCAGGAGGAGGAAACAGCTAAAACGGACTGTAATTAAGAATGCATTAGCTTACACTGTTTCTATCAAGCAAAAAACCTTGTTTCATCATTATCATTATGGGATGAAGGATTAGGTTCAGTTTTAGAACCTGATTCACTCAACAACGTTTTGACGATTTTTGTTACTTTCAAAGCTTTTGCAGAAGGAGGAAACAGCTAAAACGGACTGTAATTAAGAATGCATTAGCTTACACTGTTTCTATTAAGCAAAAAACCTTGTTTCATCATTATCATTATGGGATGAAGGATTAGGTTCAGTTTTAGAACTTGATTCACTCAACAACGTTTTGACCATTATTGTTACTGTCAATGCTTTTGTAGAAGGAGTAAACAGCTAAAACGTTCTGTAAGAGGAATGATTTTCTTTTACACTGTTTCTTATAGGCAAATTACCTTTTTTCCTCATCATTTTGGTATGAAGGATTAGGATAGTTTTAGAACCTTATTCACTCAACAACGTTTTGACGATTTTTGTTACTTTCAAAGCTTTTGCAGAAGGAGGAAACAGCTAAAACGGACTCTAATGAAGAATGCATTAGCTTACACTGTTTCTATCAAGCAAAAAACCTTGTTTCATCATTATCATTATGGGATGAGGAATAGGTTCAGTTTTAGAACTTGATTCACTCAACTACGTTTTGACGATTTTTGTTACTTTCAAAGCTTTAGCAGAAGGAGAAAACAGCTAAAACAGACTGTAAGAGGAATGCTTTAGCTTACACTGTGTCTATCAAGCAAAAAACCTTGTTTCATCATTATCATTATGGGATGAAGGATTAGGTTCAGTTTTAGAACCTGATTCACTCAACAACGTTTTGACCATTATTGTTACTGTCAATGCTTTTGCAGAAGGAGAAAACAGCTAAAACGGACTGTAATTAAGAATGCATTAGCTTACACTGTTTCTATCAAGCCAATTACCTTGTTTCATCATTATCATTATGGTATGAAGGATTAGGTTCAGTTTTAGAACCTGATTCACTCAACAACGTTTTGACGATTTTTGTTACTTTCAAAGCTTTTGCAGAAGGAGGAAACAGCTAAAACGGACTGTAATTAAGAATGCATTAGCTTACACTGTTTCTATCAAGCCAATTACCTTGTTTCATCATTATCATTATGGTATGAAGGATTAGGTTCAGTTTTAGAACCTGATTCACTCAACAACGTTTTGACCATTTTTGTTACAGTCAAAGCTTTTGCAGAAGGAGAAAACAGCTAAAACAGACTGTAAGAGGAATGCTTTAGCTTACACTGTGTCTATCAAGCAAAAAACCTTGTTTCATCATTATCATTATGGGATGAAGGATTAGGTTCAGTTTTAGAACCTGATTCACTCAACAACGTTTTGACCATTATTGTTACTGTCAATGCTTTTGCAGAAGGAGAAAACAGCTAAAACAGACTGTATGAAGAATGCTTTAAAATTTACACTGTTTCTTATAGGCAAATTGCCTTTTTCCTCATCATCATGGTATGAAGGATTAGGTAAAGTTTTAGAACCTGATTCACTCAACAACGTTTTGACGATTTTTGTTACTGTCAAAGCTTTTGCAGAAGGAGGAAACAGCTAAAACGGACTCTATTGAAGAATGCATTAGCTTACACTGTGTCTATCAAGCCAATTCTTTTTTCATCATTATCATTATGGTATGAAGGATTTGGTTTAGATTTAGAACCTGATTCACTTAACAACGTTTTGACCATTATTGTTACTGTCAATGCTTTTGCAGGAGGAGGAAACAGCTAAAACGGACTGTAATTAAGAATGCATTAGCTTACACTGTTTCTATCAAGCAAAAAACCTTGTTTCATCATTATCATTATGGGATGAAGGATTAGGTTCAGTTTTAGAACCTGATTCACTCAACAACGTTTTGACGATTTTTGTTACTGTCAATGCTTTTGCAGAAGGAGAAAACAGCTAAAACAGACTGTATGAAGAATGCTTTAAAATTTACACTGTTTCTTATAGGCAAATTGCCTTTTTCCTCATCATCATGGTATGAAGGATTAGGTAAAGTTTTAGAACCTGATTCACTCAACAACGTTTTGACGATTTTTGTTACTGTCAAAGCTTTTGCAGAAGGAGGAAACAGCTAAAACGGACTCTATTGAAGAATGCATTAGCTTACACTGTGTCTATCAAGCCAATTCTTTTTTCATCATTATCATTATGGTATGAAGGATTTGGTTTAGATTTAGAACCTGATTCACTTAACAACGTTTTGACCATTATTGTTACTGTCAATGCTTTTGCAGGAGGAGGAAACAGCTAAAACGGACTGTAATTAAGAATGCATTAGCTTACACTGTTTCTATCAAGCAAAAAACCTTGTTTCATCATTATCATTATGGGATGAAGGATTAGGTTCAGTTTTAGAACCTGATTCACTCAACAACGTTTTGACGATTTTTGTTACTTTCAAAGCTTTTGCAGAAGGAGGAAACAGCTAAAACGGACTGTAATTAAGAATGCATTAGCTTACACTGTTTCTATTAAGCAAAAAACCTTGTTTCATCATTATCATTATGGGATGAAGGATTAGGTTCAGTTTTAGAACTTGATTCACTCAACAACGTTTTGACCATTATTGTTAC